>NW_023665622.1:1021875-1362500 GCF_014743375.2 Drosophila subpulchrella
GTACCGATTGATGAGGATCTACCCAACGACATCTGACGGTAAACAAGTTGTGCTAAAATATACCACACTGGCGATGGACAGCTTGGAAACATACGCCCTTCTCGGAAATTGTGTATCCATTGGTAACACAACAGTCTGCCGAGAGAAGGACCTGCTTAAATTGGAGGAGGACAGTTGCATACCCAGACTGTTGAAAGGAGGCCAAGCCGAATGTGACTACCTGAGGACCAACCAGGAAACAGTGGAACTTATCGATGACGGCACAATTTTTTTGACAAACTTCAATGGAACATTATCCACTCCGGTCAAGAAACACCACTTGGAAGGCTCATACGTCGTGCAGTTTGACAACGAAACGATCACAATCGGCGACCGGAACTACAGCAGCTATTCGTCAACACACCTGATGGCAATGCCAGCCGTGCTAACCCAGATAAAAACAAGGAAGAACGCTATAGTCGAGTACCTCGACTATCAGATACCCGTTACTCAGCTAAAGGGACCAAAGGAAAATGGAGATATGCAAGCAGCAAATGCGCCACCTACCGGCGGTAGACAGATTTAAGCGTTGTGGGCATTAGAGTGGGCGTGGCAAAGTTTTTTTTAAATCAATCGATAGGTATTGACGAGACCAATACATTTAAGTTAAAATTTTTTATCTAGCACGAAAATTGTGGGCGCCACAGGCTTTGGCGGTTTGTGGGCGTTAGAGTGGGCGTGGCAAACTTTTTTTTAAATCAATCGATAGGTATTGACGAGACCAATACATTTCAGTTTAAATTTTTTATCTACCATGAAAATTGTGGGCGGCACAGACTTGGGCGGTTTGTGGGCGTTGGAGTGGGCGTGGCATATTCGCGTAATAAACTTGCGCTGCGCTCAAGCCTACGGAATCTAAATCTGAAAACTCGTTTCTCTATCTTTGATATTTTCCGAGATATCCGCGTTCATATTTACGATTTTTTGAAGTTTGTGGGCGGTTTGTGGGCGTTAAAGTGGGCGTGGCAAACTTTTTTTTAGGTCAGTCGGTAGGTATTGATGAGAACAATACATTTCAGTTAAAATTTTTGTTCTAGCATCAAAACTGTAGGAGCCACAGTTTTGGGCGGTTTGTGGGCGTTAGAGTGGGCGTGGCACTCTTTTGAAACAAACTTGCGCTGCGCAGGAATCTCAGGAATCTGCATGCCTAATCCCAGTATTGTAGCTCTTATAGTTTCCAAGATCTCAGCGTTCATACGGACAGACGGACAGACGGACAGACGGACAGACGGACATGGCTAGATCGACTCGGCTAGTGATCCTGATCAAGAATATATATACTTTATGGGGTCGGAAACGCTTCCTTCTGCCTGTTACATACTTTCCGACGAATCTAGTATACCCTTTTACTCTACGAGTAACGGGTATAACTACGGGTTATGAGCTATCACTGAAATATGTCCACGAATTCAGCATGGAGAACCTGAAAAAATTATCAGTCATGTCCAATGAGATTTTGATATCCTTCTCAGTGGAACTAGTCATAGCTCTCTCCATCATGACAGCGGTGTACCTCGTGTGGAAAAAGATAACGTCGACCAAAGGAATCTCTAAGCTGCGGGATCCGCTTGCGAACCTGGAAACGCAAGGCACCCTGGAGCCCGCAACCAAGGCCTAATAATCTGTGGGACACAGATCTTGTGGTGGGGAGGAGTTAACACCGGCCAAACGCCCCCTTCCCTTCACCCCCTCTCGACCCTGATACCCTACACCGCATCTCTCTCATCACCCCTCTCGGCCACCCGCAAACTAGGGCCCATTGCCCTCACCCCTCTCGGCCACCCAGCAACACCAAAACATTCGAGTGGCTATAACTTCAAGTGGCTACAATAATGCAGCCGCTAAGTTATGGTACCAGCAGCGATGCAGCAGCAGAGACAACGTCAGCGACGCAGCGACAGCAACGTCAGAACGACAGCGACGCAGCGGCGGCGGCGTCAGAGCGACAGCACAGCGACAGAACGTCAGCGTGAGAAATGCAACGGCAGCAGCGCGACAATGCAAGAGCGCTGACCGCCCGCTAGCTGCCTCAGCTATAGCCGCCGCTACCCCTACCCATCGCTGCGCCCTAACGGAAATGCAGCGTTAGCATATGGGGCTTAGCAACGCATTGGGCAAAATACCCAAAACCGCTGCCATCGGCATCGGGTTTCCGGAGCCGCTCTGCCAACGTTATGCTGACGGGCGGTACCGTCCAAGCCAACGAGCGACTCGAGGAATGATTTTACTTTCACTTGCATTTGTACCCCTGACCAGCCTAGACTTAACATTTTGAATAATAAAACCAATTGTAACGTTAAAGAACGTTTACTGTTTTATTTTAAAGTAAATTCGTTAACTAAATTAAAAAGGCTTAGAAGGAAGAAGACGAAGAAGCCAACACAAAAGAAGGAACCGCAATGAGACTGATCTTAACTAGGTAATATCGGGGAGAATCCTCCCCCCTCTGGCCATGAGTGGCCATAACTTATATATAGTAAAATATTTATATTTTCAGAACTCCAAAACATTAATAAAAAAGAGGTTGGCAAATTTTCTCATAATTTGTATGGTGATGACGATGATGATGATGATGATGACCATGATACAATCCTTTATGATGATGAAAATCCGGAACCATGTATTCCAAGATCATCTAGTGAGGATGAAACTATTCTTGTTGAGGGTGGTATAGATAACTATGTTCAAACTATACCTTTTAATTTAGATGAAGATAATGATAAATACATTAAATCAATTCCTTTAAGTAATGATGACAATAAAGTATATAGATTACAGGGTGGTATAGATAACTATAAACAAACTGTACCACTAAATATAGAAGAAAGTAAGCAAATTGAATGTAATTCAAAGAAAATATTGTAATTCTTCTGTTAAATTCAAATTTTCATGTTCTGTTAATTCTCATAAATTTTAACATTAACCTGTAAGTAAAAGCGATGTTTGTCTGTTAAATAAAAATTTTATAATAATAATATTGTGAATTGTAATATTTGGTTTTTACATTACCTTACATTTTACCCTTTAAATAAAAAAGCGTTGTTTGTTCTGTCTTATTTACAATTATAGAGTACATTTATTCATTTTTTGTATCATTTAGTAAATTTAATTCTAATTCTGTACAAAACATTTCAAATTCACATTCATCTATATTTTTGTGAAATTTTTCTATTTCATTCTCTTGATAATTATTTCTATTAGGACAATTCTCTATTTCTTTTATTCTTTGTTCATAAACATAAATATTTGAATCTATTTCATTAAGTTTATTTTCTAATCTTTTTTCATCTATTTTATAATGGCCATATTGTTGTGTATTATTTTATTGTCTTGTATAAGAACCTTTGTGTCTTTATGACTGAGAACTACTTTTTTACATTTAATTGTTGATAAAAGATGATTTTTAGATCTAATCATTGACATAGAGCCTACCACTTCCTCTTCCGAAAACAAACATTTTTTAAAACTATTAAAAGTTAATTGATCTATTGCACTTCTTTTAACACCCTTTGATTTTATCACTTTTTTTTAGAGCTGTCATTACTATTAGATGTTTTAAAGGCATACATTGTTGATCTCAAACCAACAAATTCAGTCATAGGTCTTCCATTGAGTTCATCTTTAAAGAAACCTTAACCTTTTTTTATTAGCTTTAGGAAAATTATAGAGATTAAGTAATTCATCAGAATAATCTGATGTATCAAACTTCATCTCAACATCATTCTGAATATCTTTATAAAAATCTTCAGTGTTAATGGTATATATAAAAGAATCTGTATCCATATAATTTAATTGAACATTTTCACTGTATTTAGGTTTGATATAATTATAATGAAAATCATACATTTTCCATTTCGATAAATCTAATACAGCAAAACCTAAATATAAAGGTGTGTTGTACAACACATTTAATCTTTTCATTTGAAAGGCAAAGAAGTTTTCTGAAAACTGTTTGACACTATGGAAGTTTGACTTTGAAATAAGAGATCTACCACAATGCCTTTTTGGACCAGAAGAATCGCATGGTGAAGCACTTTCAGTAGTATGGAAACGCGGATTCTGGGACAATTAGCATATTAATGGCCCCAAGCCCCCCCTCCCCCCTCATTAACCTATGCGGGTTCTGGGACAATTAGCATAATCCAATAAATTAAGTGATTTTAATGGGCTTTGAAGTCATAAAAATGTCGCGATCATGTCTATAAAGAGTATACTTAATTGCCCCCATCGCCCCCACATCCCCATGTGACAATATTGATCATGTATCCTTCCCCTCATTATGTGCAATTAATAGTCAGGTGAGAAAGGTGCACGTGTGAAAGGTCGCACAACCATAGTATCCAAAGGTTATTATCTTACAGGAACATATCCGATCATGTTGGGGAAAGGTGTGATCACGTACCCTTTTGCCTCATTATCACAGGTGTTGCTGTGCACGTGTGAAAGGTCGCACACCCAAAGTTTTCAAAGATTGTTATCTTAGAGGAACATGTCCGATCATGTTGGGGAATAATGTTTTCTATGATTGTAAAACTAATTTAGAAATCAAAAGAACCTCAATAAAATAAATCTCACAAGTTAATGATTCTCAGATGTGAAATATTTTCAAACACACATTTTTGTTTCCGCCCCAGAACGTTTAACTGGTAAATTCTCTAAGATTCTCTCCTTTCCACAAATGGGTCATAAACATGTCATAAAAGGGATTCAAGCAAGAGCTACCCGAACATGCGCACCTGTCCATTACCTGACCGCAATAAAAGGGACACATGCACAAGCCTGAAGGCGCACGCTCATTGACAAGATCATGGGCCTCACGCCAACGACCTCACGGCTGACTTCTAGCTCTAATACGTTCCCATAATAGGGGTTGAAATCACGACCGCGCAACAACTCGCAAGTAGCCGACATATCTCAGTCAAGGAAATATTTTCCATTCACCATACCTGTAAATTTATTTCGAAATAAAAAGTCAGAAGTGTATTTTGTAGCATAATAATACATTTATTCATTTATTTTGGTATTGCGAACGTGTTTTTTACGTTATTTAATCTTTTTCATTCTTTTTTCAAGATTATAGTATATGTTCATAATGTTAAGTGCTTCCTTTTTGTAATCCGAAAATCGATGGCATACACAAGTATCAACTCCCTCGGTGGCTGCATCATTGCTCCACACGCAGGTGTTCATATGATTTCCATGAATAGATATTTTCATATTACCTCCATCACATTCAAAGAGTTTTGATTTTATGAACTGGAGCCGTACATAGTGTGCATTGAACAGAATTCCGTCAAATGCGTTCAAAAAATTATTTATTTTAACTGAATGCATGTTGTCTATCTACGTCAACAATCTCGTCTTACACTTTTAAATATGGTTACACAACTTATAAGGAAATTTTATATAGGTTTTCATCTTCATCTTTTTCCCAAAGATGTGCATTCTCGAAATTCAACAAATGAAAATCTTTTATTTTTCCTTTTCTTTTACCCAAAGATGTACATTCTCGAAATTCAACAAATAAAAATCGTTGATTTTTCCCAAACTCGAAATGATTTTTACCAAACTGTCCCCTATTGGCTACCTGAGTATGATTGTGTGTATAAATTGACAAGATCTTTCCTTTCCCACCTGCAGCAAAGTATGTGCGACCTCTTCTAACCAACACTCTCCTTTATTCTATGATTTTGTGTCTCCTTTATCGATTTGATGGTGTTCTATTGGTTACACTTGTATCAAATATTTTTCAAAATCAATACTTCTCATCTCTTCTAACCAATGAATAATCGATGTAACCTACTAGAATTACCTAAGTTTTTGAATTTAAAACAAGGAAGAACGCTATAGTCGAGTACCTCGACTATTAGATACCCGTTACTCAGCTAAAGGGACCAAAGGGAAATGGAGATATGCAAGCAGCAAAGCGAGATTGAAATGCGCCACCTATCGGCGGTAGACAGATTTAAGCGTTATGGGCGTTAGAGTGGGCGTGGCAAATTTTTTTTTGGGTCAATCGATAGGTATTGACGAGACCAATACAGTTCAGTTAAAATTTTGTATCTAGCATGAAAATTGTGGGCGCCACAGCCTTGGGCGGTTTGTGGGCGTTAGAAAGGGCGTGGCATATTTTCATAACAAACTTGCGCTGCGCACAGAGCTACGGAATCTAAATCTGTGATCCCAATTCTCTATCCTTGATAGTTTCCGAGATATCCACGTTCATATTTACGATTTTTTGAAGTTTGTGGGCGGTTTGTGGGCGTACAAGTGGGCGTGGCAATTTTTTTTTTGAGTCAATCGATAGGTATTGATGAGATCAATACATTTAATTTAAAATTTTTATTCTAGCATCAAAACTGTAGGAGCCACAGTTTTGGGCGGTTTGTGGGCGTTAGAGTGGGCGTGGCACTCTACTGAAACAAACTTGCGCTGCGTAAGAAGTTCAGGAATCTGCACGCCAAATCTCAATAGCCCAGCTCTCATAGTTTCCGAGATCTCAGCGTTCATCCGGACAGACAGACGGACAGACGGACAGACGGACATGGCTAGATCGACTCGGCTAGTGATCCTGATCAAGAATATATATACTTTATGGGGTCGGAAACGCTTCTTTCTGCCTGTTACATACTTTCCGACGAATCTAGTATACCCTTTTACTCTACGAGTAACGGGTATAAAAATCTTAAGTATGCACCTCTCATCTTCAATATTATCTTTCACGCCCACAGTTAGTCTTCCAAAAATAGTCTTGAAGTGGGATACTCTGCTACGTCAAACGCAACTTAAGTAAAAGTGAAAAAGTGATCGTGAAAAAAAGAGTTTAAACTAAAAGAATAAAATAAAATGAATAACCAAAATCAGTATTGTCAGTCCTGCAAGTGTTTCTTGCAAAAGAATAAGTGGGCAAACCATGTCCGTTCGGAGGTGCATAAGCGAAATGCAATTCAACCCCTTGACGGAAGAGTCAAAAAAATTTCTGAGGGATTCAAGGGAAGAATACTGCATTACATGTATGTAAACGATGGATCGGACTTGATCTTACCTGAGAGTTTCTTGAATGAAGCTGGATTGTCACTGCTACCTCATCTCAGCATTCTATTAGAAAGTTATACTTCAGCAAAAGTCAACTTTGAATTGTTTGCAGAGTATATACTTTTTAAAGATGACTCTGAGGAAATTGAAATGAAAAGCTTTCAAAGTAAAATGACGGTCATGAATAAAGATTCTGATTTAGAATGCATCTTTCATGAACATACCATGGAAATAATTTCTAAAACTCAAGAATTTCAAGAGAGAGACAGCAGATGGTCTCTTATAAAATTGATTCGCTTGGAAATGAATGTGAACCACTATACACCGATGGCTGGTTCGTCCTTTATACCACTACCTCGTTTCCTTTTGACAAAAAAAGCAATAGTCAATGTTTGTAATGAAAATGATCAATATTGTTTTAAATGGGCGTTGATTTCTGCCTTAAAAATTGTTAACAGGCCGCAAAGATGTTCGGCATATAATATTGATATATCGCTGGAGATAATTTATATAAGTGATGAAATAAAATTAGATTTCACAGGGTTGACTTTCCCCCTAGAAATAAAATGTATTAAGCATTTTTTAAAAAGAATACTCATATGAGTTTGAACGTATTCGGATACAATGAAGAGACGAGGGAAATAATTGGACCACTTTTTCAATCGGAAGTGGAAAAACCTCTTCATATCAATATGATGTTTTTGGAAGACGGTGGGAATGGACATTACATGTACATTAAAAATATTTCAAGGTAAATTCTTTTAGTCATTTTATCTCTTTTAAGCAATTAAATAATGTGTATATAAGTCTCTTTCAAAGACTAATGACTGCGCAAAGAGGAAATCAAAGGAGGGCGCAATTTTTCTGCAATGTGTGCTTGAATTTTTCCGGAACCCAGGAAGCTGCATTGAAACACAAGACGCTCTGCAGTAGGAAGGTTTCAAAGATGCCGCACCCCCAAAAGAATACACTGAAATTTACCCAAACTCAACATCAGCTTCAAGTTCCATTTGTTGTCTACGCGGATTTTGAATGCATTCTGGAACCAAAAAATCTTGAAGTGAGCCCCAAATTATTTAATATTAATGAACATATTCCAATATCATATGCGTATTATATAAAGTGTGCTTTTGATTCTAAACTAGATAAATTTGTTTTAGAAACAGGAAAAAATTCAGGAATAAGTTTTGTAAATTCATTGATAAAAGATTTAACTAAATTGAGTGATGACTACTTACATAAAATAGTTCCTATGAAAATGACTTTGAATGACCAGCAAAAATTTGATAATTCATTGAATTGTTCTATTTGTCAGACAGTTTTAGGGACTGATAGGGTTAGAGATCATTGTCATTTCACAGGTCGCTTTAGAGGTGCAGCCCACTCTAAATGTAACTTGGATTATAAAGTTAACAAATTCATACCAGTATTTTTTCATAATTTTTCGAAATACGACTGTCATTTATTTATACAAGAGTTGGGAAAGATTCCCGGTGAAATTTCCGTAATTCCAATAAATAAGGAAAACTATATTTCTGTTTCTAAAATAATTAAATGCTTTAGTGGAAATAGTTTTGAAATTCGTTTTCTGGATACGTATAGATTTATGCCATCAAGTTTAGATACCCTAGCTTCTAATTTAGTTGATGATCAAATGAATACTGTAAAGTCATTTTTTAGTAATGATATTGAATTTCAACTAATGCGTAAGAAGGGTATATTTCCCTATGAATATTTAGATTCCGCTAGTAGACTCGAGGAAACTTCCCTCCCACCAAGGGAAGCATTCTATAGTAATTTAACGGAAAGGGAATGCTCTCAGGAAGATTATGATCACGCTCTTAAAGTTTGGTCCCATTTCTCATGTTCAACTCTTAAAGATTATTTAGAACTATATTTAAAAACTGATGTATTCCTTTTAACTGACATTTTTGAAAACTTCCGAAAAATTTGTATGCAAATTTATTCACTTGACCCAGCTCAGTATTTTACGACACCAGGTCTATCTTGGGAAGCAATGTTGAAAACTACAAATATTCAACTTGAATTGCTGACAGATATAGATATGTATAGATTTATTCAAAGTAGCATTCGAGGTGGTTTAGTTCAATGTTGTCATAGATATACAAAAGCAAATAATAAGTATTTGTCAGATTATGATTCCTCGAAGGAGTCTTCATTTTTAATGTATGTGGATGCGAATAACTTGTATGGTTGGGCAATGTCACAACCTTTACCATATAAAGACTTTAAGTGGATGTCTACTACAGACATAGACAATTTTAATATTCATAATATTCCATTTGATAGCAACTACGGCTATTTTTTGGAAGTGGACTTAATATATCCATACCGTTTACATGATCTTCATAATGATCTTCCATTTTGTCCGTCAAATTGTCGGCCTCAAAAGAGGATAAGGTAAAAAAATTAATTGCTGACCTGGGAAATAAGAAAAATTATGTAATACATTATAGGAATTTGCAACAATGTATACAGAATGGGTTAGTACTGAAAAAGATTCATAGAGGAGTTCAATTCTTACAAAAACCTTGGTTAAAGAATTACATTGATCTAAATACTTTACACAGGCAAAATGCAAAAAATAAATTTGAAAAAGATTTTTTTAAATTAATGAATAATTCTGTTTACGGAAAAACAATGGAAGATCCCGAGCGCAGGGTTGATATTAAGCTTATTGGCACATGGGAAGCTCCGGATAGCTCGAAGACTGGACGAAAAGCACATTGTGCCAAAACTTTAATTTCAAAATCCAATTTTCATAGTGCAACTAAAATTAATGATAATTTCTATGCAGTTCAAATGAAAAGATTGTCCGTTCTATTTAATAAGCCAATGTATTTAGGATTTGCAGTATTAGACTTATCGAAATGGAAAATGTATGATTTTCACTATCAATATATGAAGCCAAAATTTCAGGAAAAGTTACTCTTAAATTATATGGATACTGATTCATTTATCTAAACAATAAAAACTGAAGATTTTTATAAAGATATTCGTAATGATCTTGAAGCAAAATTTGATACATCGGACTATTCAGATGAAAGAATTAATCTATATAACTTCAAAAGAGTTAACAAAAAAAGTTTAGGATTTTTTAAAGATGAACTTAACGGTAAACTCATGACAGAATTTGTAGGTCTGTGCTCAAAGGTTTATTGTTATAGAATAGATCAAGTTGAATCATCACATAATAAAGCAAAGGGAGTGAGTTCACGAAATCTTACAATTGAACACTATAAAAATGTTTTATTATCTGGGGCCTCACTATATGGTAATAGAACAATGTTTAGATCAAAAGCACACAAAATAACTACAGTTAAAGTAAATAAAAAAATTCTTTGTGGCAAAGATAATAAAAGAAAACGTAATGTTAATGAAACACAATTTTTAGAGTTAAGTAACGAAGACCATGGTACGACATCAATAAAACATCAGAGATTAATTGGAAAAGATATTTTAGAAAATGTTGAATGGTTAGAATCAAATTCACTTTGCTTGGGTGAGATGATACAAAATAATTATGTGAACGATGGAGAATCATTAGATAGTCTTAAATTTCAAAAGGAACATATTGAAAAAGAACTATTTTATAAATCAGTTGAATTGGAGATGTTTTATTATGATCGAGACTTTGGAAAATATAAATGAAAATGATTTTGAGTTTGTAAAAAGTATTTTTATTATACTTAATTTTAGTTTAAGACATTGTACAAAAATATTAATATTAAACTTAATATAAGATAAGATAAATATATAAATAAAATTAATTAAATAAATCATTTATTATACTACAAAATGTCTTTTTCATTTATCCAGCTAGTCTTTGAAAACCCGAGCCACTTAACCAAAACTTTATTTCCTTTTCGCCTTACAACTTTTTCAACTAGGTATGTGTGGGGAAATCGTGTTTTTTTCAGTTCTTCTTTATAGAATCCGCCCTGAATCGGGCTACCATCTAAATCTTCAAGTAAGTATGTTTTAGGGTATGTATTCTTCACCTTTCTAATTTTAAAGATTTCAGTTGTATAGTTTGGTGTATACCCTTTCTCAAAGACATGTTTATATTTACTGATACGAACGTGGTCCCCCTTACGGAATTTACTTGCAACAAATATTTTCAGGTGATTATACGAAGTTTGTAATATTTGTTTTTCATTGGAGGAATTGACTTTACTTGGACTCATTTTTATTGTTCTATGCACTCTATTATTGTATTTATTAATTAATTGTTTATACATATCTATCCACTTATATTTTCCATTGAAACTAAACTCACGCCACATTAATTCTTTAAGAGTTCTATTGAAACGTTCAACTATGGATGCTTTTAGAGTACTGAAGGTTGAATAATGATTTATCCTATAACTTTTCATTAATACCTTAAATTTAGAATTAAAGAATTCAGTGCCATCATCAGTTTCCAGGTTTTTTGGTGTTCCATGACCCGATTTAAATATTCTCTCCATGGCTTGGGAAACATCATTTGCATTTTTTGATTTTAATGCCTCACCCCAAGCATATTTCGAAAATGTGTCTATAACAGTCAACAAGTATCGGTACCCATCATTAGATTTTGAAAAGGCTTCCATTTCAACCAAATCTGCTTGCCACAGATCGTTTATACCCCTTGTAATGACTCGTCTTCGTTGAAAGTTTTTTCGAGATGGTCCGTGCAACTCATTTACGATTTCTCGCTTAATCATATTCTTCTAATAGGCTGAAAAGCGACACCTTCTAACTCAATTGTGGTTTTTTTCGGTAATGATACCGGTTTTGTTACATATTTAAATATATAGTCCTCAATGTTTTTAATCTTTTCCAGAATTTTGGCAAAAATTTGGTCAGCGCTGTCTGCCCTCTTATTATTCAATTCAATTTTATTTTCTAAGCTTGAAATTTTTGTGAGTCGACGATTAACATTTTGAGTTATAATTTTCCTTAAATCTTCTCCCAACTTTCCGAGAATCTCATCAGTATATTGTTTCGTTGCTAGATCATTGTTGTCTAAAGGCTTAGATCCGTTTTTGATACGTTTATTTTGAGCATTTAGATTACCGTCCTCATCGATGAATAACCCCTCAGTAGAATTAACACGTCTTTTCAAATTTTCTGATCGTTCCTTATCAACAGAAAAATGTCCAAACTTGTCGACAGACATGATGTTTATAAATGTAAAACATATTTGTCCTTCTTATTTATACCCATTAAAATATAATCCTTTCTTCACGCAATTCCTCTAATATTGAAAAAATTTCGTTATTGTGGCTGGTGTTACCCGCTCCTTTTGATGCTACTAAAATTTCCAACCGTTCGACTAACTCATTTACATCATTCCAATATACATAGTTTTGAGCGAAGTGGAGTAGATGTTGTAGGACTGAAATCTTTGTCTATCAACTTCTTAATAATATGGCTATATTTGTATGCTCGTGTACCCTTGATTCTGTTATTAGGTTTAAAGCCTACTCTATGTATATTCGTTTCTAAAATAATTTTTTTATACATTTTCAAGTCTTGATCATCATAGTTTTCAGGTTTACTAAGAAAAATTAGAGAGTACAGACCAGGAGTCAGATCACAACTCATTCCACCAGAAAATGTTATTTTATTATTTTTAATTTTTATTTCTTTATCTCCCAGTGTTAATGAATTGTTTGCAGTTTTTTTAGGTCCATAACCTTTATCCAACACATTTCCTCTGGTCAAATTACTGATATTAAAATCATAATTATAACTAGTGTTATTGTCTTCTAGCTCGGCATCCACACCCATATCGGCCTCTTCTGTATACATTGGTAAAGGTGTTGTCCCTTCTTCTTCTTCACTTTTTTCCGTCTCCTTTTTTTCATCTTCTATATCTTCCTCTATATTCGTCTGTGAAAAGAATTGATTATAGGAATCACTATCATCGAAAGACCTTGGTGGAGTTATGTTTCGATTAGACTGCAGATCTTTCTCATTAGTTGTAAAGTATAAATCGTCAAGCTCTCTCTCATCACCATCGTATGTTTTAATTTGCTTCATTTCACGCTTTACTTTTATACTATCTTTTACATTAGAAATCTTTTGTTTTTTATTTTCCTTAACAAGTTCATGTAAGGGTTCAGTAATAGGTTTAAAGGTCTCCTCCAATTGTAAATTAGTATGATTTTTGACTTGTTTGAGATCATCGAATTTTCGCTTCAAAGCAAATCTAGCTTTGGTTAACTGTGACAAAATATTCATTGTAGTATATTTTACAAACTTTATAGGTAAAAGATTTTAAATTTCCGAAATTTATGTAGTCACTCCTCAGTTACTAAACAATTACTGTTTAGGGAACGCCATAATCTGTAATATTTATACACCATTTCCGAATAAAAAAAAATTCGATACATTTTCTTCATTATATTTAAAAAAAGTGTATTTATTGTTATATTCTTAAAATCTCAATCTTTTTAATCATTACTGACTTATTTCTAAATACAAATTGTCATTACTTTTATAAATATTAAATTTTCCATCAACCATTTCATTGATGATATCATCTTGAAGAGAGGTGTACCTTTCCGGCATGTACAGGATGTGTTCCTCCAACTCGAGAGCAATAGATTCTCCAACCTTTGTTGTTTTGCGCTCCGCCTTGAGGATCGGGAATCTTACATTTTCAGGCATCCTTGTCTTCGATAGCAGTGTCTTTTTATTAAATTTATTGAACTCCTTAATTACAATATTCATCTGGTTTTCCTGATTCATGATGGTTGTTGAGGTTTTTGGACTTGGTACAGTTGTTCCACGTTGTATTTAGCTGTATTTTGATGTTTACTACCTGTATAGCAGTTGTTCAGTACTTGTTTCGTACTTGCTTACTACTTGTTTTAGCAGGTTAATAGCTGTTATTAGATGGTTATTATCTGTTTAGTAGCTGTTAACTGGTTGTTTACTAGTTGTTATAAGCTGGTCACCAGCTGTTTTGAGCTGTTATGAGCTGTTATAGTTTTTTTGTTAAGAATGATCAAAAATTCTTGTCCTCTAGATGACGTTCGATGTGAAGTAAAAACTTAGACTGTGAATTTGAACGCGTGCAGGTCCACTTTTTATACTATACAGAGTTCACACATACACGTACCCATACATTGATTTTCACCCCCCAAATGTAAATTAACCATTTAAATATACCGGTTTTGACTCCTCATCTTCTACGAAAGAAAGTAGAAAAGCGAGGCACAGGTGTCCACAGTTGTATGTATCAAAGTCTTGAACTCTATCGTAATTGTATTGTATTCTATGACCCAAGTATTTCACAACTTCTCTAGGTGGCTGAAGATTTCCAAAACTATCGAAATAATGTATATTATTTTAATTTTTATTATATGCAACCCAATGTGTACCACTTGATCGTGAATTATCTAGGTTTACTATACCACACTCCCGACTTTTTGGTGCTTCTGGAAGTAGATCTCTCATAAACACTCCTCTAAAATGTGGGATATATTTCTTAGTAAAATGTATAATGTCTATATTTGATAGTGGTCTATTGGGTAGCAGAGAAATTAGTTTTTTCGCTTCTTAATTCCTTTCCCCTTACTGTAGGGCTTAAGAAAGAAACCATAACCCTTTCTATAGGGCTTGAGATATAATCCTTCTCCTACAGCAACACTTTCAATTTTCCTGTTGTGACGTTTTTTCTCCTCCATATCTTCTTTAGCCATTCTCGCATTGTTAATTGTTTTTGCAATTGCTGCACTACCACTTGCTAAACTACCAAGAGCGCTGAGGGCTGTCAAGATCGGCACGATTGGTAGAAAACCTCCAATTTTGGGTACATTAATAACACGAGGTACTTTAACATTTTTCTTAGAACCGATTGATTGATGAATTGATTTACGTGCAACTTTAATTGCACTCATAATGTCTAATGGTTTTTGTTTTTTTAATGTCTTAGTAGCAACATTAATAACAGTCGAAAGGTTTGTCCTCTTCATTTTATTCTTCAATATCTTTCTCTTTCCTTTCTTTTCCGTTTTATTCAATCCCATACCAAATTTTTTCTTGGCTTTCATTATATTTGTAACAAAGTATGCTGCTGCTTTTTCACCAAGACTGCTATCTGGTGCCTTGACACGCGACCAGGCTTTGTCAATTAATATGGAGTCTGCCCTATGTCGTTCACTCAATGCCTTGTTTTGAGAATATGCAATATCGTGCTCTTTGCAAGCTTCATCCAATGGGTTTATTCCTTGATCACCACGTTCCAACCGTTTCTGTAACTTTGTACCCGGTCCACAAAAATTATATCCCGGAATATGGGCTTCAAACGGTAATGTATTGATTAGCTTATCGACAAGACCACCACCGTGTTTACAATTAAAAATACGACTGATGCGATTATAAAAACGTTTCCCCATTTTATTGATGTTTAATCATCAAAGATTTCTCATTGAATGAGGTACATTAGATTAAGAGACGCGTTTAATAAGTCAAAAACAAAAAATTGTAGTTAGAAATATTAACGATGAAAACGAGAAAAATCTACCGCCACGACATAGTGCTCTCTTACCGAACACAATAAGGGCTCTAATTGTTGGGCCTTCGAATTGTGGTAAAACTAATATTATGTTAAGTCTAATAGAGAGTCCTAATGGATTAAAATTCGAAAATGTTTATATATTTTCAAAAAGTTTATATCAACCTAAATATGAGTACTTGGAGAAATTAATCAAACCGATTAAAGGAATGGGATATCATACATTCTCCCATAATGAGGGTGTACTAGACCCCAGTGAAGCTAAAAATAATTCCATTATGATATTCGATGACGTAGCTTGTGAAAAACAAGATAACATAAGATCTTATTTTTGTATGGGTCGACATAAAAATATCGACTCTTTTTATTTATGTCAAACGTATAGTCATATACCTAAATATCTGATTCGTGACAATGCCAACTTTATTATAATGTTTAAACAAGATGATTTAAATATGCGGCATATATATCGGGACCATGCTAACACTGATATGAATTATGAAACATTTGTGAAAATTTGTCAAAAATGTTGGAAGGACAAGCACGGATTCCTATTAATTAGCAAGGATAACGAAATGGATAACGGAAGATACAGAAAAGGATTTGATCAATTTATTATGATTTAAGGAGTAATTTCAATTTAAAGCTTGGTTAGATACTTACAATCCCACAGTTTATCAAGAGATTTCAATATGTCTAGATCACTTGCATTATCCTTGAATGGAAATAGTTTCATTATAAATACAAACTTTTTTCCACCTATCGAATTGAATGGTCGATATGAGTGTGCTCTTATCGATTTTAATATGTATAATTCGATTCCAAATATTGATGAAAAAAACAACCTCTTCCACATCGTCGATAAGGTTATTACAATTCCAACTGGATCATATGAATTGAATGATATCACCGATTTCATTTACAATAAACTAAAAGACTATAACCTTGAAAATACATTTAAAATTCAAAGTAATAATAATACACTTCAAGTTGAAATAACTACCATGCGAGAGTCAGTTTACTTTAATAAGGAAAGATCGGTTGGACAACTGTTTGGTTTCCATCAAAAAGTACTAGAACCACATCCTACAAAAACCTATCGATCAGATCAGACAGTGAACATATTAAAAATTAATACAATTCGTTTGGAATGTAATATAATCAGCGGTTCATATGTAGATAATACACCGAATCATACATTACATGAGTTTGGCATTAATGTTCCGCCTGGGTATAAAATGACAGTGACACCACATAACCTAATTTATTTACCAATCAACTGTGACGAAATAAGCACACTATCTATACGCATAGTTGATCAAAACGGTGATTTGGTGAATTTACGTGGTGAAAACGTTTCGATTCGCATGCACATTCGGTTAATAGAATGATTATTTATAATAAAAGACGTAGCTTAAGTCCTCAGCCAAGCATTACTAATTGTAAAGCTATAGAAAGAGGATCAACAGTAAAAAGAAGCTCACTTACTTTGAAAAATAAAGTATTTTTAAAGTCGTTAGGCTTGAAGCTTCGAGTATAATATAAAAGGTGGAAAGGAAAACAATGAACGAAATTTTAAATGTTCGAGAAAAGGTTTACTCAGATGAGAGTATTTCGAAGAAAGAGTTTCATACTTATTCATCGTATAATCAAACATTTAAACCAAACGATGAAATTCGAATTACTATTCAAAATCAAGACTTGTACGTGCTTCCTCACGAAAGTTACCTTAATTTTCAAGGAATTATTAGAAAAGATTCACCGAATGGACCTACAACTGATAATGTTACCACTTTTTTTAAAAATAATTGTATGGTGCGCATGTTCGGGTAGCTCTTGCTTGAATCCCTTTTATGACATGTTTATGACCCATTTGTGGAAAGGAGAGAATCTTAGAGAATTTACCAGTTAAACGTTCTGGGGCGGAAACAAAAATGTGTGTTTGAAAATATTTCACATCTGAGAATCATTAACTTGTGAGATTTATTTTATTGAGGTTCTTTTGATTTCTAAATTAGTTTTACAATCATAGAAAACATTATTCCCCAACATGATCGGACATGTTCCTCTAAGATAACCATCTTTGAATACTTTGGGTGTGCGACCTTTCACACGTGCACAGCAACACCTGTGATAATGAGGCAAAAGGGTACGTGATCACACCTTTCCCCAACATGATCGGATATGTTCCTGTAAGATAATAACCTTTGGATACTATGGTTGTGCGACCTTTCACACGTGCACCTTTCTCACCTGACTATTAATTGCACATAATGAGGGGAAGGATACATGATCAATATTGTCACATGGGGATGTGGGGGCGATGGGGGCAATTAAGTATACTCTTTATAGACATGATCGCGACATTTTTATGACTTCAAAGCCCATTAAAATCACTTAATTTATTGGATTATGCTAATTGTCCCAGAACCCGCATAGGTTAATGAGGGGGGAGGGGGGCTTGGGGCCATTAATATGCTAATTGTCCCAGAATCCGCGTTTCCATACTACTACTTTCCCATTCAGTAATTAATTTAATATTAACGCGCTTATCGACATTTTCCATCGTTTTTCCGTAGACAGCATTATTTAAAAGTTTAAAAAAATCTTTTTCAAATGTATTTTTTGCATTAGTTCTATGGAATGTATTCAAATCAATATATGTTTTTAGCCAAGGCTTCTGAAAGAAGCGAAGACCTCTATGAATTTTTGTTAGAATTAATCCATTTTCTATACACTGTTGAAGATTTTTATAATGAATTATATATTTTTCTTTATCCCTTAAATCAGCAATTAATTTTTTTATTTTGTCTGACTTTGTTGGTAACTGATTATTACAACAAAATGGAAGATCATTATGTTTATCGTGCAATTTTAAAGGATATTTTAAATCTACCTCAAAAATGTTTCCATATTCACTATCATCTGCAATCTCAGTAATGTTTATACTATCAAGTTCCCCCCTTGAAATCCATTCAAAACCTCCATATGGTACAGGTTGTGACATAGCCCAACCATATAAATTATTTGCATCCAAATAAATCAAATATGATGATTTTTGAGTACTATCAAAATTCTCAACATATTTATTATTTGCTTTAGCATATCTACATGTACATTGAACTAAGCCACCACGAATACCACTTTGAATAAATTTATACTAATCTATATCAGTTAATAAATCTAATTCAATTTTAGTACATTTTAACATAGCTTCCCATGATAATCCTGGTGTATTGAAAAAATGTGCTGTATCAAGTGAATAAATTTTACTACAAAGTCTTCGAAAGTTTTCAAAGACATCAGACATTAATAAAACATCTGTTTTTAAATATAATTCTAAATAATCTTTAAGATTATTACAAGAAAACTCATTCCATACCTTTTGTGCGTGAGTATAATTTTCAACTGAACATTCATTTTCGGTTAAGGAACTATAGAAAGCTTCTCTAGGAGGTAATTTACTTTCTTTTAATTTCTCAACTGAATCTAAATATTCATATGGAAATACACCCTTTCGTCGCATTAAGTTGAAATGATTTTCATTAGGGAAAAATGATCTTGTTATACACATTTGTTCACTATCTAGATTTGAAGCTAATGTATCTAATGCAGAAGGCATAAATCGAAATGAGTCTAGAAAACGGATTTCAAAGTTATCACCATTACTTAAAGTTATAATTTTTGAAATTGATATATATTGTTCCTTATTTAATGGAATTACCTTTATTTCACCAGGTATGACTGCCAAATCTTTAATAAATAGATGGCAATCATAAATGGTGAAATTGTGGAAGAAAAGAGGAATAAATTTTGGAACTGTATATTTTAAATTACACTCATTATGTGCTGCCCCTCTAAAATTTCCTGTGAAGTGACAGTGATCCCTAACTCTGTCCAATAAAAGAGGAGTGTTGAATATATGACAATTATTAGATTTTTGGAAATCATCTTCTTCAACATCTGACATTATTAAAGAAACAGGTTTTGAAATATAGTTTTCATATATAAAAGTTAAATTTTCTATTAGTGATAACAGGAAATTCATTCCCGAGTTAAATACAGTTTCTAAGACAAACTTATCTAAACTGTTATCATGTGCACACTTTATATAGTATGCATATGAAACTGGTCTATGTATATTTATAATATTTAAATTTAATGTTTCGTTTTTATTAATTGGTTGAAGGATGCATTCAAAGTCAGCGTAAACTGTGAATGGGACCATCACTTCCTTTTGAACATTTGTGTACCGTAAAGTGGCATCCTTCATGTTGGGTAAGCGCGAGACTTTTTTCCCACAGACTTCTGAATGCCGGTTGGCAGCATCTTCACTCAATGAGTAATTTAAGCAAAATTGACCGAACCATTTTTTTGATTTGTCTCTCGAAACTTGAGAGGAAACCAAACTAAAAAAAGATAAACACAAGAAAAAAATAAAATTTTTTAAAGTATGAAAGCTAATAAATATTATGAAATTTAAAAACAAAAACAAAAACAAGATATAATAATGATAAAATGATAAAACAACTTACTGAGAGATTTTTAATCCAAGTATAGTGTGCTTTACATCCTTCCTCCAGTACCAACATATTTATATAATTTTCCTCACTTCAGGAGAGTAAAATATAGGTCCGAATATAACTCAATCGTCGAATCCAAAAAGTGTAATATTTATATCTTTATTTATTTCCATAAATTTCGATATATCCGCTGGCTTAAGTGGAAATTGCAATCCAGTGAAATTTAGTGTAATTCCATTTACTTGAATGACTTCATCATTTATATTCACTTTTTAGCTTGTGCATCTGTTCGCATTCTTATTTAGTTTACTTAATGCTGCGATTAAGCTCCATTTAAAACAATATTCATCATTTGTGTTTTTCACATTTATAATTGCTTTTTTAGCTTCTAAACAAGAGGGTAGTTTTATATAAGATGATCCTCTTAAAGGTGAATATTGATTAATATTCATCTCCAATCGAGTAAGATGAAGCAAAGTCCATCCACTATCCCTTTCTTGGAATTCTTCCATCCTCGCCAAAATTTTTTCCATGTGTTCCTTATATTCATTTTCAATATTCGAATAGGCACTAATTATTGTCATCTTACTTTGAAATGACTTTATTTCAATACATTCCTTTTCTTCCTTCAAAAGTCCGTACTCTCCAAAAAGTTCAAAATTTATTTTCACCGATGCATAACTTTCCAACAATGGATACAAGTGAGGTAGAAAAGCTTCTCCTGCTTCCTCCATAAATTGTGTTGGATAAATTACATCATTGTTGGTGTTTTCATATAGGTAGTGAACAATTCTTCCTTGGAATCCAGAACTGATTTTTTTTATCCTTGAATCCACTGGTTCAACCACATTCTTCTTGTGTTGCTCCGTTCGCAGATGATGAGCCCACGAAATGTTACCCGATAGGGTAATGTTGCACTTTCCACAATACTTATTCATTTTTTTTTTGGTTTTGATTTTTTTTCGTTTTTGAAAGTATTGTATTAATAGGTGTACTTTTCACTTTGTTATACTTTACTTTTACTGTAAAGTATTTTACGTTTTATCAATTTGATAAGTTTACACAACACAAATCTGGGTAGTTCACAATTCACACAACTTTACTTTACACTTGGTAAAGTATTTTAATTTTTATCAATTTGATAATCTCGCACAAATCGAATTCGGATGGAACGTAAGTTAACACAACTTTACTTAAGCTTTGAATGACCGGAGGGTTTACACGACGATTCTAGATGGTTCGCTCAACTCAAATAGTTTTCTAAAACTGAACTACTTTCCACGTTTCTCCTTAACACATACATTTTTTGAAAACTTAGAAGGTAACCATTTTCTCTTTCTAAAAGTGCATGAGAAAAAATTTTCAAATATGATTAAAGAAAAACGTATTTGACTAAACAAACGATCTCATTTGTTTTTGTGTATATTCTGTTAGGAACCACCACCACAAGCACCGCCACCACCAACATCCCTCTTACACTCCTACGCTTACTTTCCCATCTAATGCTCGCTAAAGAGGGGAGAGGTTACCGAACTCACGCTTGTTTCACACAACAAAAGTATGCGGTCTAATATCTCTCAAACCAACACCTTTTGACCACAAGACCGTAACCAGGTGTCACCTACAACCCTAATTGAATCAACAAAACGTCCACGCATAACAAAACAACTTCCCTTCCTCCTCCTCCTCCGCCTAAATATAGTTTTACAAATTCATACGCATGACAAAACACCCCTTGTAAAACGAATAGTTTTCTAAAACTGAACTGCTTTCCACATTTCTCCTTAACACATACATTTTTGAAAACTTAGATGGTAACCGTTTTCTCTTTCTATAAGCGCGTGAGAAAAAATTTTCAAATATGATTAAAGAAAAACGTATTTGACTAAAAAAACGATCTCATTTGGTTTTGTTCTGTTAGGAACCACCACCACAGTCACCATTTTGACCACAAGACCGTAGGCAGGTTACACTAACAGGTGTCACCTACAACCCTAATTGAATCAACAAAACGCCCACGCATAACAAAACAACGTTTTTGTTAGAAACCAACAAGCACCAACACCCCTCTTACACTCCCACGCTCACTTTCCCATCTAATGCTCGCTAAAGAGGGGGAGGTTACCGAACTCACGCTTGTTTCACACCACAAAAGTATGCGGTCTAATATCCCTCAAACCAACACCTTTTGACCACAAGACCGTAGCCAGGTGTCACCTACAACCCTAATTGACTCAACAAAACGCCCACGCATAACGCGTTCTAACCCAAGTTAGAAGCAACATAGTGACCTGTGTGCAGCCATTGCACTCCACAAAATCCTACGCATGACAAAACACCTCCTATCACACACGCACCTTTAGCGTGAGAAAAAGACAAGACAAAACAAGACATATCAAAACACCCCTCTCTCACACTCCTACACACCACTTTCTAACCTCATTAAGTGACCTGTGTGCAACCATGCTCATCTAACTAGGGTCAGCAACACCCCCCTTTTTGACTTAATTATGCTAATTAGGTCATTAGATCACCTGTGTGCAACCATGCGTGACTAATTAGGGTCACCCCCACCTCCTTTTTTGACATGATTAATTACCTAGTGAGCCAGCACCCGTATTAATCTACTACTCTTGACGTTTGGGCTTATAATTGTCAAAAGGGTCTGAATCCCAATGACCTAAAATCATTGCTGCTTCTTTTAAGTTAGCAAGTGTTGAGATGTCCTTTTTGGATAGGGAATTATATAATCTATCGGGAAGTTTTCTCTCGATACGATCTTTAATTGTTTTGTTTAAAAATCTTTCTGTGATCTTTCTGTTTGGTCCGATTCTAGCTCTAACTTATTATATACTTTTAAAGACCTAAATTTTAGTTCATTAACGAACTTACTAATGCTTCCTTGATATGGGGTGTCCCGAACATGTTGTATGATGTCCTCGTATGGCCTGTGATCCTTGAAGGCTTTCATTAGGGCTGCTTTTGTTGTTATCCATGTATTAGATTTCTCCTCTTCGTTGACTCTCTGGGCTGAGTCGACAATGGTCCTCTCTATGGCTCCGTATATGATGTGGATTTGTCGAACGTCTTGAGTAGGGTATAATTGTAGAAGGTACTCCACTCTGGCTATGTACCGACTTAATTCCGATGGGTTTCCATCGAAATACGGCAATTCCTTGATTTGGCCGATTAACTGATTCAAGAGAATCTCGGACAACTGTGGTAACGCTGAGGAGTTTGCCATTTTTTTATTGTTCTTTGCACTTCACATTTTTTTAGCGCGTACTGACCGATTTGGATTTTAATTTAGTCTACTGGTTGTGGAAATTACACATAGACTTTTTGTTTCTCAATACTGGCACTTTTTTATTTAAGGTTTTTAAGCGCACATTGACCGAATTGAACTTTATTGTTGTAAGTTCTTCGTGCGAAACTTACACATAGATTCTTATGCGGATCTCGATGATTGTCTTTTGTTTTGTTCACGGATGTTTTCGCTGATCGGGATAAACTAGTCGTTTAGTATTATCCTTCTAGTTTATCAGTACCGGTGACTTTTTAAAGGACTTTTGAGATCCTACCGACTGTGCCAATTAAATGTTTGCACCATAAGTGTATTATAAAAAAAAAACTTTATATAATTTATTCATACACTGGTTACAATATTTTGGGTATTGGAAGAACTCCGACTTGCTGTTGACAAATCTCAAAGTAAACTCGTTCTCTAACTCCTACTTTATTTACGATCATACCTCTGTTTTGAGCTTTAGGGCTTTTTGTGAGTGGGACTTATTGTTATTGAGTGACTCTCTGAATTTTGACTTTGGACTCCAGACTTGGGTCCCGATAGTCTGAAAAACGGCTCGTTCTAATTGTTTAGTCTATAGACTGTGGTTTTTTGTTTCTTGGAAATTTTCCTCTGGCTTGCTTATAGTTCGGTAATTTTCCATTGGCTTGTTGACAATTAAATTTGGGTTCTTATTTCTTAGAGGGTGTCTCGACGGTGACTGCATAATGTGTGCATGTTTGTGTGGGTGTGTGGACATGTACATAGGAGTATGTGGTGCTATGGATATGTCACTATATATATGTATGTAACAGAGAGTAGGCAAGCAGATCTACTAAAGGCACACTGGTTAACAACAGCAGAGTAACAACAGCAGAGTAACAGCAGCAGAGTAACAGCAGCAGAGTAACAGCAGCAGAAGTCGTACAGCAGAGTAACAGCAGAAGGAGCAGAAGAAGTGGAAGTAGCAGCCGATCAGCCTAGTAAGCAGGAGAGAATTGAAGCAGCCGAACGTGTGTGGAAAATCAGCAGAAAGCAGCAGCATTTATCCAGCAGTTAATTAAAAGCCAATTGTTCTTGTCATTACCTGCGCACCGCGAAATAATATTAATAAACCGTATCCAATAATATCTTACATTTGGGGGCTCAACCAGTTGCGAATTGCCAGTGAAAAGTGAGAATGCGCAAGCCACATGTCTCAGAAACAGTTAGCCGATAAAGCGAGACAAAAATACAGTTTGGTGCCGCATACCTCAAAAGCCGCCAGCAAAGGAAACGAGACAACAACCCAGAGGAAAGAAGATCAGAAAAAGAAAACCGTATTTTTAAGCAGGCTACCGGTAAAGGTATTGCGCAACAGAATTATTATGCCAAATGAAAAGGAACCACCATGAGAAAATGGAAAAATACCAATTCCCAAGTGGATCAGGGACAGGTGGAAACAATCGCCGAGACGACACAAACGTCCTTGAAGAAAACACACAGACGCTCCAAGATCTGGTTTAGCTTCTCACGTTAAAAATAAGCGCCGATGAAATTGACAAAAAAAATGATGCGAAGCTGGTAGTGGAAAATTTTGCCAAAATAATTCCTGAGTTCAGTGGAGAAAATATTTCAGTGCAGCAGTGGTTTAATAACTTCGAATTAAACGCTGAAGCATATGGGCTTAACAACAAACAAAAATACGTACAAGCTCGTGCCAAAATGACACGTACAGCCGCTCTTTTTCTGGAGTCTACATAGGTGTACGAGTACAGTCAGGTGCGACACCAACTTATAAAGGATTTCGAGTGCGATCGTTTATGCAGTGCCCAAATTCACAATCAGCTGTCTGTGCGAGTGAAAGCAAACAATGAAAGCTTTCACGAATACATGCTACAGATGAAACGCATCGCTGCTCGTGGAACATTGGTCACGGAGTCGGTAATTCGGTACATTGTCGACGGATTGGGGCTTAAAACGGATAACAAGTACACCCTGTATGGATGCAGTTCTAACAAGCAGCTAAGAGAGAAATACGAAATCTACGAACGAACGCGTCAGATCGATGAGAATCTGATGATGAAGAAGAAAGAGTCACAGCCGCTTGCAGGGAAGCCCGAGCACAACAGCTATGTGAGGAAACAGTACAGCTACAATTGTGGATCCCAAGAACATCTACGCAGGGATTGCCGAGCTGCATTAAAGTGCTTCCGCTGCAATCAGAGAGGTCACATGTCGAAAGATTGCCCTGGTACGGCTGCCGTAAACGTAGTATACGAGGAGAAACGCCTTAAGTCTCTCAAAATCAACGATGTGCAAGTCAAGGGGCTCATAGACACAGGTGCAGATGTTACCCTATTAAAAATGTCCGTGTTTGAGAAAATGGGTAGCGTCTTCTTGCAGCCAAGCTGTGTAACTTTAAGAGGACTTGGAAACAACATCTCACGCTCCGCTGGTCAGTTTATGGCAGATGTAGAGATAGACGGAATGTGTCTGGCACACAAGCTTCTTGTGGTGGCCAATCATGCCATCGGATGCGATTTGCTGCTGGGATATGACTTTATATCCAAATTCACAATGAGGTCGAAGCCGGAAGGATATCAGTTATCTCCTCTGCATGAGGAGGAAACTGTGAACACGAATCAGTTAAGTATCTACAATGTGGTTGAAGCAAATACTGATATAGTTGTCCCCTCACAGTACAGAGATACCGTCCAATCGATGATTGAAGAATTTTCCGAAAAAAAGCAGACTGCTGTGTGCCCAATCACGCTAAAAATTTTACCGGATGAGAACATAACGCCGTTTCGACATGCTCCAAGCAGAGTGGCTATTAGCGAAGCTGATGTAGTTAAGCAGCAGATTGATATATGGGTGAACGCTGGAATAATCCGGCGCTCATCCTCAAATTTCGCCAGCCGCACAGTCATCGTCAAGAAAAAAGATGGGAGCAACAGGGTCTGCGTGGACTATCGCCAGTTGAACAAGATGGTGTTAAAAGATTGCTTCCCCGTTCCAATCGTTGAAGATGTGCTTGAAAAACTGGAAAATGCTAAAATTTTCACCATAATGGACTTTAAAATGGTTTCTTCCACGTTCCAGTCGAAGAAAGCAGCAAGAAGTATACAGCGTTCATAACGAAGGAGGGCCTCTTTGAATTCAATCGGGCGCCTTTCGGTTTTTGCAATTCGCCAGCAGTCTTCATCCGCTTCATAGGTCATGTATTTCAAAACCTCATAAATGAAAACATTCTGGTTCTTTACATGGACGACATTGTTATTCACGCCGAAACTGCCAACGAATGCCTGGGAAAGCTAAAGAAGGTTTTAGATGCAGCAGCTGAATACGGGCTGAAGATGAAGTGGAAGAAATGCCGATTCTTGCAGTCCTCAATAACGAGGAGAAACGCCTTAAGTCTCTCAAAATCAACGATGTGCAAGTCAAGGGGCTCATAGACACAGGTGCAGATGTTACCCTATTAAAAATGTCCGTGTTTGGGACTCCAAGTTGGAGGAGGAGAAATTAAGCCTGGACCGGAGAAAACCAAAGCCATCAGAAAGTTTCCAATGCCGCAAAACATCAAGGCGGTGCAGTCGTTTTTGGGATTAACTGGGTTTTTCCGTAAGTTTATAAAAAACTATTCACTGATCGCAAAACCATTAACGAATTTGCTGCGAAAAGACGTTAAATTTAAAATGGGTCTGGACGAGCAGCAGGCGGTCGCCATATTAAAGGAAGCATTGGTGAGCGAGCCGGTGCTAAGAGTCTACCGCAGGGATACAAAAACCGAGATACACACCGACGCGTCGAAGGATGGGTTCGCAGCTACGCTGTTACAGTGGCATGAAGGACAATTGCATCCGGTCTTATTCTGGAGCAAGAAAACCTCGGAGTCTGAAGCACGACAGCAAAGCTATATACAAGAAGCCAAAGCTATTTTTCTCGCATGCAAAAAATTCCGTCAGTACATACTCGGTACCAACTTCAAGCTTGTAACTGATTGTGCCGCTTTTAAACACACGCTAAGCAAGAAGGACGTTCCGCGAGAGGTAGCCCAATGGGTACTGTACCTGCAGGACTACAGTTTTGAGGTGGAACACAGACCAGGAGAGCGGCTGAAGCACGTGGATTGCCTGAGTCGATACCCAATTGATGTCATGATAGTATCGTCGGAACTCACAGCAAGAATCAAGAAAGCCCACCAGGAGGATACGATAATCAAAGCAGTCTACGAAATCTTGAAAAGTAAGCCATACGACAACTTTAAATTAAAGGCTGGTCTGGTGTACAAGGTTGTGCAGGGAACGGATCTGTTAGCAATACCGAAATCGCTGAAGAGAGAGATAATAAAAGAGGCACACAACGCAAGCCACTTTGCCGTACAAAAAACAATGCATGCCATACAGCAGAGTTATTGGATGCCACATATAGAAGGAAAAGTACTGAAGATCCTAGGAAACTGTATGAAATGTATAATCTACAACAAAAAGCTCGGCAAAAAAGAAGGATTTTTGCATCAAATCGACAAAGAATCAGAGCCGCTTCATACTATACACGTACCTCGAGTTCAGATGGCTATCAATGGCACAGTTCATGAATCTACAAAGCGTTCTCCATTTGAGCTGCTGATCGGCATAAAAATGCGTTGTAGACCAGATAGCGATATACTTCAAATAATAGAAAAGGAGATGGTTGATAACTTTGATGACGAAAGAAGGAAGATGCGACAAGAAGCAAAAGATAATATTCAGCAGGCCCAGAAAAAATATAAGGAACAATTTGATAAAAAGCGAAAATGCGAGTACGGATACAAAGTTGGAGATCTCGTCGCTATCCGAAGAACGCAATTCGTAGCTGGGAGAAAGATGGCTAGCGAATTCTTAGGTCCATACGAAATAACAGAAGTGAAACGAGGTGAACGCTATAATGTACGAAAAGCAGCAGACGTCGAGGGACCCCAAAATACGAGCACGAGCAATGATAACATGAAACTTTGGAGTTTCGCTGTAAACAACGAGGAGGCATGGTCATCAGGGACTGATGACTGATCAGGATGACCGAATATAAAAAAGAGTAGGCAAGCAGATCTACTAAAGGCACACTGGTTAACAACAGCAGAGTAACAACAGCAGAGTAACAGTAGCAGAGTAACAGCAGCAGAAGTCGTACAGCAGAGTAACAGCAGAAGGAGCAGAAGAAGTGGAAGTAGCAGCCGAACAGCCTAGTAAGCAGGAGAGAATTGAAGCAGCCGAACGTGTGTGGAAAATCAGCAGAAAGCAGCAGCATTTATCCAGCAGTTAATTAAAAGCCAATTGTTCTTGTCTACCTGCGCACCGCGAAATAATATTAATAAACCGTATCCAATAATATCTTACATGTATTCATAAGAAAATGGGAGCCTCGTTCCGACAAACTTACCCTCCTTTTAATCCTGGGCGATGAGATTTCGACGTTCCGGATCCTGGACTTTGGGAGACGTTACAATTGATTTATATATATATATATTGGATGGCGGTTTACAAAAACATAACACAAAAATTACGTAACACAAAAGATAACACTATTGCTGAATAGATGTGTATGTATGTATGCATCGTATGGGAGTTCCACTGCGGTACGCGTCAGTTCCAATGCTCGGACTGGGGCTGGTCGGTGCAGCTCCAATTTCTTGTTCAATGTATGTATTTGTGGGTTCTGTTACACTTGCATTCCGAAATGCATGCACTCGTAAATTGTTTATACTTGTTTTGGCGATTCACTTTTTGTTTGTATCAGAATTGAGATTTACTTCTTGTTTGTAATTTTAAATGCCATTAATTCGTCTTCTATTGTTTTTATTGCCTTTTTGCTGGAACTGCTTTGCTTATGCTCTGATGTGGGCCAGGACGTGATGTTGGTCGCGGCGTCTCTGAACAGAGCGCTTGTAGATCTTAACAACTGTAAGGATCACCAGACCCAGGAGTAGTCCAACGATGAGCTTCATGGTCTGGTTAACATCCTGAATATCATCCTTGTGGTCGACGATTTCCACGGTGCTAATAACATTGGCGGTGCTGCCGGCTACTTTGGACGTTTTGCTGCCCATCTTGGGGTCCTTAGGCCATATACTTGTTTCACCAATACTCTTCGTCCTTCAGGGTGTATAGGTAGACTTCCTTCAGGATGTGGTCGATTGCAGGAACGGTAAAAAGGATTTTCTCCCAGATAAGGTTGGCTTCCAGGCAAGGATGTGAACGTCCTTCGGGACACTAGTCTTCTTCCAGTCGTGATCCTCACTTCAGGGGAGTTGCACTCCTAAACCAGTGCCAGGGAGATCAGAACAAATTCTTTCTATCTTCTCTATTTGGCTGGGGTCTTTTATACCGAACTAGAGCTTTCGCTAGCCCCTCATATAGGATGAATTAACTAGGTGTTCCCAACTAGGGCTACTGTTTCTATATTTCCCCTATCTTAGGAGTCAACGGCCGGCTGGTGCACTTTGCCACCTACTGGAGTATGGTTACGAGTAGGTCGATCGTGGTCGTTGTTCTGGCCACGCGACACCCGTGAGTTGTCGAATTGTATTACTGGTTTGCACTTATCAATCTGAGTGTGGTTAGTCATTAGCGGCCCCTACCCTCAACTTAAGACAGTTGTTTCGTTGGGGTTAATCTTTGTATGGGGAGGGCGTACGTAACCGGCTCGAAGCGATCGATTCGGCTACGCATGGAATGAATTCGCAAAAGAAATCTTCGTACGGCCATTCCTCTATTTCATCTTCTTCTCCCATTTTTTTTCTTAGGCGCTCATTTACTTGTGGCTTCGACCCACAACTTTAACCCAGTCTCAGAAGAGCTAGTCGGGCTTATTGTTTTATTATATATTATTGTATCTATTTATTATTAAATATGTTATTATTATATCTTTTTTTATTATATATATTTATTACTGAAAAAGAAAAGCTTTCCGGCCTCGCACGGAAACATACATACATACATATGTATACCCGTAAACAAAAGATATGGCATGTAATGATATATAATATGGCTTAAATTAAAATAATATATAAAAAAATAATAAATGGAAAAATTCTAGGCCGTATCTTGCCTTACATATATTCATATTCAATATCGGAAATTAAAAGGGGCTTTGCTCTGTTTCGGATTATCGAAAATACCATATTCTCAAAATCTGGTTCTTTTTCTAATGTAATTCTTATACACTCGTATGTGATCATTTTAATTTTTATTTACTTTATTTATTTCATTTTTAAAAAATTTCTTTTAGATACTCAATTTATTTCTCTTACGTAATTATGTCATTAGTTTACATATATAATGTTTTGCTTTATTTATTTAGAATATTTGTACGACAATTGTTTGTGCGTTAATTAAATTAGATATTATCCAGGTCGTTAGCTTGGTCTAAATCACTTTTTGTTACACACTTATTGTGTATTAGCTACGCTTTGTTAAGAATATACTCGCACAAATTTATAACAATTATCAATAACAATAAACTTGTCAAATGTGAATCCGTATTCGATTATTCAATTTTCTTATTAACATTGGCAGAGGACTCCACTGTTTTAGTAACGATTATTCTCATTGTGGTTGTTCTGGCTATCGGCACGTTCCCACGGTTCAGGACACTCAGATTGCGGAACCCAAGTCACAAACAAAATCAGAGCAGAGAACTGTCTGGGTCCAAAAGTTCAATTCTGAAAGCCACTCGAAACCTACTCAATAGCCACTCACAAAAAGCTTCAAAGTTTATAACCAAGGCTTGATCGTAGATGAGGTAAGATTTGGGGAGCGTGATCGGTTAGAGACTTGCAACATTCAGGTCGGTGTTCTCCCAATCAAAATCAAATTATATCGCCCTAAAAAGAAAATTAAAACGCAGTCGGTAGGATTTTATGTGAAAGGTTATGTCAGTTTTTAAACTAGTCTTAGGGATTTTGCTACATAACTAGTATATCCTGACTAAGTAAAGAAACAGAAATATTTTAAACACACAAGTGAAATATGCAAACGAATCTATATGCGAATCTATATTTACGATTTTTTGAAGTTTGGGGGCGGTTTGTGGGCGATAAAGTGGGCGTGGCAAACTTTTTTTTAAGTCAATCGATAGGTATTGATGAGAACAATACATTTCAGTTAAAATTTTTATTCTAGCATCAAAACTGTAGGAGCCACAGTTTTGGGCGGTTTGTGGGCGTAAAAGTGGGCGTGGCACTCTACTGAAACAAACTTGCGCTGCGTAAGAAGCTCAGAAATCTGCACGCCAAATCTCAATAGCCTAGCTCTCATAGTTTCCAAGATCTCAGCGTTCATCCGGACAGACAGACGGACAGACGGACAGACGGACAGACGGACATGGCTAGATCGACTCGGCTAGTGATCCTGATCAAGAATATATATACTTTATGGGGTCGGAAACGCTTCCTTCTGCCTGTTACATACTTTCCGACGAATCTAGTATACCCTTTTACTCTACGAGTAACGGGTATAAAAATTCAAAATCGGTAAGTCACTGTTTACGTCAAAAGGGCGTTTAATTTCAGGAGGCAGTGTCGAGCGGCAGTTTTATCCAGATGTCTACATTTCGCACGCTCGCACTGCCGTCCGCTCTCCCTCTCCATCTCTCCCTTAGGTCTCCGCTCCGCACGGGAGCGCTTAAGTTAAGTTAGGCTTAATGAGTTCTTATTTCCAAGTGTACGAATAAACACATATGCCCGTCGCGCGAAAAACCCCAAACTACACCCGTGTTTTTTGCGTACCCTCCGTTCCTGGGACCTTATCTATTTTAGCGATCAAGCCACCGCGCCACAACCATTTGGTCCAGTCGAAGCCGGATTTTAAAATAATTGGATTTTCCTCTCCTGGAGTTTCCTTTGATTTTTCCCAGCAGGCTTGAACCGCTCCAGATAAGTTCCACTTACTAAATTTTCCCGGTCATACAGCTAGTTTTTCGAACCCTATTTCGACTAACTTTCTGTTTGATATATTGTCTAAATCCAAAAGTGATTAATCCGACGCAACGGCAATAAATATATGTATTTCAATTCCGTTATTTGTGCCCGACAATATTCCAGTTTCTCAAATGTATTTTCAATTCCAATTGTGTGTAAAATATAACTCAGCCACAGCAAAAAATTCCCGTCATAAAATTGTTCCTTGAGATTTGCACTCCTTATTATACCCGTTACTCGTAGAGTAAAAGGGTATACTAGATTCGTCGGAAAGTATGTAACAGGCAGAAGGAAGCTTTTCCGACCCCATAAAGTATATATATTCTTGATCAGGATCACTAGCCGAGTCGATCTAGCCATGTCCGTCTGTCCGTCTGTCTGTCCGTCCGGATGAACGCTGAGATCTCGGAAACTATAAGAGCTAGGCTATTGAGATTTGGCGTGCAGATTTCTGAGCTTCTTACGCAGCGCAAGTTTGTTTCAGTAGAGTGCCACGCCCACTCTAACGCCCACAAACCGCCCAAAACTGTGGCTCCTACAGTTTTAATGCTAGAATAAAAATTTTAACTGAAATGTATTGTTCTCATCCATACCTATCGATTGACCCAAAAAAAGTTTGCCACGCCCACTTGTACGCCCACAAACCGCCCACAAACTTCAAAAATTCGTAAATATGATCGCGGATATCTCAGAAAATATCAAAGATAGAGAAATGGGATTTCAGATTTAGATTCCGTAGGCTTGAGCGCAGCGCAAGTTTGTTACGCTAATTTGCCACGCCCACTCTAACGCCCACAAACCGCGAAAGCCTGTGGCGCCCACAATTTTCATGCTAGATACAAAATTTTAACTGAAATGTATTGGTCTCGTCAATACCTATCGATTGATCCAAAAAAAAACTTTGTCACACCCACTCTAACGCCCACAACGCTTAAGTCTGTCTACCGCCGGTAGGTGGCGCATTTCAATCTCGCTTTGCTGCTTCCATATTTCCATTTTCCTTTGGTCCCTTTAGCTGAGTAACGGGTATCTGATAATCGAGGTACTCGACTATAGCGTTCTTCCTTGTTATACCCGTTACTCGTAGAGTAAAAGGGTATACTAGATTCGTCGGAAAGTATGTAACAGGCAGAAGGAAGCGTTTCCGACCCCATAAAGTATATATATTCTTGATCAGGATCACTAGCCGAGTCGATCTAGCCATGTCCGTCTGTCCGTCTGTCCGTCTGTCCGTCTGTCCGTCTGTCCGTCTGTCCGTCTGTCCGTCTGTCCGGATGAACGCTGAGATCTCGGAAACTATGAGAGCTAGGCTATTGAGATTTGGCGAGCAGATTCCTGAGCTTCTTACGCAGCGCAAGTTTGTTTCAGTAGAGTGCCACGCCCACTCTAACGCCCACAAACCGCCCAAAACTGTGGCTCCTACAGTTTTGATGTTAGATAGAAAATTTTAACTGAAATGTATTAGTCTTGTCCATACCTATCGATTGACCCAAAAAAAATTTTTCTACGCCCACTCTAACGCCCACAAACCTCCCAAGAAAAAAAGCTATGACGTCAGAGCCAGACAGTGCGAAATGTTTTTACGCGTGTATGTGTGTGTATGTAAATAGTTGCCGGCCGAACATAGCGGCAAAGAGAAAAGCACTGCCGGCGCTCAGAGAGAGCAAAGTGCGCGGCTAACTTATTCTATTGAACAATGAATTTGTCACGCCTACCCTAACGCACACAACGCTTAAATCTGTCTTCCGCCGGTAGGTGGCGCATTTAAATCTCGCTTTGCCGCTTGCATATCTCCATTTCCCTTTGGTCGCTTAAGCTGAGTAACGGGTATCTGATAGTCGAGGTACTCGACTATAGCGTTCTCCCTTGTTTTTTACTGTGTTCCAGCTGCGTGTGTATATTTACATAAATATTCTAGTACTGTCCACTCTAACTACTCTTTCTAATACAGTCCACTCCAACTACTTTTCTCGACCTACAAATACGGCTAAATTATTTCTAAAATTAAAAACAAAGTTACAATATCCACAAATTTACTCCAGCAAATCGTCTGCAACTTAGTTGTGCAGGTGACAATCAAACGCACCGACAAACAAACATAAGCGAAGTCTTTACAATTCCCGCAGCGTTATTCCGCTATTCGCACGCCACATATGTACATATGTACAGTGTACATACATACGTAAATCGATATTTTTGCCAGTGCACGTGGGTCAAGGGCTCACAATAAATGTTCCTTCCAAACAAACAAAATTAAAGTCCGTAATTCTTTACATAAGTCCGACTATCCGATATAATAAATATTTATTGACTTTGCCTATCCGACAGTGTGACCGTATATATTTACAATCTTGATTGGTTCCTAAATTCCAATTGGATTCTAGCCCGTTTCCTTACTTCTGAATTAAAATTTTAAATTATTTTACGTCATGGCAACATCAGTCAAATCCGCTTTAACCCGATTTATGGCCACAGCCATATCCACTTTGATCCACTTTGAGGCCACTGTGAACGCTCCAGGTGCTCCTACCTCAACGTTATTCGCCTGTAAAATCCGACGCAATCACTTCAATTCCTTGTGGCAAACGGTAAAGGCAGCATACGACTTATGCTCCGACTGTATTATAGCTGCAGGCGAGGGCGCCGCAGACACGAAATCCATACTAAAATCCAAGTATTACCAGACGTACTCCACCTATGAAATGTTTGCCGCGCAGCTCATGGAACAAATCCAAAAAGACTCCACCCAACTACCTCAAGCTCCAGTAACTCCGTCCCGAAATTCCACGTCTTGTGGCTTTCGGCTCCCTCCTATCGACACAGAAGTTTTCTCTGCCGATTATCTTCGCTGGCCGACTTTCCGGGACCTTTTCACGGCAATATACATAGACAATCCGAGTCTAACGCCCGTTGAAAAATTATTCCACTTAAATTCAAAAACAAGTGGCGGAGCCCATTCCATAGTTTCGAGATCCACATTAACCAATGATGGCTTTCGCTCAGCCTGGAAAAACCTAACTGAGCGTTTCGAAAATAAGGTGAACAGTCACCTGATAACACTTTTAAATCTGCAATCCGTAGCACAGGGGTCGGGAGCAGCCTTAAAGGAACTTCAATGCACTTTGTGAGGAGTTGAATAACTCCCCACAAATAGAAGCAGCAGCAGATGGCCGGCCGCTTACCAGATACGCGGCGAATTCGCGTAGTAACGGCGCGGCGAGGAGATCGAGAGAGTTTGGAGACCAGCGAAGGAGAGCGAGAGAGTTTGGAGACCAGCGAAGGAGAGCGAGAGAGTTTGGAGACCAACGAAGGAGAGCGAGAGAGATTGGAGACCAAGGATGGAGATCAAGAGAGAATGGAGACTTCGCGGGCAGAGCAAGAGTGCCGTGTGCAAAAGCGGATAACGGAACTTCACCGGACTTTGGACTCTCCCGTGAACTTTGGACCGGGAGAAGAAGTGCCACATCTCGGCAGTGGAGTGGCACACAGGCGTGCCACAAACATCATGGGAATCAGCAGGACGGCAGCAGTGGGCGGAGCATCGATTGGAAGCGGTACGTGAAGGACAAGTGGGTCAACCAGGAGGCGCGGACTTTGGACCCGGAGTGGAGAGATCCAGCGTGCCGTGCGCAAAAGGGGAATAACGGTTCCCGGAAGCCCTATATAAGGCCACAGAGCGCTGGCAGCTGGATCAGTCGATCACGAGGAGTCAAACCTTCAAGATCAGTCAAAAGTACCAAGTGAACAACCAGTCAAGCAAGTAATCTACAAGGGAGCTACAACCAAGCGAGTCGTCGGAAGCAGCGCCGTGGGAAGCACACAAGGAGCAAGATCGCCACGTCGAGACGTTCGGGATTGGGACATCAGGAATCTCCGAATTGAGACACAAGTGGCTGAGTTCCGGAAGGCATCACACGGCTAAGTCAAGGCGTTCGTTTCCCAACTTTGTCACGACCACACCCTGGCGAGTCGCCCGGCGGGTCTGTCAGAGACAAGCGGAAGAGTCCTACGACGAGGAACCGTCAGTGTGGGGAGGAAAGTTGTCTGAGACCCAGCGTACCTTGCCCGACCAAGCAGGACCTGGCGTGACGGACGAGCGGTAGATCGATTTGCGGTTTCAAGAGGCGAGCGCCTGGAGAGCCCTGCGATTACCGGCGAAGTTCCCGAACAGCAACCACCCAACTCCCCGAGTGCCAGAACGACAAGCTACTGGTCAGGAGACAACGCAGAAGACATCGGCAGCGACGCTAGCAGACATCTCCGGCAGCCACGTTACCATAGCCGCGCGGAGCTCATTGGGGAGCGCAGGCGCGTCACGGACGATAAGCATTAGGGTGAAGCCGGGTGGAACGCTCGTCTGCGCTAGGCGTAAAGCGAAGTGAACTGCTAGGCAGCCTCCTGGCGACAGCCTGGACTGTCAGCGCGATCTGAGCAAGAACCTAGCGGGACCGTCCGGGACAGAGCAAGGGACAGGTATTGCCTCGAAAGGCGTCGGCCTGGAGAGCAAGGCTTGTTCACCCTAGTCTGAGAACGGTGACGCTTCCCTAAGCCCACAAGGCCGAACTCTCTGCGAGTCTAAGGCGCAACAAGCGACCCCGAGGCAGCGCGTCGGCGAGTGAGCAGAGGCGGCCACTACGAGCGTCCCGAGACCCAGGAGCCAAGCGGAAGCCGAGTCATCGCATCGACAAGCCAGAAGGAGGAGCACCAGCAGCCGGCGGAGCCAGAGCAAGGAGATACAGGAGCCAGCATAGCCACACACCCGCTGTACCAATACCACGAGAATAAATCCCACTGTTGCCATTTGAACCTTTTGTTTTCTCACTGATCTACGGGGCAGTCACGTCATATAAACTTGGTGGGACGAACACACAATCTTCTGAGCTAGCCGCACGAATCTCGTAGCGAGCAGACATACAAAATCAGTTCGTTACATCTGGCGCCCAACGTGATTGTCCCAACAGTGAGAACAGCACAGTAAAAATGGGAAAGAAGTGGATTTACCGCCTCAAGAAGGAAGACTTTGCCCATGTCGCACAGAGGCTCAATGTCGCCCTGGAGGGCAGGCTAGACGACATGAGGAAGGCACTATCGGAATACTACTCCGAAACAGAGAATGATCCACAACTCGTCGACATCTGGGCCGAGCTGGAGGCAACATACTACGACAGAGCCGGCCCAAGCATTACGCTAACGAACGCTGAAGGGGACAACTTGGTGGCAAGCCTGAGCATTGACAACATGCAAAAAGAGGCCCACAGGAGAGAATCAAGCCAAGAAAAGAAAGCAGCAGCGCTAACCCCGAGACCAAGCCAGTCGGACTATGCAAAGGTCGCTAAGCAGGTCCGTGAATGGTCGTTCAGGTTCAACGGGGCGGAAAAACCATTCGAGTTCCTGGAGCAAGTAGAATGGTCCGCCAACACGTACGGTTTGGAGCTCGATATGATCCCTCGAGCGATGCCAGAGTTGCTAAAAGGAAGGGCGTTGAAATGGTTCATCGCCAACAATAAGCAGTGGAGAACTTGGGCAGAATTTATTGAAAGTTTCCACACATATTTCCTGCCAAGAGATTTCTTCACCAGGCTGGCGGACCAGGTCCGGCAAAGGAAGCAGGGCTTCAGCGAGTCGTTCAAGGACTACATGATCGACATGCAGACGATGGTGAGGCCACTTAATTACTAAAGAGACCCTAAGGATCATCAAGGAAAACTGCACCCCTAGTCTAAGGATCTTCCTAAGGGCATACAAAGTGTCGGACCTGGACACGCTGATGATATTAGCAGACGAGTACGAAGAATTTGAAAAGGAACGGGAAGCTTTCGCACAGGAGAACAAGTTCTCAAGGACCAAGTCGGCGTCACCAACACAGGTGACATGCAGAAGATGCGAGGAGACAGATAACCAGGACATACGAGGAAACGACCAATGGTCACCACCACATCAAGCCAGACGACAGCAGGCAACAGACGCACCACGCGGAGGTCATGGCATACCACCCCCACAGCAACAGAGACATCCAAACAACACCTTGTGGAGGCCGCCAAGCAACACACAGAGGCCACAAGATGCCACCCATATCACAGACCCGCAGGAGGCCTGTCGGAAATGCGGTGGGAACGGACACTGGGCTAGAGGATGTCGTAACCAGCGGCTGCTGTTTTGCTGGATATGCGGCAAGGTGGGTGTTAGGAGCGTTGATTGCTGCCAACGATCGGGAAATGGCCAGCGATCTCAGCCGCAGAGAGGCGAGCGGGGATCGCACAATGCCACCTCTCCAAACTAACGGGCGAGCTAATCGAGGAGGAGCAGCAGTTGTCCGCAGCTGTGATGATTGGTGGGAAAAGCTACAAAGCCACAATCGACACCGGAGCAACGGCAAGCTTCGTTAGCGAAGAATTGGCGGACAATATTGCTGCTCTAGGAAAGATTACCAGGACGAGACGGCAAGTTAGGTTGGCAGATGGAAGGTGCGGCGGAATTAATGCGCAGCTCGAGGTGGAGGTCAAATTCGGCAACAAACAAGTGACCATGAGCCTGTTGATTTTACCCGGGGTAGTGGATCCATTAGTGTTGGGATGGAACTTCCTGAAACAAGTCGGAACCGAGATAAGGTGTGCTGGACACGAAATAATAATACCAGCCAGGAACCGACACAATGGATGGCTCGAGGAGAAGCTATCAGTAGCAGTCGTTCAACAAGTAAACGAGTTGGACGATACTACAGCGTTCCTTGAAACAGAGCTGGCAGACTTCAGCACAATGTCGGGAACATCGAATATGGCAGAACACCAGATCAAAATGAAGGACGACAAGCCAATCAAGCAGAGATACTACCCAAAGAACCCAAAAATTCAAGGGGAAATCAACGCAAAGGTGGACGAGCTTCTCCAAATGGGGTTCATAGAGCATTCAAAGAGCCCATACAGCTCCCCCATCGTGATGGTGAAAAAGAAGACAGGCAAGTGGAGACTGTGTGTCGACTTCAGGCAGATCAACGCGAAGTCAGTGAAGGATGCCTACCCAATGCCCCGCATAAACTACATCCTAGATCAACTAAGAGAAGCGCGGTACATCAGCAGTTTGGACCTGAAGGATGGATACTGGCAGATCCCACTAGAAGAAAGTAGCAGGCAATATACAGCATTTACGGTACCAGGCAAAGGTCTGTTTCAGTGGAGGGTAATGCCGTTCGGACTTCACTCGGCGTCGGCAACGTTTCAGCGAGTCTTGGACCAAGTAATTGGCCCCGAGATGTCACCTCACGCATTCGCGTACCAGGATGACATAATAGTGATCGGTCGCACGCTAGAAGAACACAAAAGAAACCTGAGGGAAGTGTTCCGGCGTCTAAAGGAGGCAAATCTGAGGCTGAATCCAGAAAAATGCCAATTCTTCAAAAAGGAGCTGCTGTATCTGGGACATCGAGTGACTAGCGAGGGAATAGGAACAGATCCAGAAAAAGTAGCCGCCATAGCCGAACTAGAACCGCCATCGACTGTCAAAGAGCTCCGGCAATACCTAGGAGTAGCGTCGTGGTACCGCCGGTTTGTACCAGACTTTTCCAGAATCGTCAAACCCCTGAACGACCTGCTGCGCAAAGGCAGTAAGTGGGAGTGGACACCAGAGCACCAGATGGCGTTTGAGGAGGTTAAGGCAAGACTCGTGGCAGATCCAGTGCTAGCATGCCCGGACTTCAGTAGAACTTTCATCCTGCAAACAGACGCCAGCGACTACGGCATCGGAGCGATACTGACCCAGGACACCGAAAAGGGCGAAAGAGTAATCTCCTACTCGAGCCGAACACTGAACGGCGCGGAAAAGAACTACTCGACAACGGAGAAGGAGTGCTTGGCGATCGTCTGGGCGATCCGGAAGCTCAGGCCATATCTGGAAGGTTACCACTTTAAGGTAGTAACCGACCACATGGCCCTGAAGTGGCTCAACAGCATCGAAAGCCCTTCAGGAAGGATCGCCAGATGGGCCCTGGAGCTACAACAGTACGACTTTGAGATAGCGTACAGAAAGGGCCAGCTAAACGTGGTGGCCGACGCATTATCAAGACAACCACTACCAGAGACGCTACGAGGAGTAAAAGAGGCATCGGCAACAATAACCTCAGGAGAGTGCAGCTGGATCAAGGACATGGGCGAAAAGATAAGGACCCAACCGCAGAAGTACCCGGACTATGTTATGGATGGTGAGACACTGTACAGAAACATACCTCACCGAGCAGGCAGTGAAGACGTCGCGTCATGGAAGATGTGCGTCCCGAAGTCGCTACGAGAAACAGTGTTGAGGGAAAACCACGACGCACCGTCCGCGGGACACGTAGGAAGCCGAAGGACAATTGCACGATTGGCAGCCCGATACTACTGGCCAGGCATGCATAGAGACGCCCGAGCCCACGTACGAAAATGCGAGATTTGCATGCGGTTTAAGCCCAATCAGATGCAGGCGGCCGGGAAGATGTTGACCCAAGTGCCGGAGGAACCATGGGCCACGGTATGTGCAGACTTCGTGGGACCCCTACCAAGATCTAAGCACGGGAACCAAATGCTGCTGGTCATGATTGACAGGTTTTCGAAATGGACGGAACTGGTGCCCCTACGCAGTGCGACAGCAGAGTCGCTCAAGAAGGCGTTTAGGGAGCGCATAATCGCAAGGTACGGGGTCCCGAAGGTGGTCATAACGGACAATGGAGTACAGTTTGCAAGCCGCATTTTTAAAAATTTCCTGGCTGAGATGGGTATCAGTCAACAATTCACCGCGCCATACACACCACAAGAGAATCCGACCGAACGAGCAAACAGAACGGTCAAGACCATGATTGCGCAGTTCGCAGGGCAGGACCAGAGAAACTGGGACGAGAAGTGGCCGGAGATCATGCTAGCAGTGAACACGAGCACATCGGAATCCACCGGCCATACACCGGCGTTTCTTACCCAGGGCAGGGAACCACGTCTACCCAGCAGCCTATATGATAAGGAAACCCTAGGCACTGGACGAGCTACGGAGACCCCTGAGGAAAATGCCAACAAACTGAGGGAGGTATTCGAGATCGTACGGCGAAATATGGAAAAGGCGTCCCAGGACCAAGCCAGACACTATAATCTGAGAAGAAGGCAATGGTCACCAGCGGTGGGCGACATAGTGTGGGCCAAGGAACATCACCTGTCCAAAGCGGCTGAAGGATTCGCTGCAAAACTGGCCCCGAGGTACGATGGCCCTTACCAGGTGGTGGATTTCGTCTCTCCAGTGATCTGTAAAATTCGCCACACACAGTCAAAGAAAGAAAGGACAGTTCACGTTGGCGAGCTCAAGCAACAACAAAACGAGCAGACAGCAGAAACGTCAGGTACTAGGCGACAGGATTAGGCGTCAGGCCGAAGCGAGAGTCATCAATACGCCACACGGAAAGGACAATCAGCATAGCACAAGGACATGGATTAGGATTTCACGTTGATCCAGACTGCGAGGCTACAGGATTATGCGTCAGGCCTAAGCGAGAGTCATCCACAAGCCACGCAGAAAGATCAACCATAAGGATAGGTCACAAGGACATGGATAAGGAATTCACATTGATCCAGTCTGCGAGGCCACAGGATTATGCGTCAGGCCTAAGCGAGAGTCATCCACACGCCACGCAGAAAGGACAATTACAAGGATAGGTCACAAGACCGTGGATAAGGATGGATGGTGATCCCGACCGCAAGGCAACAGGATTTAGCGTCGGGCAGTTGCCGGAGTCATCCGAGATTACGCCAGGCGGAAAGGACACTTACGAGGACGACACAAAGACACGAGTAACGATAAGGGATCCACCCGCAAGGCAACAGGTTTCAGCGTCGGGCGCGAGCCAGAGTCAACCGTTTATGCCACGTAGAAGAGAGTATGCGCGGAGGGAGACAAGCAAAACAAGGCGAGCAGTCCAGACATACACCGTAGCATCCGGAGATTCTATACGGAGCACCGGACGAGCTCGTCAAGTTGTTACCCGAGGAAAGGGGGAGGACGGTGCAGAATCAGATCTACACCGTATCCAGTTGGTCACAAGAGATAGGAACACGCATCGCACCAACAGTTAACAGAAAAAAAAACACACGAACAAACCCTGAAAGGAAAGAAAAGTAAATGCCGGTTCAACCAAATGTGCAACTCACCACGGGCAGAAAAGCTCTGCTGCAAACGAAGCCCAAACGTTATTCAAGGCCGCTGGGGCCATTGTACTGGAGGTTGAGGGCAACGAACGGCATAGGCTGGAAGTAGCTGAGAAGAGCAAATGGAAAAGACAGAATCAGCCAGAAGCTGTGCGGGCAGATCAAAAGTTGCAAAATCACCATGAGCCAGGGAAGGGGGCGCCTCGATAGGCGGTCGATTGGCATTAGATGGAAGTGCGATCGATGGGTACACGTCAAATGGTAATATCGGCCCAAGGTGGAAATATCGCAACGAGCAGGTGGCAACGCCGCACCGTCGATATCGATAACGAACATCGATCACGCACGAATGGTGTGACCAGGCGGAGGAAGCGAATAAAAGGAGTAGAACGCAGCAATGAGCAGCGAGCTGGGGATCGATAGCACACGAGTATCGATGTCCCAGTGGGAACACAGGAAATGTCGGCGCGGGAGATTTAAAGTTGCTACGAGGAGGATGACCCCCGCTGTAGAAACTCAAGGGAGTTAAAAGCGTCGAGGGAGCATCGAGGGAGCATCGAGGGAGCAACGAGGGAGCGCCGCGGGAATCACAAGGACTCAAAGGCTAGGATAAGCAGGGAAACGCCGGAGAGTAAGAACCAGTCTTAAATGTTTCCCGAAGTAAGGGGGGAATGTGAGGAGTTGAATAACTCCCCACAAATAGAAGCAGCAGCAGATGGCCGGCCGCTTACCAGATACGCGGCGAATTCGCGTAGTAACGGCGCGGCGAGGAGATCGAGAGAGTTTGGAGACCAGCGAAGGAGAGCGAGAGAGTTTGGAGACCAGCGAAGGAGAGCGAGAGAGTTTGGAGACCAACGAAGGAGAGCGAGAGAGATTGGAGACCAAGGATGGAGATCAAGAGAGAATGGAGACTTCGCGGGCAGAGCAAGAGTGCCGTGTGCAAAAGCGGATAACGGAACTTCACCGGACTTTGGACTCTCCCGTGAACTTTGGACCGGGAGAAGAAGTGCCACATCTCGGCAGTGGAGTGGCACACAGGCGTGCCACAAACATCATGGGAATCAGCAGGACGGCAGCAGTGGGCGGAGCATCGATTGGAAGCGGTACGTGAAGGACAAGTGGGTCAACCAGGAGGCGCGGACTTTGGACCCGGAGTGGAGAGATCCAGCGTGCCGTGCGCAAAAGGGGAATAACGGTTCCCGGAAGCCCTATATAAGGCCACAGAGCGCTGGCAGCTGGATCAGTCGATCACGAGGAGTCAAACCTTCAAGATCAGTCAAAAGTACCAAGTGAACAACCAGTCAAGCAAGTAATCTACAAGGGAGCTACAACCAAGCGAGTCGTCGGAAGCAGCGCCGTGGGAAGCACACAAGGAGCAAGATCGCCACGTCGAGACGTTCGGGATTGGGACATCAGGAATCTCCGAATTGAGACACAAGTGGCTGAGTTCCGGAAGGCATCACACGGCTAAGTCAAGGCGTTCGTTTCCCAACTTTGTCACGACCACACCCTGGCGAGTCGCCCGGCGGGTCTGTCAGAGACAAGCGGAAGAGTCCTACGACGAGGAACCGTCAGTGTGGGGAGGAAAGTTGTCTGAGACCCAGCGTACCTTGCCCGACCAAGCAGGACCTGGCGTGACGGACGAGCGGTAGATCGATTTGCGGTTTCAAGAGGCGAGCGCCTGGAGAGCCCTGCGATTACCGGCGAAGTTCCCGAACAGCAACCACCCAACTCCCCGAGTGCCAGAACGACAAGCTACTGGTCAGGAGACAACGCAGAAGACATCGGCAGCGACGATAGCAGACATCTCCGGCAGCCACGTTACCATAGCTGCGCGGAGCTCATTGGGGAGCGCAGGCGCGTCACGGACGATAAGCATTAGGGTGAAGCCGGGTGGAACGTTCGTCTGCGCTAGGCGTAAAGCGAAGTGAACTGCTAGGCAGCCTCCTGGCGACAGCCTGGACTGTCAGCGCGATCTGAGCAAGAACCTAGCGGGACCGTCCGGGACAGAGCAAGGGACAGGTATTGCCTCGAAAGGCGTCGGCCTGGAGAGCAAGGCTTGTTCACCCTAGTCTGAGAACGGTGACGCTTCCCTAAGCCCACAAGGCCGAACTCTCTGCGAGTCTAAGGCGCAACAAGCGACCCCGAGGCAGCGCGTCGGCGAGTGAGCAGAGGCGGCCACTACGAGCGTCCCGAGACCCAGGAGCCAAGCGGAAGCCGAGTCATCGCATCGACAAGCCAGAAGGAGGAGCACCAGCAGCCGGCGGAGCCAGAGCAAGGAGATACAGGAGCCAGCATAGCCACACACCCGCTGTACCAATACCACGAGAATAAATCCCACTGTTGCCATTTGAACCTTTTGTTTTCTCACTGATCTACGGGGCAGTCACGTCATATAAATTTGGTGGGACGAACACACAATCTTCTGAGCTAGCCGCACGAATCTCGTAGCGAGCAGACATACAAAATCAGTTCGTTACAACTTTTCAAGGTTGCTTAACTTTCTTAAAACTTTCCGGTGTTAATATTGAGAATTGGGATCCTATCCTGGTTTATATGTGCTCGACAAAACTACCAAAGCTCACCCTCTCATTATTGGAGCAATCCATCCAAAATAAAGCCGAAATTCCTACGTGGCTTGAGCTTGATTCCTATTTGACGGAGCGCCATCGAACTCTTGAGGCCGTCGATAGTTTCCGATCTGCCAATTTCCTCCACGTCCAGTCCAAAGACACAAATCGAGTGGCAGAATTTCAAAAAATAAATTCCTTCAACACAAGGTTAGTTCCGATACCCAAGGGCTGCGATCTGTGTTCCAAGAAGAACCACCCCGTGCGTATATGTCCACGCCTCCTACAGATGACAGTAGACGATCGCCTAGCCTATATTCAAAGGAAGCAGTTGTGCTCCAATTGCTTTGCAAGTAGCCATCAATTCCGAGATTGCACAAGCGCTCACAACTGTCTCACTTGCCAAGATCGGCATCACACATTGCTGCATCGAAAGAGCGGCCCTACTACTCCGACGATTCCATCCGACCCTCCAAGGCCAGTAACCGCCTCAGTTCCACACATCATTTCGTCCTATTCAGCGCAAGTTTCCGTACAAAAAGTCCCTCCTAAGAATACTCCATCCGAGTATTGGGTTCCATACCCATCCTTGGATGGCAGACGTACTCGAGGCATTAAATCCTACCAATGCCGAGTCTGCCAAAAGATCCATCCTCTACGGAAGTGCCAACACTTTCTCCGGCTAAGCCCCCAGAATCGGCTCCAGGAAGTACATATCCAGAAGTACTGCTCCAATTGCTTGGCTCACAATCATACCAAGGACTCCTGCCGTAGTGGTCATCACTGCCACAAGTGTGGAAAGGACCACCACACTCTCCTACATACGGACGACTGATCTTTACTTCCAACATATTCCTGAACCTACTATCCTGAGGTTCTTGCTACGGGTGTCCTCGCAAGGGGGGGGGGAGAATTTTTACGTCAAAAGGGCGTTTAATTTCAGGAGGCAGTGTCGAGCGGCAGTTTTATCCAGATGTCTACATCTAGCATGCTCGCACTGCCGTCCGCTCTCCCTCTCCATCTCTCCCCTAAGTCTCCGCTCCGCTCGGGAGCGCTTAAGTTAAGTTAGGCCTAATGAGTTCTTATTTCCAAGTTTACGAATAAACACCTATGCCCGTCGCGCGAAAAACCCCAAACTACACCCGTGTTTTTTTGCGTACCCTCCGTTCCTGGGACTTTATCTATTTCAGCGATCAAGCCACTACTTTTAATTTAATAAAAAGTGACAAAATAAAAAGAAAGAAAAAAAATGGCAAATCCATCTCAGCTATCAGAGATCCACCAACCAGTTAATTGGTCAGATAAAGAAATTGACATACTTCGATGGCAATCCTACTGTTCAAGGCGGATACGGTGGACGTGTAGAATACCTACTACATCTGTACCCAACCCAGGACATTAACCAAACACACATTATTTATTGACCATAGTACACGCTGCGAAATCCATCATAGCCGAAGAAAAAACGATGAACTGGACCTCCACCAAGCTGGCCCTCATCAGAGCCTTATGAGGATCTCGTAGAGAACATACACCAGACGGCTTAGAAAGGAAGTATTAGTAAGTTCGTAGACGAGCTAAGAAGGAAATCAGCAAATAAGATTAATAAGTTAGAATTAGAACAAACCAAACAGATAAGACAATGTAAACTGCATCTTTAAACCAAACTATTACAGATAATATAGGAAGAAAACTTCAGTGGATGGAAAAGATGCAATATGGGACAATTAGCATATTAATTGCCCCCGCCCCCCTCATTGGCATATGCGTGTTCTAGGAAAATTAGCATAATCCATAAATAAACTGATTTTAATGGGCTTAGATGTCATAAAAATGTCACGATCATTTCCATGAAGACTTAATTGCCCACATCGCCTCCACATCCACATGTGACAATATTGATCATGTATCCTTGCACTCATTATGAGCAATTAATAGTCAGAAAGTTAATTAATAGTGAGAAAGGTGCACGTGAGAAAGGTGGCACACCCATAGTATCCAAACGTTGTTTTCTGAGAGGAATATATACGATCATGTTGGGGAAAGGTGTGATCACGTACCCTTTTGCCTCATTATCACAGTTGTTACAGGTCGCACACCCAAAGTATCCAAAGATGGTTCCTATGATTGTAAAACTAAATTAGAAATCAAACGAACCCCAATAAAATAAATCTCACATGTTAATGATTCTCAAATGTGGCATATTTTCAAACACACATTTTTGTTTCCGCACCAGAACGTTTAACTGGTAAATTGTCTAAGATTCTTTCCTTTCCACAAATGGTTCATAAACCTGTCATAAAAGGGGTTCAAACAAGAGCTACCCGAACATGCGCACTATTACCTAACCGCAATAAAAGGGACACATCCACAAGCCTGAATGCGCACGCTTATTGACAAGATCATGGGTCTCACCCCAACGACCTCACGGATGATTGCTAGCTCAAAACCGCCCCATAATAGGGGTTGAATCCACGACCGCGCAACAACTTGTAAGTAGCCGACATATCTTAGCAAGGAAATATTTTCTATTCTTCGTACCTATAATTTTAACTCGAAATAAAAAGTCAAAGGTTTATTTTGTAGCATAATAATACATTTATTCATTTATTTTGGTATTGCGAAAATGTTTTATTATATTATTTAATCTAGGTTATAATATATATTCATAATATTGAGTGCTTCCTTTTTGAAAGCCATGATTTGATGGCATACACAAGTATCAACTCCCTCGGCGGCAGCATCATTGCTCCACTCACAGGTGTCTATATGATTTCCATGAATAGATGTTTTTATATTATCTCCATCACATTCATAGTGTGCATTTAACAGAATTCCGTCAATTTCGTTCAGAAAATTATTTATTTTAACTGAAATCATTATGTCAACAATCTCGTCTTACACTTTTAAATATGCTTACACAATTTATAACAACATTTTATGTAGGTTTTCTTCTTCTTTTACCCCAAGATGTGCATTCTCGAAATTCAATAAATGAAAATCTTTGATTTTTCCCAAAGTCGAAATGATTTTTTCCAAACTGGCTACCTGAGTATGGTGGTCTGTATAAAAAATTAACTTTCCCACCTGCAAGCAAAGTATGTGCGACCTCTTCTAACCAACCCTCCTTATTCTATAATTTTGTGTCTTCTTTATCGATTTGATGGTGTCCTATTGTTTGCACTTGTATCAAATATTTATTTTATTTATTTATAAGCAATGAATACTCAATTTATCTAGCTAGAATTATCAATTACTATGTTTATGCTATGAATTTCATGCATTCTCCAATACATGAAATTATAATAGCCCCTGTTTATACAACACAGACAAATTCATGAAATGATATTAATAAGGCTGTCAAATTTTTTGAATTTGATATAGAGCTCTGTAGAGAGTAAGCTGTGAAGTAGGCTGTGCCTCAGCATTTCCTTAATTGGGACTGAATTCATAGTCAACTTTCGTGTGTTATCAAATTCATGAAACGGTGTTTATGCACACACGATTTTGCTCATTTCATGAATTGATTTCATGAAATAGGCATAGCATAAACACAGTATATAATGTTTTCGATTTTACAAAAATCGACGTGTCTCGTGCGAGCTCCGCGAAAAGTGCAAGAAAGTTGATAATTTAGATGCAAACAAAACACAAAAACTAAACTGGTTAATTTCAAATAAGCGAAAAGACGCTAAAACCCAAAGAAATTTAGCTTTCAAATCACAACATCGGTGTAATGACTTAAACTAGCACATAATTATTTTATCTTATAATAATAAATAAGTGTCACGCTAATAAAAGCTCACTGAGCTACGAACGAAATAAAGAGCGACTAAGCTCCGCGAGCCGAAAAGACGGTTACTTTTCGTATGTCTCAACGCGTCATAGCGAAGTGCAAAAAACGACCCAACTGTCGATAGCCAAAGAGCACGATCTTGCTCACCATGCTTACCTACGGCAACTCCTACTCCGACCGGGTGGAGTCAACAATGCAAAACCCCCCACCATCAGTTTCGACCCCTGGCGCACCAACAACATGCAACGGTAAAACTTCTGCATCCGCACTAAATTTGTCAGCAACATCTACAGCTACGGCAAAAAACCAACAACAACAACAGCTACGGCTACTATTTCGGAATCGACTGCAACCGCAGCTCTAAATACAACGGCAACAAAAACCACGACATCAAATCAAAACCAAAACAAAGATCAGCAAGCGGGACATACATACCGGACTAGATCGGTACATCCATATCATTCCGCGGTAGGTAACAAGTCAAAAATAAACCGTGTCCAATTAGAAAATGAATTACCCGGGAGATCCAACAGCAATAGATTTGCGCTTCTAGCAGAAAATGAACCAGAACAGGCTCAGGAAACTCAACCGAAAGCTAAGCCCCCACCAATTTACATTAGGGAGAAAATCTCGAACGCCCTGGTAAACAAAATTGTTGCGCTGGCCGGGGACGGAAATTTTCATGTTGTTCCGGTCACAAAAGGGGATATTTATGAAACCAAGCTTTAGACCAAATCTGAAGAACATTTCCGAGCAGTATACAAATACCTGGAGGAAGCTAGGAAAAGCTACTACACGTACCAACCAAAAAGCAGCAAGGGCCTGCAAATGGTACTAAAAGGAATCGAGCCCGACGTAACCGCCAAGGAAGTTATCGATGCTCTCAAGGAAAAAGGGTTTTCTGCAACGAACGTCAGAAACATTATAAACAGGAAAAAAAAACCGCAACAACTCTTCAGGGTCGAGCTGGAGCCAGACAGCAGAATCTTGAAGAAAAATGAAGTGCACCCCATTTATAACCTGCAATACTTATTGCACCGAAGAATTAACTTGGAAGAGCCACATAAAAGGAACGGCCCAGTGCAATGCACAAATTGTCAGGAGTATGGACACACCAGGGCATACTGTTCACTTCGAACAGTCTGTGTAGCTTGTGGAGACTTCCACAATTCGGCTAACTACCCTTCCAACAAAGAAGACCCCAAAAAGAAAAAATGCGTTAACTGCCAAGGTAACCACACGGCAAACTACAGGGGCTGTCCGATCTACAAGGAGATGAAGGACCGCATGCGAAAAGTGACAGCAACGCGTCATCAGAATACCCAAAATGCGTACACTTACTCGCGTACGACGCCGGAAGTATTTTTCGGCACGGCTGCAAGATCCTCATTAAGTCAACTAAATACCCAGAAGGGCTTCTCATACGCCGATGCCCTTCGATAATGGACTAGTCTAATCTAGGAAACGCTCAGCAGATTCAAGTACAGTCACAAAGCACTCTGGAATCTATGATGTTCACCATGCAACAAAGTATGATGGAATTCATGTCATTCATGACCATCAAATCCAGAACATGGTGTTACAGATACTTGCAGCTAAGCAGTCCAAATAACAGATGGCAAATCTACGAATAACAATGTGGAATGCCAATGGCGTTTCACGGCACAACCTTGAAGTAACACAGTCCCTGAATGATAATCATATCGACATTATGCTACTGGTAGAGACGCACCTCACAAACAAATACAACTTCCAAATAAGAGGCTACACTTTCTACCGCACAGACCATCCAGATGGTAAAGCCCATGGCGGAACCGGCATCCTAATTCTGGAACGCATCAAGCACCACTTTCACCAATGGTTTGCAACTAATTACTTGCAAGCCATTTCTATCAAAGTGCAGTCAGGCAACGGAAACCTCACCATAGCCGCTGTCTACTGCCCGCCTCGCTTTACAATTTCTGAAGGACAATTCATGGAGATCGCTTTATAGCTGCAGGGGACTATAATGCCAAGCACACGCACTGGGGATCACGCCTTCTGACTCCCAAAGGAAAGCAATTATACAATGCAATCATAAAACCGAACAACAAATTAGACTATGTTTCCCCTGGCAGCCCCACATACTGGCCAACAGACCCCAGGAAAGTTCCAGACATAATAGACTTTGCGGTGACAAAAAACATTCCCCGCAATAAAATAAGCGCCAAAGCGCTTTCGGACCTGTCGTCAGACCATTCGCCAGTGCTAATAACTCTTCTTCAAAGCACAAAAACTACAGATCACCCCCTCAGGCTGACGTCGCACAGAACCAACTGGTTAAAATATAAAAAGTATGTAAGCTCACACATCAAATTAACCCCTCAGTTCAACATCGAAGCGGACATCGACTGCTCTACCGATGCTTTTGAAGAAGTATTCGTGGAGGCAGTCACTATCTCAACACCACAAGGCAGGCCGTGCAAACCAACCACTTCAAAACTAATCTGCAAATTGAACGGCTAGTCCTAGAAAAGAGGCGCCTGCGACGTGCCTGGCAAACCAAAAGATCGCCGTCATCAAAACAACGTCTTAACACTAACTCACACACTAAATCGAGCTCTAAAGCAAGAAACAGAAAATGCACAGCTGCGGTACATTAAAAAACTTTCGCCAACCAGTACAAAACATCCTCTGTGGAGGGCTCACCCAAATCTGAGCTCTCCAATCGAAACAGTCACTCCGATAAGAAATTCATCTGGCATCTGGGTCCGCAGCGACGAAGATAGAGCCGAAACTTTTGCTTTACATCTCAGAAACGTCTTCCAGCCGAACCCTGCCACTGGTTCATTTTTCCTACCACAAATCGAATCTGAATCTATTTCCCTACCACCATTGTTTCAGCCAAATCAGATCGCGAAAAAGGCCCCTGGCGGTGACAAAATAACCCCAAAAATTTTAATTGAACTTCCAAACTCTGCCATTGAGGTTATTTGTAAGCTCTTCAATGGGATCATAACTCTCGGCTACTATTCGAATAAATGGAAAAAATCTATTATCATTATGATACCGAAGCCCGGAAAAGACCACACAATGCTTCTTGAGTCGTATCTATACAACAGAACCTTCTTAGTAAGGTGCAACACAACGAAATCCGACAACTACATTATCAAAGCTGGAGTCCCGCAAGGAAGCGCGCTAGTTCCTCCTATACACAGCGAATATTCCCACGAACGAGCAGCTAATAGCATCTACGTTCGCTCACGATACCGCAATTTTAAGTCGCTCGAGGTGCCGAGGCCGAGCCACAACACAGCTAGCAAAGCACCTCTCCGTAGTAGAGAGGTAGCTAACTGACAGGCGGATTAAAATAAATGAACAAAAATGTAAACACATAACGTTTACTCTCAACAGGCAAACATGCCCATGCCCTCCACTATCATTGAATAGTACGCAGATTCCCCAAGTCAACGATGTAACGTATCTCGGCGTCCACCTTGACAGACGACTAACCTGGGAAAGACACATCGAACGCAAGAAAGTACATCTAAAACTAAAAGCCAGCAGCTTCCACTGGATTCCTAACGCTCGTTCGCCCCTGCGTCTGGACTAAAAGGTTTTGCTCTACAACTCCACTCTCAAGCCCATCTGGACATATGGCTCCCAGCTATGGGGGAACGCCAGCAGCAGCAACATAGACATTTCGATCGAAAATCCTGTGAACTATCACTGGGGCACCATGGTATATTCGCAACCAAAACAACCACAGGGACCTAGGCATTTTTACCGTAAAAGATGAAATAGACAAACAAAAAGCGTCCTACAATGAAAAGCTCTCTGTGCACCCCAATCGCCTCGCAAGAGGCCTGACTTGGGTTTCCAGCCGATCCCGTCTACAACGCAACGACCTGCCAAGACAGCAATAACTTTCGGGCCCCCTTTAGCAATATCAGTCATATGACTGTTAGTTAAATTAATTAGCTTAAGATTTGATACACTTAATGTAAGTATCCGAAGGGAGAAGATTCAATAAAAAAATAGCAAAACAAAACAAAAAAATAAATTGTATGGCCCACAAGAGAATGAGGTAAAAAAATTAATTGCTGACCTGGGAAATAATAACAATTATGTAATACATTATCGGAATGTGCAACAATGCATAAAGAATGGGTTAGTACTGAAAAAGTTCTATAGAGGTGTTCAGTTCTTACAAAAGCCTTTGATAAAGAATTACATTGATCTAAATACTTAACATAGGCAAGATTCATAAAATAAATCTGGAAAAGATTTTTTTTAAGTTGATGAATACTTATATTTGTTGAACGTTGATGCACTAAGAGCAGTACAAACAAGTGGCCCAAACGACACCAAGCACGTGCTTGTTACGCGCGGGCCCATTTTTATTTCGGGCAAATACGGTTCGCGAGGAAGGTACATAGAACAAACAAGGACAGGACAAAACATAGATCAACAAGACTAAAGCAAATGAGCTAAGATTTTAGTTTTTAATACAGGGATAGAGGTTGAGGAACAAATTAAATGATATAGGTTGTTATAGTAGATTGGAAGAATTCAGCAAATAAATCTGCAATTTCGGGATCCGTAGATGCCTCAATAGAGTTTAATCGTACAGATGATGGCAATGCTGAAGACTTTCGCTTAGCATTGACAAAGTTATAAAACTGCCTTGGATCCTTTGAAAATTCAAATTTACATCGGTTCAAATACATGGAATAGCAATGACTGTTAAGTACATTAAAATTAGTACGAGCCACCACATATCTTGAAAAATCGGATGGCCTACCCGACTTTTTGTACTTTTTATAGAAGTTTGTTTTTAGGTTTCTAAGTCTTTGCAACTGATTGGTAAACCAAGGAGGCCTGTCTAACTTAGGAGCAAAACTATCAGGAACACATTCACTGAAAAAAGAGTTTAGGACACTATAAAATAGTTCCGTAGCACTTTCAATATCCAAGCAATTATTTAAATTTGTCCAGTTATATTGTGAAATCAAGTTATTGAGTTTATTAAAGTCACATTTACGAAAGCATCTACTTTTAGTTTTAGTTGGTGAAAGAGAAGAAGAAAGGGTGTCAACGCAGGGAAGACAAATTGTAAGTTCTAATGTGGGATGATACCGGTCTTCTGGCATAACTAGTGGGTCAATTCTAGATACCGTGACTTCAGACGGATCTAAAGCAAATACAAGATCTAATTGTCTGTTTAGAGAATTACGTATAAAGCTAACTTGCTGTAATGATAATTCTAACAGACCGTCAACGAATTCATGGTCAGATAAGGGGGTAGAGACAAGTGAGTCAGTGGAAAGGGACCAAGAAATGTCAGGGAGATTGAAATCACCCAAAACAATCAAAAGATCCCTTTCGGAAAGATGAGATAAAACAGTTTTTATAGCAGACAAATGTTGCTTATAAATTGTTAAGTCAGATCCAGGTGGAATATAAGAACAAGTTACATAAATAGAAAAAGATTTCAAAGAAACTTTAACACCAACAAATTCTATTTCATTGGGATTAAGAAAGTAAATCCTTTCCGATGTTAAAGTAGAGGTAACGGCAACCAGCACCCCACCGCCCCTACGAGGAGAGCGATCAGTTCTATACGTACTGAAATTTTTGGACAGAACTTCAGAGTCTGTTATCTCCGGTTTCAGCCAAGTCTCAGTAAAGGCCAGAATGTCTTCCGAAAAGGCAGAGGAGTCAGCATAAAGCTTAGGTAGCTTCATATTAAGTCCTCTAACATTTTGATAGGCCAAAAGTAAAAGTAAAGTTGATAGGTAAAAAGTATATATTAAGCTTGTAGTACATGGGAAGCTCCGGATAGCACCAAGACTGGACGAAAAGCACATTGTGGCAAAACTTCAATATCAAAATCCAGTTTTCATAGTGCAACTAAATTTAATGATAATTTCTATGCAATTCAAATGAAAAGATTGTCCGTTCTATTAAATAAGCCAGTGTATTTAGAACTCGCAGTATTCGACTTAACGAAATGAAAAATTTATGATTTTCACTATCAATATATGAAGCCAAAGTTTCAGGAAAAGTTACTTTTAAATTATATGGACACTGATGATTTTTATAAAGATATTCGCAATGATCTTGAAACAAAATTTTATACATGGGACTATTTAGAAGAAAGAATTAATTTGTATAACTTCAAAAAAGTTAACAAAAAAGCTTAGGGTTGTTACGTACGCCCTCCACATAGAAAGATTCAGATAGAGAAACAACGACGAATCTTTAGACAGGAGGAGGGGTGCATGTGACTAACCAGACTCATACTGATAAAGGCAGAAGAAAATGCAATTCGGCAATTCTCGGGTGTCGCGTGGCCAGAACAACGGCCACGATCAACCTACTGGTAACCATACTCCGGTAGCTAGCAAAGGGCAACAGCCGGCCGTTGACTCCAAGATAGCAGATATCAAGAAACAGTAATCCTAGGTGGGAACACCTAGTTTATCCGATCCATACCGGCAGCCAAGTAAAAGCTCTAGTCTGGTATAAAAGACCTTAGACAAATAGAGCTTAGGAGAGAGAATCCATTTGTGTGTCTTGCTGACGGAAGCCGGCAGCTCCGAGGGAAGACGACTTTCCCTGGGGTAGTCGTCCACGGAGTCTTCTGCCACCAGGACCAGCCACCATATCCAACAGTCCTTGAGGAGGACACAAATCGCTGCTCGAAAGATCCTTATGTGTTGGACCAGCGCCGCCATTGTCAACAAAGAACGTGGAGAGGATCAACTATAAGGACGACATCTGTCATACTGTGATGTTTTGTAGCCGCAGTACCCGTGATCCCCCATGCTCCTGAAAAATTGTTCAGCTGTAGGAGCCATCCGTTCAGAGGCGTAGCGTACGTCGGAGAAAGTTGTGATGCAACATAAATGTGTTAATCGAGCCAACCAAAGTGAACTCATGCATAACCAAAGACCAATATCCTCTAATAATACAATTGGAGAACAAGTGAAAATCAACAAATAAACATTGGAAGCATTCAAACATGCACTGAAATACATTTAAACCAACCGAATCGATAGACAAAGTGCGAATCATGATGAACAGCCGTTGAAGAAGTCGCATGCCTCGGGCATAATAGAAATATATATTTTGTGTTTAAGTGAATTGGTATACTTAAGAACAGCCGTATTTGGGTGCACGTATATTTATATATATATATATATATTCAATATAATATTTTCCAAAGCCCAGGATCCGGAGCGTCGAGATCTCATCGCCCAGGATTTAAAAAGGGGGTAAGTTTGTCGGAACACGGTTCCTTTCTTATAAACATACATATATAAATATCCGTGCAGTATCCTATAGTTTTATAGACTACTATAAACTTTTCCAGCGGCGAGTATCAGCCTTATGACAATTGCAAGAGCCCTCTGAGCGACATTTGTAGTCGTGAATAGTCAGCATTTTGCTGATGTGTGCACCTTCACAGGTGGTCAAATCGATACTCTCCGCCAAAACAATAATTGTCAATTAATTTAACCCCCATATGAATTAGCCAAAATTATGTTACTCAACACCGGCACACGCCGACCTAAATATTATCCAATAAATTTGTAATGTGAAAGAGTATTCGAAAACATGAAGTGCTAGAGCTCTATTAAGGGGGTGTGCTGACGCGAGAAGTGGAGTAGGTCAAGAACAATGACATAACTTTTGACGGACAACCTTGACAATAGGGGATCGTATTGCGCGGCCTGCGACGATCCATTGGCACACGAATGTGTGAAGGGGAGGGAATATGGCCAAAACACAGCCCGATCGTATTGCGATCAAGCGACAGCTAAGCTTGTGGGGCAGTGTGGACTGACGACCGACGAACTTTATGAACTAATATTATTTTCCAGGCACTTTTAATATTTATTCTCGTTATGTTGGAGAGGAGAGAGGCTTACCAAGATCCCACGACCCGAATACGACGTAGCTTATGCCGGCAAATGGTGCCAGAATATCGGACGCCTCTCCCTCGGCCCAAGTCCCAGTCAGGACTCGGGCACTAATATGCCCACGTAACAGAATTGGCGCCCAACGTTAGGATTTTTCATATTCCTTAAGGAATATTATTAGGGTCAACCATCTCGATGCCTGCGGTATCGGAGTGGATGTACTTAAGTATGGCAAAGCTTTCATCTTTATTTGCCATGAGTAATTTGACTATTTTATAGAGCAGGGAACTTAAATAATTTTAAATATGCACCTACTTATTTGTTTTTGTCTTTAAATTAATAACTGTAAAGTCCCCAACTTCTGTGACTGTCAGTGTTGAGTGGCCACTCAATCAGAACTTTGTCGCAGAATAGAGGCCCGACTTTGAAATGATTTTTAACCTTAGAATTTCTCTGTTTTATTCATGGACAAATTTACCAGAACTTCCTTAAGCCAAGAACTATGAGTTATCCTTTTTTATAATACTATACCTATAACTAAGTGTCGACGACTACTTGTTAAAATTAACGTAAATACAATTTATAGGTGCTTTCTGGCCGATGCCACACGACGTACTACGCATTTGCCCGGTCGTTTGAATTGGTTCGAGTCCAGAAAGAGCAGGAGCGCAAGCATTACGGTAACGCATTTAGCAGTTGCGGTGCGGGTCTACTGTTCGTTTGTCGATCCAGGACAGAATGGGGGTGGGGGAACTGACAGGAAACGCAAAGCCGACGCCCCACAACGTACTGGGCATTTGTCCGGTCGTTTGCTTGGTTCGAGTCTTTGCTGTTTCCCTTGACATATTTGGGCGGTGGACGATTTTTAGTTTCGCTGGCCGACGCCCCACAACGTATTAGGCTAGTTGGTCAGGTCGTTTGCTTGGTTCGAGTCCAGAGAAATAGGAGACGGTTGGGGAGCCCGAGAATGATCGGTCAAACAACTCGTTTTCCGACGACTGGCAGGAGGGGGTTTTTGGACGGATTCCTTATCTAGACACAGCCATTCCGTTTGGAACATTTGGGATGTCTAGAAAAAGGGAAAGTAAGGGCATGTTAGCTTAGCGGAACCGCGTTGTGTAGAAGCGGCTAACACCCCTAGTTAGGGAAATTTATTTTGTTTTTTTTTGGGGCTTAAATATCGGACGGTTCTTGACCGAAGAGAAACTTGAGAAGCAGAGAGAAGCACCCCCATTTTATAAACATTTTTATTGTCGACTTATTCAGCGTATACATCGCTGACCGGGTGTTTTGAAAAGGATCACGTGAACTTTTTATACCAAAACGCAAAAAAAAGTGAAGACAAATTTTAGTGCGTGTATTAATTCGCACAAAGTGACAATCTATAAAAAGAAAGCGGAGGCCTTTAAAGAAGGTCAAATAATATAAATGAAGGGGGCCAAGAAGAAGGTCCTATTCAAACCCAGCACCGGAAGAGTGACCCGAGCAACAACGCGCGGAGACAATCACCAACCCCGGAGTGCGAGCGCGCCAAGGCTAGGAGACTCATCTGAAAGAGAGCCGTGGGAGCTCGCACAGAATCAGCCAGGACAGGTAGATACCCTGTCCGAAGAAAACAATTTGGACCAATATACTGAAATGGAAGGAGCCGCCGGTGGGGAGAATCTACCCCTAGGACCGCCGAAAGGAAGATCAAGTATGCTTCCCCAGTTTCAGAGGGACGAGGAGGACAACTTAGAGGCTGCCGAGCGACGTGAACAAAGATTGATGGAGCTCTTGAGGCAGAGCAACAAAATGCAGCGTGGAATGAGTGCCCAGATAGAAAAGCTGAAGGCACAGATAACAGAATTACAGTCTCCGACATCCAGGAGACCCGAACAGTTCCGCCGCCCCGAACTGTTCCGAATCCAACGGACAGCTTCTTGATATACCAAGAGACCCCGCCTCTGGAACCAGTAACGCAGGACATGCTTAGTAGCCAGATGCACCGGTTAAGAACACCCAGGCGGGTGGACACCCCGTCACACAGGCAATCCAGAACAAATGAAAGGGAGACGAGTCACCAACTGCACCCAGAGATCGATCGGAACTCATCATTTCAGGGACCAAGACCAAAAGACGTCAGATTAAACAGATGGAACCTAAAGTTCGACGGAAGCGGTCGCGGCATGACAGTTGAAAGTTTCCTGTTCCGCGTAGACCGATTGCAAGAATTGTACGACCTCAGTCGCCAACAAGTCTTTCGTGAATTCCATCTTCTGTTGGCAGGTGCAGCCACGAAATGGTATTGGCAGACAAGGGAGAAGATTACGATTTTGACTACTACTCATTGACCCAAGAAATGAAACGAGCATTGACCGGAAGTGACCTTATGAAAGTCAAGGAATTAATGGAACGCAAGCAAGGACAGCACGAAACCTTCAGCGATTATGTCTCCGATATGCACAACTTGCATTTCAAACTGAAGCATAAAATCGCTGAAGATGAATTTGTTGAGCTTTTGAAAGACAACATGAACTCCCAGATGGGCGGCTTGCTGCTAACATCCCCATTAACTTCGTTAGCGGAATTCAAAAGGGAGGGTCTCCGAGTGGACCGCTGGTTAAAAAGTACTGCGAAAAACATGCCCAAAACTATAAAGCTTTCCTAATAGTACAAAAGTACAAACATATAAATCAAACATTTCTAATAAATATGCTTTAACAGATCGTCAGTTAGATCAAACACAGATTCCATGCCCCAAGTATATGAATAATACTAGAGTACATAATATACCTTTAACATAAAGCAACAGCAGTGAAGATATCAGCCCGAACAGCTCAGCCGATAAAACATGAGACTCTTGATCAGAGAAGTGGGTCGAAGCCACACGTGAACGGGCGCCTAAAAAGGAGAAGAAACACGGTACAAACAACGATGGTCGTACGCAGATACCTTTTGCGAAGTCATTCCATGCGGTACGCATCGATCACTTCGAGCCTGTTACGTACGCCCTCCACATAGAAAGATTCACATAGAGAAACAACGACGAATCTTTAGACAGGAGGAGGGGTGCATGTGACTAACCAGACTCATACTGGTAAAGGCAGAAGAAAATGCACTTCGGCAATTCTCGGGTGTCGCGTGGCCAGAACAACGGCCACGATCAACCTACTGGTAACCATACTCCGGTAGCTAGCAAAGGGCAACAGCCGGCCGTTGACTCCAAGATAGCAGATATCAAGAAACAGTAATCCTAGGTGGGAACACCTAGTTTATCCGATCCATACCGGCAGCCAAGTAAAAGCTCTAGTCTGGTATAAAAGACCTTAGACAAATAGAGCTTAGGAGAGAGAATCCATTTGTGTGTCTTGCTGACGGAAGCCGGCAGCTCCGAGGGAAGACGACTTTCCCTAGGGTAGTCGTCCACGGAGTTTTCTGCCACCAGGACCAGCCACCATATCCAACAGTCCTTGAGGAGGACACAAATCGCTGCTCGAAAGATCCTTATGTGTTGGACCAGCGCCGCCATTGTCAACAAAGAACGTGGAGAGGATCAACTATAAGGACGACATCTGTCATACTGTGATGTTTTGTAGCCGCATTACCCGTGATCCCCCATGCTCCTGAAAAATTGTTCAGCTGTAGGAGCCATCCGTTCAGAGGCGTAGCGTACGTCGGAGAAAGTTGTGATGCAACATAAATGTGTTAATCGAGCCAACCAAAGTGAACTCATGCATAACCAAAGACCAATATCCTCTAATAATACAATTGGAGAACAAGTGAAAATCAACAAATAAACATTGGAAGCATTCAAACATGCACTGAAATACATTTAAACCAACCGAATCGATAGACAAAGTGCGAATCATGATGAACAGCCGTTGAAGAAGTCGCATGCCTCGGGCATAATAGAAATATATATTTTGTGTTTAAGTGAATTGGTATACTTAAGAACAGCCGTATTTGGGTGCACGTATATTTATATATATATATATATATTCAATATAATATTTTCCAAAGCCCAGGATCCGGAGCGTCGAGATCTCATCGCCCAGGATTTAAAAAGGGGGTAAGTTTGTCGGAACACGGTTCCTTTCTTATAAACATACATATATAAATATCCGTGCAGTATCCTATAGTTTTATAGACTACTATAAACTTTTCCAGCGGCGAGTATCAGCCTTGTAATTGTATGACAATTGCAAGAGCCCTCTGAGCGTTTGTAGTCGTGAATAGTCAGCATTTTGCTGATGTGTGCACCTTCACAGGTGGTCAAATCGATACTCTCCGCCAAAACAATAATTGTCAATTAATTTAACCCCCATATGAATTAGCCAAAATTATGTTACTCAACACCGGCACACGCCGACCTAAATATTATCCAATAAATTTGTAATGTGAAAAAGTATTCGAAAACATGAAGTGCTAGAGCTCTATTAAGGGGGTGTGCTGACGCGAGAAGTGGAGTAGGTCAAGAACAATGACATAACTTTTGACGGACAACCTTGACAATAGGGGATCGTATTGCGCGGCCTGCGACGATCCATTGGCACACGAATGTGTGAAGGGGAGGGAATATGGCCAAAACACAGCCCGATCGTATTGCGATCAAGCGACAGCTAAGCTTGTGGGGCAGTGTGGACTGACGACCGACGAACTTTATGAACTAATATTATTTTCCAGGCACTTTTAATATTTATTCTCGTTATGTTGGAGAGGAGAGAGGCTTACCAAGATCCCACGACCCGAATACGACGTAGCTTATGCCGGCAAATGGTGCCAGAATATCGGACGCCTCTCCCTCGGCCCAAGTCCCAGTCAGGACTCGGGCACTAATATGCCCACGTAACAGGGTTTTTCAAAGATGAGCTCAACGGTAAACAACGGACACAATTTGTAGGTCCGTGCTAAAAGGTTTATTGTTATAGAATAGGTCAAGTTGAATCTTCTCATAATAAAGCTAAGGGAGTGAGTTCACGAAATCTTACAATTGAACATTATAAAAACGTATTATAATCTGGGACACCACTATATGGTAACATAACAAGGGTGCTCAACATGACCAGCACCCAACAAATCAAGCAGTATCCAAGTTGGGAACAGTACCAGGTGCTCAGTAGCACCCACTGCAGATGAGAATTTCTGATCAGCATATAATATGTCTCGCTAACTCACCGTCTCACCAACTCAGCGGTACACTGACCCGCCAATGCAGTCAGCACATTTTGCAGTGTCAGCCGAGCCAACTACGCAACTGTTACCATCAAAATCAATATTCCCTGACCTACTTTAGAATATAGCTTATTTCACTAATCATTACACTAAACTTCCGTGTTCCAAGTAGTATATAAGCATTTCTCAAATGAAGAATAAATCAGTTATCAACGCAACTCATAACTCCGCTTTTCTACTTTCCACCTCCGGGAATAGGGCTTGTACTACACAATCTCAACTAGCAGCTACCGTACGCTAGCTCAACCTCAACGCAGTTCCCGCATCGCCTGTGGTCCGGCATCGAAGTAACCATCGTTACCATTGCCGCGACGCGATTGTCTTGCGAGTGTCTACTTCGGTTAGGCACAAGCCCCCGAAGTGATCCTTTACCAACAAAGAATCACACTCTAGCAACTCCCTTCCCACAAAAAAATTAACCTCTAACTGGTGAGATGACCCGATAAGTTCACATTACATCCAACCGCCTTGAAAACTATAGCTCACCCTACTCAGCTTAATCCAGCTTTACAGAATTCACAGCTTCATCCAGCTTCACAGGATCGTTAGCTTCATCCAGCTTCACAGAATACTTATCTTCATCCAACTTTACAGGATCGTCAGCATCATCCCGCTTTACAGGATACTCAGCTTCACCAACTTCAGAGGATACTCAGCTTCATTCAGCTTCACAGGATACGCAGCTTGATCCAGCTTCACAGGATAGTCAGCTTAATCCAGCTTCACAGAATTCACAGCTTCATCCAGCTTCACAGGACACACAGCCTTATCCGAACTTCGGCCAGCATCAAGATTACAACAGCAGATCAAATCAAGAGGGACTCCGCGATTGACACAGTTATACGACAGTTGCAGAGAAGATGCAACGAATTGGAATCATCATTAACATTAGCCTCTAATGCTCCAACGGTCTCCCCAGCCCTACAAAGGCACCTGGACCTCCATTGGACGCTACTGAGGCAAGCCCACGACGAACTGGACAGCATTCCTGGGGCCGCATCTCTGGCAAAAACAGAGCTAGCCCAATTCCACACTTTATACGAGGAATACAAAATGAACCTGCTTCGAGAAAACGACGCTCCAATGAGCCTAGACTTGGCACTTCCGCCAATTAGCATTCCGGAGTTCAACGGCGAGTATATAGACTGGTCACGGTTCCATGATCTCTTTGTGGAATTGGTACATAATAAACCATATTCGGTACCAGAATGGAAAAATACTAGTACTCGCCTCCATAGCAACAATTATTGTCCATATGCCTGAAAACGGCTCCTCGCGCCAACTAAGGGCCTTACATGACACTATAAAAACTCAGTAAGTACTCTTCAACACCTCGATGTCAGCACAAAATCCTGGAATCGAATCAGGTGTTTTATTATCAGAAGAAAACTAGACCAGCAGTCTCTAGCTGCACTAGAAAATTCAGCGGATGCACCAACTAAAATTAAAACGTTAAGGAGTGTACTGATTGATTGATTGATTTATTGAGCGGCGCGCTTGCATGCTGGAGACGATAAGCGCTCAACCTACAGCAACAATCCGCTATCAGTCAGTTCACAACGAAGAGAGCTGTATGATTTGTTACCTAGGACCACATCATCTTAGAGCATGTAGCCGTTTCCAGGAAATGGACCCCAAAACACGGCCAAGCCATTATTGAAGTAGGAGCTTGCACAAATTCTTTGTCTACAGCTCATAAGGTTGAAAACTGTGGATCACCGGCCACTTGTCGAGTCTGCCAGCAACGGCATCATTCACTGTTACACCAAGGACCGACTAGCAATCCAGTGACCGGCGCAGCAACCATTGCAGGCTACGACAACCCTAGAGGATATACTCTGCTCAAGACCGCCAAGGTAATGAAGCCTGCGAAGAATAGGCTTTGCCTGGACGCTCGTAGAGTGTATGAGGTGACCAAGAAAGATGCGTACCCACTTCAAAACATAGATGGTATCCTGAGCAGAATTTCCTCAACCACATATATCAGCAGTGTCGACCTGAAACACGCGTAATGGCAAATGGAGCTAGAGGAAGCGAGTCGACCAATAACGGCATTCACAGGCCCCGGAAAGCCATTGTACCAATTCGTCGTGATGCCTTTTGGGCTATGTAATGCGGGACAAAGTCTGTGCTGGTTCATTAATAAGGTCATCCCATCGAAGCTACAGGAGCACGTCTTCGTCTGTCTTGACGACCTGCTGATAGTAACCCCAGGTTTTAAGTCGGATCTGTCCATTTTAAAAGAAGTGGGGGAATTTTTGAAAGCCACAGGACTCACAATCGGGTTGCGAAAGTCACATTTCTGCTTCAAATAATTGCGTTACCTAGGTTTCGGGATTGGCGGGGGGAATTAAGAAAAGATCCCAAAAAGGTAGAAGCTGTTCAAAACCTAAATAGTCCCGGTAACCCGAGGGAGATTTGTAGTCTGTTGGGAACAGCGGGATAGTACCGCAGGTTCATTCGCAATGACGCCCGAGGCTCAACAAGCAATGGAAACCATGAAAACTGCGCTCCTGACGGCACCCGTGTTAAACCATTCGGCGTTTTTACACACAGTGTGATGCTTCACACTGAAGTTGGAGCGGTGTTATTCCAGTGGGATGATCAGGGAAACGAAAGACCCATTGAATACTGTCGGGTCACGCAGCCGCAGAAGCTAATTAACTTCTGAATTATCAGACTCTTATATTAATAACATCGCTAAAGGTATCTCTCTCTCTATCTAGCTCTCTCATTTTTTGTGTACTTGCATTCTTGGGCCCAGCATTCGGCTGGCTGTGCCTACGAATTCTTATCTCGACATTAAACGTATTCTCGTCTCTTTCGCTAATAAACTGTTAACAAGCATAAAACAACCCGAAATTTCGTATTTTAGTTATGCAATAACTAATAAAAAAGCTTAGTATGGTGACCCCGACGTGATCTGTACATAAACAATACTAAGTGCAAATCATATAAGTCTATTTATTGACTTTTTCGTTCTTGCGGCTGCGGTGCATTGGCGGAGCAACAAATCATAAAGCCTTAAATGTTATATAAAGTTATACTAAAGATATACATTAGAGCGTACTTAGCCAAGTAACGGGCTGTTATTCCCTCGTTTGCTTTGCGCTCATCTTCGCGCTGGAACCGAATTTCGTGCATTTCGTCTGCTGGGTTTGTTGTTGTTGTTATTGTAGCCATGCCTAAGGGAACTTTTGGAGATGTTACCGCTGATGCAAACAGAGCAATATTTTTAAACCGCAAGGCAACTGCTTTATTTAATAGAGTGGAGCGTTTAGTGGACTCCCTATCCAGTGCGGCGTTAACTTCATGCGACGAAGCCAGTATTCATGTGAGGTTGGAGTTGATTGACGAGCTTCAAGAAAAATGTAAAAAAGTTCTCGGTGAGCTCGAAGAATTGGATTTTGAGGAAATTGAAAGTGATTTGAGTGAGGAATTGGATGCCATTCTCGTTATTCTGAAATCATCGGTTCGAGCCGATCCGCAGCTTTTTTCGCACTCAACTTTTGCTGAAGGCATCACTCCCGGGGTTTTCGGCCCCAGCAGCGTCAGCCTCGACATAGCGCAACATTACTGCCCCCACTTGAACTTCCAAAATTCGCTGGAGGTTATGCCAAGTGGTCTGATTATAGCCGTTACTCGTAGAGTAAAACGGTATTCCCGTTACTCGTAGAGTAAAAGGGTATACTAGATTCGTCGGAAAGTATGTAACAGGCAGAAGGAAGCGTTTCCGACCCCATAAGGTATATATATTATTGATCAGGATTACTAGCCGAGTCGTTCTATCCATGTCCGTCTGTCCGTATGAACGCTGAGATCTCGGAAACTATAAGAGCTGGGCTATTGGAATTTCGCATGCAGATTCTTGGGCTTCATGCGCAGCAAAAGTCTGTTTCAGAAGGGTGTGTTTCAGAAGGCCCAAAATCCGCGAAAAGCTGCCGAGCCTACAGTTTTGATGGTAGAAAAAAAATGTTAACTGAAATATATTCCTCTCCCCAATACCTGTCGATACACCTTTTTTTTTTTTAGTATAACAAATTAATTTATTTAACGTTGATCAGCCAACCTAATGGCTATACAACGTTGTGTACGAAGAGAAATAATAACGTGAATACATAACAGAAAAGGTGATTAACAATATTTACAATAATTGAACAAAAACAATTTTATTGTCGAGAGACCTGACGTCCTCTTGTCCAGAGATCACCGGGGTGCCTTCGCTTTAGTCTTCTTCTAGTCCTTGGGTGGGCCAAGGAAGCTGCTAGGTGGTTTATGTGTGCAGTGAGGCGATCATTGTACCGACTAGAGTGCTGGTTTATCTGCTCCCTGACTGAGGGAACATAAAGGTCTATTGTTAGGGCGTCATTCCTGATGTACCACGGCGCGTCTGCAATCATACGCAGCGCACGGTTTTGGACCCTTTGGACTTTCATTACGTTCGAGTCTGAAGCCATGCCCCACAGTTGGATGCAATACGTCATTGAGGGCACCACAATTGCTTTGAACAGCAAAACTTTGTTGCCAAGGCTGAGCTTGATCGTTGGCTTAAGCAACCAGTTCAGTTTTCTCAGCTTAGCTCTACATGAAGCTGCTATTTTGGTAGTGTGCTGCTTCCAGGTGAGCCGCTTGTCCAGGATCAAACCCAAATATGGCGCATGGGGTGATTGTGGTATGGTGATATCCAGAAGCTCTACTCTGGGAAGGATCTTTCCTCTCAAGGTGAAATTGCAGTGTTGCGACTTTCTTCCATTTATGGATATGTTCCATCTATTTGTCCACTTCCCGTAAGAGTCGAGGAATTCCTGGGTAATCCTTGACGCTTCGATTGGGCAAGAGGCGTTCGCAATAAAGGCCGTGTCGTCAGCGTATGTAGCCAGAATCGTGCCCGGCTTGTTAGGACACGGCAGATCTGAAGTGAACAGAGTGTACAAAACGGCGCCCAGAACGTTTCCCTGAGGAACGCCAGCTCAAACGATTCTGATTCTTGACCTTTCCCCTCTCACCTCGACCATGAAACTTCGGTCAAGCAGGTATGATTTTAATAGGAGGAAATGGCTAGTCGGAAGTAGGGACTTCAACTTATAAAGTAAGCCATCGTGCCACACGCGGTCGAAAGCTTCCTTAACATCGAGAAAAATTGCAGAGCTGTATTGCTTGTTTTCAAAAGCATCTAAAATATGCTGGACAACTCGATGTGCTTGCTCTGGGGTTGTCATGATGATGCCTAAAACCAAACTGATGGTCGGGAATGGCATCCTGCACGCTTCTTACTCCCATGATTCTGCTTAGAAATATTCTTTCGAATATTTTAGAGAATGTGGGTAGCAAGCTTATCGGTCGGTAAGACTGGACAAGGTTCTCCGGTTTTCCTGGTTTTCCATTGAGAGGGAAAGTGGTGGATACGTAGCATTGAGTTAAACAGGAGAACAAGGAACAGGATTTCCTTTTTAGGCAGGGCCTTGGCGATTCTGCTATCAATGCCATCAAAGCCCGGCGCTTTTCTAGGATGTAGCTTTTGGATATGAAGATAAACTTATTCTGGGCTTACGTGTTAAATTGGTAAGGCATCCGGGGAAGGGGCATCAAGGAAGGCAAGAGTTTCTTCAACATCCTCGCGGCTCGCGAGTTCAAATGGCTGGAAGCTAAAGAAATTTCTGATTCGGACCTGCACCATGTGTCATCAGATTTCTTTATGGGGATCTTTCGTAGGGGCTGTCGTTTCATATTCCGTGTGCATTTCCAGAGGTTAAAGCCGTAAGGTTTGGAGGGATCAGCATTCAGGAGCATCTCATCAAAGTATTTCCGTTTGGTTTCATAAATAAGCTTTTTAAGATCATCCTCCGCTCGTCGATATGCACTTTTGTCGACAGGATCTTGAGATCTCATATATCTGCGACGTAGGGATCGTTTCTGATCTCAGGTTTTAAAGGAGCCTGAGGTGGACTGGAGGGGCTTGAGCTTGAGGTTGAGGACTCGGCAGCAATATGGATGTTCCGGACAAATAGCTCGACGGCGTCGTTGACGGCGTCAGGAGAGCGTAACACCATATTTAAGCTAACAAGCCGGTTTACTGTTTCTTGAAGGCTCGCATTCCGAGGAAGGATGCAAGGCCTATGGGAAGTTTTTTGCGCAGCGACTCTTAGTTTCACTATCAATGGGATGTGATCAGAGCTTAGTTCAAGACTTTCTGAGATGGAGAGACTCTCGGGCCGAATCCCTCTGTAGACAGCAAAGTCAATGGCGGTTGGCGTTCTTTGACTGTACGGATAGTGTGTAGGCCCTCCGGTTGCAAGGACCTGGACATTTGATCTTTGAATATAGTCTGCTAGTGCTCTTCCGCGGGTGCTTGAGTTACGAGATCCCCAGAGACGGTTGTGAGCATTCCAGTCTCCTGCGATTATGAAATTTGTTCCCAGATCGTCGAAGAGTCTTTCAAAGTCGTCAGCAGTACATTGAAAGTTTGGTGGACAATAGATAGACGCAATAGCTGTTTCACCAAGGTCTGTTTTAACTTTGACGGCGACTTTGGGCCTTGTAGACTATAGAACTGGTAACATTGAAGACAGGATTTTATTAAAATTGCAGAGCCACCGCGTTTGCGATCAGCCGGATGGGTTGCTTGTTGTATATCGGATCCGTGCAACTTTTAGTACGACCTCGAGCAGAAGTGTGTTTCACTAACCAACATAATGTCAATATTATGACATTTTAAAAAGAGCTCAAGCTCAAGGGCCTTGTTGGCAAGTCCGTCAGCGTTCCACACACCAATGTTGAGGCCGTTTTGACTCATGGTTGTGCAACATTGACTCGGAGAAACTCAGCGAATGCTTGAGCAGTTGCAGGAGAATTTATAGGCAAAAGTTTTGAAACAAGTCCCATCATAGACACCATCATTTGGAACAGCTTGTCCATCTGAGCGACGAGGACCGACAGATTTTGGTTAGATTGCAAAAAACATTTGCTCTTGACGCTGCCATTGCTGGTCGTTGATCAACTGCTGCGAACTGCGTCGCAGCTGTTGGTGGGAAGACTGCTGCTGGTGACTTGGCTGTTGTTGCTGTTGTTGAGGCCTTTGTTGGTGCTGTGATAGCTGCTGCTGCTGCCGAGGTGGTACTACTTGATGGTGTAGCTGACTTTGCTTTCTATTGTTGCTGCCCAGTGGCGGAAACTGTTGACTCTGTGGGAAAGTCATAGGGGCTTGTTGGTGCTGGGGACGACTAACTTGACCACGGACGGCGTTTGCGTAGGAGTTCTGACCCACAAAGTTTGACCGAACATTCGAATTAGTTGACTGTTGGGGAACAGTGCAACGATGGGATGCGATACTTTTTCGTCGATATGCAACTTGCTGATAGACGACACAGCCTTTATAGCTTGCTGTATGGTTTCCGCCACAGTTTACGCACTTAACTGGGTGATCGTCCTTTACGCAGGCCTCCAAACCGTGTTATAGGCCACATCTGACGCAATTGGATAGTTTTGGCAATGATTTTTAGTGTGTCCAAATGGTTGACAGCGGTGGCATTAGACTACATCATCCTTTTTATAGGGGAGTTCAACTTGAACCCGTTGCCCACAAAGTGTCTTAATTTCGTGAATTTCTTTGTTATTTGCTGCCGGTTCTAATTCTACAAAGACTAGATTCACGAACTTGGTCTTGTCGAATCGGCTTCTAGGTCTATTCACAAATCGAACCTTGTGGCCAGTCAAGGTAAGACTTTCCTTAATGTTTTCATCCGGGATGGAATGATAAACACCACGGATGACTCCTCGATAGGATCTCTCTTCTTTTAGCTGCCACGAATGGAATGGCACTTTTTTAAGGGTTGGAGATTTGGTTATCGCTCTGTATGCATCTGGATCTGCAGCCAGAATAGAAACAGAGTTGTTCGGGTGGCATTTCAGGGAGTACTTGGACGGGTCAACAATCTTGTCAGTGGATCTAATAAGTCCGTTCAGATTGTGAGGATGCGTGAAACACACCCTCCACATTTCGCCACTTTTATTCTTTCCGCCACGAAGGCATACAATTGGATATTACGGCACGACGGCCATTTATTTATAAGTTATAAGCATAAGTTAGCCATAAGTCGTTACGCCACGAAGGCAATTTATTTAAGTTTAAACTAGAAGCTAAGCTTATAAGATTTAAATATCGCGCGCACCAGGGCTGGAAAACCACCCAGTGTTGGCCAACCGAGGGCCACCCTCTCCTGGGAACCCCGCCCCAAATACGGTTTAGGTAGTCGCGAGCCACGTGCAGTGATCTGTGCCGGTCGGGAATCGTGTTGCGCCAGAGAAGCTTACTCAGTGCAAACGACCACTCGATCGACCACAGGGAGCACAGGGAAGGGTCGCCTCCGGCCATCCTCCCCTCGGATCCCTACCCCCTACCCCAGTAGCTTGTGAGTCGCACATCCAGGGGGAACGGCCACGCCGTCCAGTTTTGTTGGTATTTTCTCAGGGATCGACTACGCCGCTCGTTTCGTTAGTATTTTTGCCGGGAGCAGCCCCGCCCTCCACTATACCTTTCGGGTGCCGTGTTGCGCTAGAGCTGCTTACTCGGTGCAACGCGGATACTCTGGCCTCTTTTCCCCACAAATCCCCGCGGCAACTCCCCGTCCAGTTTCGTCCCAATACTTTTCTACAAATTTAACTGTAGAGGACCCTGGCCGGACTGAGTTTTATCCCAGCCTATGAAAAAGGTCCTTACAAGATTCTCACAGTGATCAACCACAATTGGGGGTGGTTTGTGGGAGGGTAATTGTACTTGACTGCCAGACGGTTGGCTATGTTTCTTATTGTTGCTAGCGGGGTTGTCGCCAACATTAGTGTTGACTACGTTGTTGTTGCTGGTAGAAGTACTGGCTTTTTCAGTGTCGTAGGGGCTGACCGTTTGAGAAACTTCCACGTCTATGTCCATGTTCGACAGTTCTGAAAAGCGGTTAGCAGAGACGTTCTTTTTTGGTCTATTGGAGTTTCTTATTATTTTAGTGACTGAATTCGGTGATCTGGAGTCAAGACGGCGTTTGCTGTTTACCGAACTTGGAGTCCACCAGTCCTCATACTCGGCATTTATGGCTGCTAGTTCCGGATCAACTTTATTGGTTGGTACAGGTGGGTTGATGTGAGACGTGGCATTATATAGGCGACTAAATTTTGTTAATGAGCAATTAAGTGCATCACTCATTTTCTTCTGTTGTAAGGCCACAGTGTTTCGGATGTTTAGCTCATCTTCGGAGTCTGAAAGACCAGCCATTTTTGCTATTAGGCACTGGTGTGCACTGCTTTACCGGCTTATGGTATACACAAGGCCTTTGACCAGCCTGCTTTGAGGCGATCGTGGCCTAGTGGGTAGGGTGCAAGTCCCGCAATCGGGCGGTACCCGGCTCGAACCCACCGAGAGGCGAACAGATTCAAAATTATTTTTTCTTTTATTTGGAAGAAAATAATGAATTCAAATATATTTCGAATTCGAATTTGAACCAACTAGCGGTGATTTGTACGTACAACAAATACAACTGTTAGTTTTTAATTTCTGTTCCACTTGTTTTGTTTTCGCGACAAGGGACAACCAACTTTAGAAGTCGGATTCACAAAAAAAAAGTAGGTTTTGCCACGGAGGTGGACTTGTCCATAGACTCTTCACAGGGAATATCGCAGCGATGCAAAAACGCGTCTGCACTCCACGAAAGCATGATCGAGACTGTCGATTGACCGATTATTTATTATTATTATTATTTATATATTATTTTTTCATTAATTTTTGGAATCGAATTATACGTATTAAAGTCGAAACTGATGGTGGGGGGTTTTGCATTGTTGACTCCACCAATAAATACTGAATGGGTTAAGAAATGTATTGAATTATTCAAACGGCATTTAAATTACCTTTCCATTGATGCCTAAAGTTTACAAGAAGTAAATTCAAGTTATGAGTATATTTAACTTTTGTTTTGTCAAAATACATATGCCGACCAGTGTATGGGGTCGGAAACGATGCCTTCTGCCTGTTATATACTTTCCGACGAATCAAGTAAAGGGTATAAAAAACCAAAAGACTATAACCTTGAAAAAACATTTAAAATTTAGAGTAACAATAGTACACTTCAAGTTGAAATTACTTTGATAATGTTTGGTTTCCATCAAAAAGTACTAGAACCACATCCTAAAAAACCTATCGATCAAATCAGACTGTGAACATATTAAAAATTAACACAATTCGTTTGGAATGTAATATTATCAGCGATTCAAATGTAGATATTACCGCCTGGGTAAAAATGACAGTGACACCACATAACCTTATTTATTTAACAATCAACTATGACGAAATAAGCACAATATCTATACGCATAGTTGATCAAAACGCATGCACATTCGGTTAATAGAATGATTATTTATAATAAAAGACGTAGCTTTAGTTCCAGGCCAAGCATTACTAATTGTAAAGCTATAGAAAGAGGATCAACAGAAAAAGAAACTCACTTTGAAAAATAAACTATTTTTAAAGCCGTTAGGATTGAAGCTTAGACTATAATATTAAAGGTGGAAAGGAAAACAATGAACGAAAAAAAAACCAAAAACTGCGATATTATTAAAAGTGATGTAAACCTATCAATCGCATTCCGGAGTTGGGATTCATATGTTAATCCTAAATTGGGGTAAGGCAGCCAACACAGCTGGAATGTTAAATTGTCGGCTAATCGCGAAAAGCCACGATTTGCAATAATTGGATTTACACTAAATGGAGAACTTATCATGAAATGTATACAAGATTTCAATCTAGTTACGATAATCGTGAATCACAAGCATATTTGACCCCAAATGAAGTTAAATTGAAGGCCCCTATTATTGTGGTTGATCTTTTATCACATAGTGATGTGAGAATTTCAATTGAACTGAGGACACCAAGTCATAAAAATGCCCAAGCTTATTGTCTCTTAATTTATGAATTGAGTTGAATATAACCCATTAAACGGACTAGTACAACGAGTTGTTTAACATTGAAAAAGTTTAATATATTGTATCGATTAATGTTCAAGGTTTTTTTGATAATAATAATAATTTTATTCTAAAGGAAATTGGAATTGTATTCTAAAAAGATCCAAACTTGAATAATAGTTATACCGGTTACTCGTAGAGTAAAAGGGTATACTAGATTCGTCAGAAAGTATGTAACAGGCAGAAGGAAGCGTTTCCGACCCCATAAAGTATATATATTCTTGATCAGAGTCAATCTAGCCATGTCCGTCTGTCCGTCTGTCTGTCCGGATGAACGCTGAGATCTTGGAAACTATGAGAGCTAGGCTATTGAGATTTGGCGTGCAGATTCCTGAGCTTCTTACGCAGCGCAAGTTTATTTCAGTAGAGTGCCACGCCCACCCTAACGCCCAGAAACCGCCCATAACTGTGGCTCCTACAGTTTTGATGCTAGAGTAAAAATTTAAAATGAAATGAATTGTACCTGAGTAACGGGTATCTGATAGTCGAGGTACTCGACTATAGCGTTCTTCCTTGTTTTTTAATAGAACCACCATATGATTTTACTTTTCTAAATGTTAAGTCTCGAAAGACTGCAATTTGGTTAACCAATACACATCACAAAATTTTTTGGAACGATAGAGAAACCCTTATCCGAAAACTCAAAAGTATCTAAGGACAATTTCAACCGGAAAACAAATAGTTTGTAAAGGCGTGGAAAAGAAACGATTTCTACTGACGTTTTTTGGGAGTCGTCGGCTCATTAATATCAAGGAAATTGGCTGTCCGTCATTAAGCAGGTTAAAGGGGAACCGGTATCTATATATCCATATCCGTATATATAAGTTAACACGATCACCCAGCAACAAGAAAGTTCCCAGGCTAATCCCGCATAACGAGACGGGAATAATGCAAGGCCAGCGACACCTGCGGACATTGCACAACGACGGTGCTACGGTCAGCACAATCAGCGGGCAATGCACTGCGACGGAAGCAGCGGTTGCCCAACTCAATGCACGAGTCGCCGGTTCAGCAGTTTCAGAGCATAGGGCTAGCTTACATTTTAAGAATTTATGTACTTATGAGTTAGTTGAATTTTGGAAATAAATCGTGACGGTCATCGCCGCGCGAAACCAAACTCGTCTCGAATAATTAATTGGCACCCAACGCGTTCGTAAGACCCTCGATCCGTCGTTTAGCTAAACAATTTTAAAACGCGTTCGTAAGACCCTCGAACAGTTAAAAAATAAAATTTGTTATAAATAAATAAAAACAGTACCAACGAACCCTGAACCAACAGCAGCAGCAGCATTAATAACATAACATAAATAAATACGCCAGGAAGAAGGAAGAAGGAAGCTACAACAAGAAGCACCAGCAGCAGCATTAATAACATAACACAATTAAATACGCCAGGAAGAAGGAAGATACAACAAGAAGTACCAGGAGCAGCAACATTTAATTTTAAAAAAAAATTTTTTAAGACCATGTAAGTAGAGTGTTCATTGATACTTTTCCCCCTTATCTGGCCCAAATAAAAAGCGATTCAAAAATTTAAGAATAAGTCAAAAGTTTTCATAAATTATTCCAAGAGTCTCTGACAAAAAATAGGCGCAAGTTCAGACAAATTTTCGTAAAATTTTCGAGAAAAAATTAAATACAAAAGGAACAAAAAGTCTTTGTTCTTTGTGTTAAAACATATGAGTGATAGTGAAATAGAAGATTTGCTAAAGGAATTTCGAAAACTCAGAAGCGCGGAAGATTGTCTGGAAAAACCAAAAAATTCAAATATGGCAATGACTAACGAGCAGTTAAAAGCCATTGTAGAAACGCAGTTGCAAGCGCCCTCGCCTTGCAGGAAAGAAGCTTTGATCAAAAGTTACTAGAGGTTCAGAAGCGCTTAGGTGGTGTAAATATTAGCACACCAGAAGTAGAAACATATAGGGATGCTGAGATCAGAATAAGTGTTTCGTGTAGTGAGACCTTAGATATTTTGAAGTCCTTGCCGGACTTTGAGGGAAAAAATGAAACGTACGTCTCATGGAGAAAAGCGGCGCACACAGCATATAAAGTGTACGAAAAATACGACATAGTTCCAAACACTACCAGGCATTAGGGATATTAAGAAATAAAATAAAAGGTTCAGCCGATATGGTTCTTTCGTCTTTCGACACACCTCTTAACTTTAAAGCCATAATAAACCGACTAGATTTTACATACGCTGACAAACGACCGGTATACTTAGTAGAACAGGAGATGTCAACGCTTCGCCAAGGAAACATGACTCTCTTGCAATACTACGACGAAGTGGAGAAAAAGCTGACTCTGTTAATAAACAAGACAATTATGACCTACGACAATACCGTAGCAGCGTCAATGAACGAAAAATATAGAGCAGATGCGCTTCGCGTATTTATTTCGGGAACAAAAAAATCCCTAAGCGATGTTCTTTTTTCGGCTAGACCATCCGATCTTCCATCCGCTCTAGCCTTAGCACAAGAGGTAGAGGCTAATCACGAGCGATATATGTTCGCAAGTAGTTTTGCCCGTAGCACGGAGGAAAAACTTCAAAGGTCCGAACAGAGACAACAGGACAGAGAAAGAAATACAATAACAGACTCTAGATCTAACCTGGAGGGTAAAAACCCCCATTTTAATAAAAAACCAAGACAGCCACTCAGACAGGATCCAGTCCAGCCAATGGACGTCGATAGTTCATCTCGTTTTAGACAACCAACTCAAAATCAACAAAGTAGTCTGTTTCATAGACAAACCCAAAACAATCAGTGGCAGACCAATCAACAAAATAATCAACCCAACGCTTATAGTAACCATGGACTGGCGCATAAAAGACCCAATAATAGTAGCGCAAGGTACACGGGACCGAAACATCAAAGAATAAACCATTTGACGTTAAACAATGACCAACCTATCGAAAACAATGACGAATACCCTACAGTAGCCGAAGAGGAAGTAGAAGACATAGATGATGACCTCGTAGATTATGACGAAATAAATTTTTTAGGCATGACTCCCTGCTCCCGTTCATAGAAAGGGATATCGCAGGGAGAAAAATCAAACTTTTGATAGACACGGGGGCTTCCAAAAATTATATTAAACCTATGAAAGAATTAAAAAACGTTATTTTCGTAAATAAGCCATTTTCTGTAAAATCAATCCATGGGTATAACACTGTAAACAAAAAATGCATCTTAAACCTATTTAACACATCGACAACATTCTTCTTATTACCGAACTTAACAACGTTTGACGGAATAATTGGACTGGACTTGTTAAAAAAAACCGACGTCGTACTTGACCTAAAATTCAGAAAGTTAATAACTAACAGCAATTCGGAAGAAATTAAGTTTTTGAAATGTGAAAATGTTAATTTTACAAAAGTTGATGACATCGAGGTACCCCACGAAATTATGGAAAAATTCCAGTCAATGTTAGAAAACCGCACGGGTGTATTTGCAGAACCGAATGAGGCGCTGCCTTACAACACTAATATCATCGGTACTATCCGGACGGAGAATGAAGACCCAATATATTCAAAATTGTACCCATACCCGATGGGTGTGTCCGACTTTGTAAATACAGAAACACAGGCTATGTTACGGGACGGCATAATTCGACCATCTCGGTCTCCATACAACAACCCGGTTTGGGTTGTAGATAAGAAAGGGACTGATGAACAGGGAAACACAAAAAAACGCCTTGTAATAGACTTTAGAAAACTTAATTTAAAGACAGTAGACGACAAATATCCTATTCCGAATGTAGTTTTCATCTTGGCCAATTTGGGCAAGGCAAAGTACTTTACCACTTTGGATTTGAAGTCTGGTTTTCACCAGATATTACTCGCCGAAAGTGACAGGGAGAAAACGGCCTTCTCAGTAGGAAATGCGAAATACGAATCCTGTAGACTTCCCTTTGGATTGAAGAATGCACCCAGCATTTTTCAGAGAGCCATCGACGATGTGCTCAGAGAACAAATAGGGAAATCTTGCTATGTCTACGTCGATGACGTAATTATTTTTTCAGAAAATATGCATGAACATGTGAAACACATAGCATGGGTCTTGGACAAGCTATATGAGGCCAATATGAGGGTTGCGCGTGAGAAATCAAATTTTTTTAAAGAAAGCGTAGAGTATTTAGGTTTCGTAGTTTCACGAGGAGGTATAAGAACATGCCCAAACAAAGTAGATGCAATTCGTAACTACGAGCAACCAACCACACTATTCAATGTCAGGTCATTCCTTGGGTTAGCAAGTTACTATAGGTGTTTTATTAAAGACTTCGCGTCTATTGCAAAACCTATAAGTGACATCCTAAAAGGTGATAACGGCAAAGTGGGTGCTGGACAATCAAAGAAAATACCAATTAACTTTGATGAGAATCAGCGCCAGGCTTTCGAGAAGCTTAAGAATGTTCTCGCATCTGAAAATGTAATGTTATTATACCCAAATTACAAAAGAGCGTTCGACCTAACGACAGATGCTTCGTCTTTCGGTTTGGGAGCAGTCCTATCACAGGACGGAAAACCCATAACCATGATATCACGAACTTTAAAAGACAGGGAACTAAACTTTGCAACGAATGAAAGGGAGTTACTAGCAATTGTATGGGCCCTAAAGAGCCTCAGGAACTACCTATATGGCGTGAAAAATTTGAACATTTTTACTGACCATCAACCACTCACTTTTGCCGTCTCAGATCGCAATCCAAACGCCAAAATTAAGCGGTGGAAAGCTTTTATTGACGAGCATAACGCCCAAATTTTTTACAAGCCAGGAAAAGAGAATTACGTCGCTGACGCGCTGTCCCGACAGCACATCCACTCACTGGAAGAGGATGCGCAGTCAGATATTGCCACAATACATAGCGAGTTATCACTCACCTACACTATCGAAAAAACAGACAAGCCGGTCAACTGCTTTCGGAACCAAATAATAATAGAGGAAAGCGGAACTGCTTCAGTTAGAACGGTCATTATGTTCGGTGAAAAGACTCGACATCTCTTGTATTTCTCGGATAGAGAAACACTTATACAGAGAGTATGCGATGTGGTCAAGAAAGACGTAGTCAATGCAATTTTATGCGAACTTCCAGTACTGGCATTTATTCAGCATAAATTAATAGAAACATTCCCGACAACCATATTCCGTTACACGAACCGCATGGTGACTGACATCTTAGACAAAAATGAACAAAAAGAAATTACGGTGTCAGAACATAACAGGGCTCATAGAGCCGCTCAGGAAAACGTGAAGCAGATTATGCAAGACTATTTTTTCCCCAAAATGACTCATATGGCAAATGAGGTCGTCGTTAATTGTAAAACCTGCCAAAAGGCAAAATATGATCGACATCCTCAGAAACAGATTCTCGGAGAAACACCGATTCCCTCATATACTGGCGAGTTACTACATATTGACATATTTTCTACAGATAAAAAATACTTTCTTACTTGTGTAGACAAATTATCAAAATTTTCAATTGTTCAACCAATCGCTTCCAGAACCATTGCAGACGTACAAACCGCGATTTTACAGCTTATTAATTTCTATCGACGAACAAAAACCATATATTACGACAATGAGCCTTCTATTAAATCCGAAACAATTAAGACCCTTCTAAGTAACCAGTTTGACATACAAATTGTTAATGCACCGCCACATCATAGTACGTCAAACGGACAACTGGAAAGATTCCACAGTACACTGGCAGAAATTGCACGGTGCTTAAAAATCGAAAGAGGAATTAAAGACACGGTTGAACTAATACTTCTCGCGACTATAGAATATAATAAAACCATTCACTCAGTAACAAATAAACGACCCATCGACGTAATACACTCGTCGACCATAGAGATAAACACAGAAATTAGGGATAAAGTTTTAAATGCACAAAATATTCAACTGGAAAACAAGACAAGACAGAAATTTTCAGGTAGGAGACAGGGTCCTTGTAAAATCAAACACGAGATTGGGAAACAAACTCTCAAATTTGTATTCTGAAGAAATTATAGAAGCAGACTTGGGAACCACAGTCTTAATAAAAGGGAGGGTGGTCCATAAGGATAACTTGAGGTAAATTAAATAAATCTTATTTTCCTTTTTTCTCCAACACACTAGGTTTTGGACAATAATACTTCTCGCCGTATCCATAACAGCAAAAATGACCGACTACACGACTTCAAAGTACATACCAATCATGGACGGGGATGTAACTATTTGGAAAGACTTCCAATACCTTAAGCACTCAAGTAACCTAACCCTGTTCTCGGAATTAGTAAAGGAAACAGAAGAAATGAGAAACCATTTCCCTCAGTCACATATGAGACAAATATTAGATTCAGATATACGACACATTAGGACTCTCATAGGTACAGTAAATATTCATCATAGACACGCAAGAAGCATTAATTTATTAGGTACTGCAATAAAAATTGTAGCTATTAGATAATAATTTTTTACACCTTATATTAAAATACCCTAAGCCTTACATAGCATGTAAAAAAATAATCTTGCACCCCGTTGAACACAACGGCACTATTCTTAATTTTGCTGAAGGCGATACTATAGCTGACTGCGGTAACAAAATTATGCCGATTGGAAACTGCACCGCTGCCCTTACAACAACGTTCTGCAGAGAAATGCCCTACACAACATGCGCACAACAACTCCACTCAGGGGGCAACGCACACTGTTCGACTCGCACGAGCCACCTCGAGCCGCTAACAATCATCGATGACGGCGTTATTATTTTCAACGACGGAACAGCTACGATCAACGGACAACTTCTAACTGGAACATTTATCGTTACATTCGACGAAGAAGCAAAAGTAAACAACACCATTTACCGCAACGTAAAGAACTACGTAAAGAAATACCCAGCGCCAGCCGCATCAACGGTCATTAACATTACGGGCCACCAAGAATTATTGAGCTTGCCATACTTGCAAAAATTAAATATGGAAAACTTACGATACATTGGTGAAATGGAAAAGGGGCTGGTAAAAAAGCCGATAGTATCTGGCCTGCCCGCGATCGCCTTTTTGGCCATATGCTTTACTATTTCCAAGCTCTATCAGAGACGCCAGCGGGTCCGTCGCCAGCATGACCTCCAAGTTATTATTGACGGTTTCAAAAAGTCCGAGGACGTCCTTCATCTAAGTGGGGGAGGAGTTAACACGATCACCCAGCAACAAGAAAGTTCCCAGGCTAATCCCGCATAACGAGACGGGAATAATGCAAGGCCAGCGACACCTGCGGACATTGCACAACGACGGTGCTACGGTCAGCACAATCAGTGGGCAATGCACTGCGACGGAAGCAGCGGTTGCCCAACTCAATGCACGAGTCGCCGGGTCAGCAGTTTCAGAGCATAGGGCTAGCTTACATTTTAAGAATTTATGTACTTATGAGTTAGTTGAATTTTGGAAATAAATCGTGACGGTCATCGCCGCGCGAAACCAAACTCGTCTCGAATAATTAATTGGCACCCAACGCGTTCGTAAGACCCTCGATCCGTCGTTTAGCTAAACAATTTTAAAACGCGTTCGTAAGACCCTCGAACAGTTAAAAAATAAAATTTGTTATAAATAAATAAAAACAGTACCAACGAACCCTGAACCAACAGCAGCAGCAGCATTAATAACATAACATAAATAAATACGCCAGGAAGAAGGAAGAAGGAAGCTACAACAAGAAGCACCAGCAGCAGCATTAATAACATAACACAATTAAATACGCCAGGAAGAAGGAAGATACAACAAGAAGTACCAGGAGCAGCAACATTTAATTTTAAAAAAAAATTTTTTAAGACCATGTAAGTAGAGCGTTCATTGATACTTTTCCCCCTTATCTGGCCCAAATAAAAAGCGATAAATTATTCCAAGAGTCTCTGACAAAAAATAGGCGCAAGTTCAGACAAATTTTCGTAAAATTTTCGAGAAAAATTAAATACAAAAGGAACAAAAAGTCTTTGTTCTTTGTGTTAAAACATATGAGTGATAGTGAAATAGAAGATTTGCTAAAGGAATTTCGAAAACTCAGAAGCGCGGAAGATTGTCTGGAAAAACCAAAAAATTCAAATATGGCAATGACTAACGAGCAGTTAAAAGCCATTGTAGAAAGCGCAGTTGCAAGCGCCCTCGCCTTGCAGGAAAGAAGCTTTGATCAAAAGTTACTAGAGGTTCAGAAGCGCTTAGGTGGTGTAAATATTAGCACACCAGAAGTAGAAACATATAGGGATGCTGAGATCAGAATAAGTGTTTCGTGTAGTGAGACCTTAGATATTATGAAGTCCCTGCCGGACTTTGAGGGTAAAAATGAGACGTACGTCTCATGGAGAAAAGCTGCGCACACAGCATATAAAGTGTACGAAAAATACGACGGTAGTTCCAAGCACTACCAGGCATTAGGGATATTAAGAAATAAAATAAAAGGTTCAGCCGATATGGTTCTTTCGTCTTTCGACACACCTCTTAACTTTAAAGCCATAATAAACCGACTAGATTTTACATACGCTGACAAACGACCGGTATACTTAGTAGAACAGGAGATGTCAACGCTTCGCCAAGGAAACATGACTCTCTTGCAATACTACGACGAAGTGGAGAAAAAGCTGACTCTGTTAATAAACAAGACAATTATGACCTACGACAATACCGTAGCAGCGTCAATGAACGAAAAATATAGAGCAGATGCGCTTCGCGTATTTATTTCGGGAACAAAAAAATCCCTAAGCGATGTTCTTTTTTCGGCTAGACCATCCGATCTTCCATCCGCTCTAGCCTTAGCACAAGAGGTAGAGGCTAATCACGAGCGATATATGTTCGCAAGTAGTTTTGCCCGTAGCACGGAGGAAAAACTTCAAAGGTCCGAACAGAGACAACAGGACAGAGAAAGAAATACAATAACAGACTCTAGATCTAACCTGGAGGGTAAAAACCCCCATTTTAATAAAAAACCAAGACAGCCACTCAGACAGGATCCAGTCCAGCCAATGGACGTCGATAGTTCATCTCGTTTTAGACAACCAACTCAAAATCAACAAAGTAGTCTGTTTCATAGACAAACCCAAAACAATCAGTGGCAGACCAATCAACAAAATAATCAACCCAACGCTTATAGTAACCATGGACTGGCGCATAAAAGACCCAATAATAGTAGCGCAAGGTACACGGGACCGAAACATCAAAGAATAAACCATTTGACGTTAAACAATGACCAACCTATCGAAAACAATGACGAATACCCTACAGTAGCCGAAGAGGAAGTAGAAGACATAGATGATGACCTCGTAGATTATGACGAAATAAATCTTTTAGGCCTGACTCCCTGCTCCCGTTCATAGAAAGGGATATCGCAGGGAGAAAAATCAAACTTTTGATAGACACGGGGGCTTCCAAAAATTATATTAAACCTATGAAAGAATTAAAAAACGTTATTTTCGTAAATAAGCCATTTTCTGTAAAATCAATCCATGGGTATAACACTGTAAACAAAAAATGCATCTTAAACCTATTTAACACATCGACAACATTCTTCTTATTACCGAACTTAACAACGTTTGACGGAATAATTGGACTGGACTTGTTAAAAAAAACCGACGTCGTACTTGACCTAAAATTCAGAAAGTTAATAACTAACAGCAATTCGGAAGAAATTAAGTTTTTGAAATGTGAAAATGTTAATTTTACAAAAGTTGATGACATCGAGGTACCCCACGAAATTATGGAAAAATTCCAGTCAATGTTAGAAAACCGCACGGGTGTATTTGCAGAACCGAATGAGGCGCTGCCTTACAACACTAATATCATCGGTACTATCCGGACGGAGAATGAAGACCCAATATATTCAAAATTGTACCCATACCCGATGGGTGTGTCCGACTTTGTAAATACAGAAACACAGGCTATGTTACGGGACGGCATAATTCGACCATCTCGGTCTCCATACAACAACCCGGTTTGGGTTGTAGATAAGAAAGGGACTGATGAACAGGGAAACACAAAAAAACGCCTTGTAATAGACTTTAGAAAACTTAATTTAAAGACAGTAGACGACAAATATCCTATTCCGAATGTAGTTTTCATCTTGGCCAATTTGGGCAAGGCAAAGTACTTTACCACTTTGGATTTGAAGTCTGGTTTTCACCAGATATTACTCGCCGAAAGTGACATGGAGAAAACGGCCTTCTCAGTAGGAAATGCGAAATACGAATCCTGTAGACTTCCCTTTGGATTGAAGAATGCACCCAGCATTTTTCAGAGAGCCATCGACGATGTGCTCAGAGAACAAATAGGGAAATCTTGCTATGTCTACGTTGATGACGTAATTATTTTTTCAGAAAATATGCATGAACATGTGAAACACATAGCATGGGTCTTGGACAAGCTATATGAGGCCAATATGAGGGTTGCGCGTGAGAAATCAAATTTTTTTTAAGAAAGCGTAGAGTATTTAGGTTTCGTAGTTTCACGAGGAGGTATAAGAACAAGCCCAAACAAAGTAGATGCAATTCGTAACTACGAGCAACCAACCACACTATTCAATGTCAGGTTATTCCTTGGATTAGCAAGTTACTATAGGTGTTTTATTAAAGACTTCGCGTCTATTGCAAAACCTATAAGTGACATCCTAAAAGGTGATAACGGCAAAGTGGGTGCTGGACAATCAAAGAAAATACCAATTAACTTTGATGAGAATCAGCGCCAGGCTTTCGAGAAGCTTAAGAATGTTCTCGCATCTGAAAATGTAATGTTATTATACCCAAATTACAAAAGAGCGTTCGACCTAACGACAGATGCTTCGTCTTTCGGTTTGGGAGCAGTCCTATCACAGGACGGAAAACCCATAACCATGATATCACGAACTTTAAAAGACAGGGAACTAAACTTTGCAACGAATGAAAGGGAGTTACTAGCAATTGTATGGGCCCTAAAGAGCCTCAGGAACTACCTATATGGCGTGAAAAATTTGAACATTTTTACTGACCATCAACCACTCACTTTTGCCGTCTCAGATCGCAATCCAAACGCCAAAATTAAGCGGTGGAAAGCTTTTATTGACGAGCATAACGCCCAAATTTTTTACAAGCCAGGAAAAGAGAATTACGTCGCTGACGCGCTGTCCCGACAGCACATCCACTCACTGGAAGAGGATGCGCAGTCAGATATTGCCACAATACATAGCGAGTTATCACTCACCTACACTATCGAAAAAACAGACAAGCCGGTCAACTGCTTTCGGAACCAAATAATAATAGAGGAAAGCGGAACTGCTTCAGTTAGAACGGTCATTATGTTCGGTGAAAAGACTCGACATCTCTTGTATTTCTCGGATAGAGAAACACTTATACAGAGAGTATGCGATGTGGTCAAGAAAGACGTAGTCAATGCAATTTTATGCGAACTTCCAGTACTGGCATTTATTCAGCATAAATTAATAGAAACATTCCCGACAACCATATTCCGTTACACGAACCGCATGGTGACTGACATCTTAGACAAAAATGAACAAAAAGAAATTACGGTGTCAGAACATAACAGGGCTCATAGAGCCGCTCAGGAAAACGTGAAGCAGATTATGCAAGACTATTTTTTCCCCAAAATGACTCATATGGCAAATGAGGTCGTCGTTAATTGTAAAACCTGCCAAAAGGCAAAATATGATCGACATCCTCAGAAACAGATTCTCGGAGAAACACCGATTCCCTCATATACTGGCGAGTTACTACATATTGACATATTTTCTACAGATAAAAAATACTTTCTTACTTGTGTAGACAAATTATCAAAATTTTCAATTGTTCAACCAATCGCTTCCAGAACCATTGCAGACGTACAAACCGCGATTTTACAGCTTATTAATTTCTATCGACGAACAAAAACCATATATTACGACAATGAGCCTTCTATTAAATCCGAAACAATTAAGACCCTTCTAAGTAACCAGTTTGACATACAAATTGTTAATGCACCGCCACATCATAGTACGTCAAACGGACAACTGGAAAGATTCCACAGTACACTGGCAGAAATTGCACGGTGCTTAAAAATCGAAAGAGGAATTAAAGACACGGTTGAACTAATACTTCTCGCGACTATAGAATATAATAAAACCATTCACTCAGTAACAAATAAACGACCCATCGACGTAATACACTCGTCGACCATAGAGCTAAACACAGAAATTAGGGATAAAGTTTTAAATGCACAAAATATTCAACTGGAAAACAAGACAAGACAGAAATTTTCAGGTAGGAGACAGGGTCCTTGTAAAATCAAACACGAGATTGGGAAACAAACTCTCAAATTTGTATTCTGAAGAAATTATAGAAGCAGACTTGGGAACCACAGTCTTAATAAAAGGGAGGGTGGTCCATAAGGATAACTTGAGGTAAATTAAATAAATCTTATTTTCCTTTTTTCTCCAACACACTAGGTTTTGGACAATAATACTTCTCGCCGTATCCATAACAGCAAAAATGACCGACTACACGACTTCAAAGTACATACCAATCATGGACGGGGATGTAACTATTTGGAAAGACTTCCAATACCTTAAGCACTCAAGTAACCTAACCCTGTTCTCGGAATTAGTAAAGGAAACAGAAGAAATGAGAAACCATTTCCCTCAGTCACATATGAGACAAATATTAGATTCAGATTTACGACACATTAGGACTCTCATAGGTACAGTAAATATTCATCATAGACACGCAAGAAGCATTAATTTATTAGGTACTGCAATAAAAATTGTAGCTATTAGATAATAATTTTTTACACCTTATATTAAAATACCCTAAGCCTTACATAGCATGTAAAAAAATAATCTTGCACCCCGTTGAACACAACGGCACTATTCTTAATTTTGCTGAAGGCGATACTATAGCTGACTGCGGTAACAAAATTATGCCGATTGGAAACTGCACCGCTGCCCTTACAACAACGTTCTGCAGAGAAATGCCCTACACAACATGCGCACAACAACTCCACTCAGGGGGCAACGCACACTGTTCGACTCGCACGAGCCACCTCGAGCCGCTAACAATCATCGATGACGGCGTTATTATTTTCAACGACGGAACAGCTACGATCAACGGACAACTTGTAACTGGAACATTTCTCGTTACATTCGTTACAACTACGTAAAGAAATACCCAGCGCCAGCCGCATCAACGGTCATTAACATTACGGGCCACCAAGAATTATTGAGCTTGCCATACTTGCAAAAATTAAATATGGAAAACTTACGATACATTGGTGAAATGGAAAAGGGGCTGGTAAAAAAGCCGATAGTATCTGGCCTGCCCGCGATCGCCTTTTTGGCCATATGCTTTACTATTTCCAAGCTCTATCAGAGACGCCAGCGGGTCCGTCGCCAGCATGACCTTCAAGTTATTATTGACGGTTTCAAAAAGTCCGAGGACGTCCTTCATCTAAGTGGGGGAGGAGTTAACACGATCACCCAGCAACAAGAAAGTTCCCAGGCTAATCCCGCATAACGAGACGGGAATAATGCAAGGCCAGCGACACCTGCGGACATTGCACAACGACGGTGCTACGGTCAGCACAATCAGCGGGCAATGCACTGCGACGGAAGCAGCGGTTGCCCAACTCAATGCACGAGTCGCCGGGTCAGCAGTTTCAGAGCATAGGGCTAGCTTACATTTTAAGAATTAATGTACTTATGAGTTAGTTGAATTTTGGAAATAAATCGTGACGGTCATCGCCGCGCGAAACCAAACTCGTCTCGAATAATTAATTTATACATTATTTTGACAATTTTTAAAAAAAAGCTCAAAAACAATAAAATAGTTTTTTATACATCATTTTAAAAATGAGACTAGATGTCTGAAATTTCGTGAGCAAATTGACCTATTTATACCCGTTACTCGTAGAGTAAAAGGGTATACTAGATTCGTCGGAAAGTATGTAACGGGCAGAAGGAAGCGTTTCCGACCCCATGAAGTTTATATATTCTTGATCAGGATCACTAGCCGAGTCGCTCTAGCCATGTCCGTCTGTCCGTTTGTCCGTCTGTCCGTCTGTCTGTCTGTCCGGATGAACGCTGAGATCTCGGAAACTATGAGAGCTAGGCTATTGAGATTTGGCGTGCAGATTCCTGAGCTCAAGATCTCAGCGTTCATCCGGACAGACAGACGGACAGACGGACATGGCTAGATCGACTCGGCTAGTGATCCTGATCAAGAATATATATACTTTATTGGGTCGGAAACGCTTCCTTCTGCCTGTTACATACTTTCCGACGAATCTAGTATACCCTTTTACTCTATGAGTAACGGGTATAAAAAGAGAAGGACAACCCCAACAGGATCTTCAATCAAGACGACCCCAAAACAGGATCATCAAGCAACAAAAAGACAAATAAAGAAGACGATTCGTGAGCGATAATTTTTTTATTATTATTTTATAAGAATTTTGTATAAGGTAAATAATAAAACAAAGTGGAAGAATTAATTTAAAATGAATCCTTCAGAACCTTCAACCAGCCAGGCTGGAACAAATAATAAAATACCACACATTATGAATACGCCTCTAGAACCGAGAAACCATCAGGCGGTAAAAAATAATGCAATTTTAATTGTAGGAGATTTAATAAAATAATAATATTGGATTATTGTGGTACATTAAACGTGAAAGAATGCTATAGTCGAGTACCCCGACTATCAGATACCCGTTACTCAGCTAAAGGAACGAAAGGGAGATGGAGATAAGCAAGCAGCAGAGTGAGATTGATTTGCGCCACCCGCGATCTCAGTATATGGTTATGTGGGCGGCAGACAGTCCTAAGCGTTGTTGCCGTTAGAGTGGGCCTGGTAAACTATTGCCGAGACTAATACAATTCAGTTAAAATTTTTCTGTACCACGAAAATTGTGGGCGCCACAGGCTTGGGCGATTTGAGGGCGTTAGAGTGGGCATATTCGCGTGACAAACTTGCGCTGCGTACAAGACTAGGGAATCTAAATTTCAAATCCCAATTCTCTATAGTTAATAGTTTGGGCGTGGCACACTGACGAAACGAACTTGCGCTGCGCAGGAATTTCTAGAGTCTGCATGCCTAATCCCAGTATTGCAGCTTTTATAGTTTCCGAGATCACAGCGTTTATACGGACAGACTGACAGACGGACATGGCTAGATTCTGATCAATAATAAATATACTATATATACGCTTCCTTCTACCTGTAACATACTTTCCGACTAATCTAGTATAGCCTTTTACTTACGAGTAACGGGTATAAAAATAAGAAAAATGTAAATAATAATAATAATTTAGAAGTCTCCGCTCGGGAGCGCTTCAGTTAAGCTACGCTTAGTCAGTTCAATTTTCAACACCCACGCACGTCGCGTAAAAAAACCAACCCTTGTGTTTTTCGTACCTTCGTTCTTGAGACTTCATCCAATTTCTGCGATCAAGCCAACCCGTCCCAACAACTTTAACTATGTGAATTAAATACCTTAATTAACAAATATAATTATAAGTATTAGTCCTTAAAAATACTCAAGCTTATAGGACTATTAGATGTTAAATTCGAAAATTTATAAAAATATAAAAAAAAGCCTTTAAAAAGGCTATTTTCTTATATTTCTATATATTGAAAATCAAAAATTTAATGGGAAAAAATTTTATATATGAAAACATAAATGTTTCTTATTTTTAATAAAAATACTTTAAAATAAAAAAAATTAAAAATCATAAATTTAACAGGAAAAAATTTAAAAATGTTTATTATTGTTAATAAAATTACTTTAAAATGGGTACATAGCAAAGTGCGGAGCAACCAGTCAGCAGCAAACCGCGGCGGCGACGTCGGCAGAAGCAGCAACAACTCGCGACCGCGTAAAACACAAATTTACGATAACTTCTTAGCAAAGGAAAATTAATGTAATCTGTTTACGTTAAATTGCTTGCAAAGGTTAATATTCGGTAAGATAATCGCTTTTAAATTGGAAGACACTTGGAAAATTCGCAGAAATCGCATTCGGCACACGGGCAAAAGTTTCGCATACGAGGGTTAGTTGTAGACTAAAGATCTGATAGTCGAGGTACTCGACTATAGCGTTCTTCCTTGTTTAAATTGTTATGATAAATAATAGAATATAATAGAATAAGTTAGCCGCGCTCTCTGCTCTCTCTTAGCGTTATCAGCTTGTTTCATTCTAATGTTTTTGTCACGCTTCAGTTCCAAAAAAAAAGTTTCACTTGTGAATCACCTTGTGAATCCCGTGGGACGTGTCCTCTTGCACAAGTGAAGAACAAGTGACACTCCATATAGACAATTGTATGGGACGTCCGCTTTCTCACAAGTTAAAATTCAAATGAAAATTTCACTTGTTCCTTATACTTATTTGTCGTAGGGCCTGCCACGTGCCGGTGACACGTCCCACGTGAAATCACTTGTGAAATTCAGAATATTTCCAATGAGTTATCACTTATGAAATCATTTGCAAGTGACACGTCCCAAGTGAAATCACGGGTGAAATTCAGAATATTTCCAAAGAGTTTTCGCTTATGAAAATATAGAATTTAAAATACATACATTTTTATTTACTTTTAAATTCATTTTAATTAAATTGTGGTTTTGAGGTTTTCTGTTAAAGGACAATTATTGTTAGTAGGCCTAGTTTTATGTTTCGTTAATTTTCTTTTTACATTGACTTTATTATTTTCACTTTTAGAAACGAAAACAGTAAATCTGCTTCGCACAATTTAAATGGCTTGCTTCCCTTTCAGTAACTCAAACAGAATGCAGCAAGTCTTCTCACCCCTTTACTTGATTTCTTTTGTTTTCTCTTCGCTGTTGGCGCGTGTTACTGCACCTATACCATTTCTAAAGCGAAAAATATCCGACAATATACTTTTTACTCCTTGAGTAAAAACTACTGTTCCCGCTTGCCTCTTTACTTTAGTTTAAATTGTATGCTAAAAGATTACCCTCTATTGTAAAGCATTATGATCCACAATGAAAACGGTAAATCATAAGCTTTCTTGTTATGCACAGCCCAACCAAATGTATAACCAAAAGCAGAATACAGTCTCACACAGTACTTCGTGAAGTAAATATCATTGACTCCGTCGTTTTAATTTTTGGATCAAGCTCCGCCATCTGCACAGGGGCAGAGGCGGTGCAATAACAACAACCACTGGAATTTGCACGAGGGCAAATTTCACTTTTGGCTGCTTCCCATTAGGCAGCGGATTAAACAACTACAATATGAATTTTTAAAATATGTTAGCATTAAAATGTTTTAAGTACTTAAATAAATTTAAACGGACTAAATTTCTATAACTAAACTAAAAATATATATTGTAATAAAAATGTATAATACGTTAACATAACATTATAAGTAAATTCAATTTACTTAATTTTACTATAATCAAATAATTTACTTTTATAAAACAATATTAGTTGTTTTTATACCCGTTACTCGTAGAGTAAAAGGGTATACTAGATTCGTAGGAAAGTATGTAACAGGCAGAAGGAAGCTTTTCCGACCCCATAAAGTATATATATTCTTGATCAGGATCACTAGCCGAGTCGATCTAGCCATGTCCGTCTGTCCGTCTGTCTGTCCGTCCGGATGAACGCTGAGATCTCGGAAACTATAAGAGCTAGGCTATTGAGACTTGGCGTGCAGATTCCTGAGCTTCTTACGCAGCGCAAGTTTGAAGAGTAGAGTGCCACGCCCACTCTAACGCCCACAAACCGCCCAAAACTGTGGCTCCTACAGTTTTAATGCTAGAATAAAAATTTTAACTGAAATGTATTGTTCTCATCCATACCTATCGATTGACCCAAAAAAAAGTTTGCCACGCCCACTTGTACGCCCACAAACCGCCTAGAGTGGGCGTGGCACCCTTTTGAAATGCCAAATCCCAACTTTTTAGCTCTTGTAGTTTCCGAGATCTCAGCGTTCATACGGATGGACAGACAGACGGACATGGCTAGATCGACTTGGCTAGTGATCCTGATCAATAATATATATACTTTATGGGGTCGGAAACGCTTCCTTCTGCCTGTTACATACTTTCCGACGAATCTAGTATACCCTTTTACTCTACGAGTAACGGGTATAAAAATACTTTGATGAAAAGGCTCAAATCAGATCTGAATATGAAGTGGGTAATCAAAGAATATTAACTTTGGGATATAAAAATCCTGAACACGCCGTCGTTGAATTATCCGACAACCAAAAAATAAACAATATAAAAATATCACCTGCAGATCAATGAAAAGATTTGGAGAATGAAATATTGAATATTATCAATGAGGAGCATTCAAAAATAAATATGCAGAACGCTCTTAGGACAGATATACGCGGACAGATATAAAGCTTATAAGCTTTCTAAGCCTTTCATGAAATTACAGAAAATTTGTGCATAATAATGCAAAGATGACGAAACCTTTAACGAAATATTTAGAAGGCCAAAATGGCAAAGTATCTAAAACAGCATCACTTAAAACTTCAATACAGTTGAACGATTCCGCTTTTAAAGCTTTTAACGAGCTGAAAGATAATTTAGTAGTGCAAATTGAATTGGTACAAAAAGAATTTAATAAAAATTTTACTCTAACAACTGATGTGTCTGATTTAACTCTTGGTGCTTTTCTTTTTCAAGAAGGAAAACCAATTACATTTATTTCAAAAACTTTAACCAAAACCGAACAATTACACGCAACAAACAAGCAGGTTATTTTAGGCATAGTATGGGCTTTTAAAAATCTGCGAAATTACTTATGTGGGGTTAACAACATCGAGATCTACACAGATCATCAACCTATTTCATTTTCAATTTCTCAAAAAAATCCAAATTTCGAAATAAATGAATGCTTTTCCTTCATTGAAAGTTATTCACCGAAAATTATGTATAAGCCAGAAGCAACAAGTGTTGTTGCGGATGCTTTATCAAGGATCCAAATAAACAGCTTACAATTACATTTATTTCAAAAACTTTAACCAAAACCGAACAATTACACGCAACAAACAAGCAGGTTATTTTAGGCATAGTATGGGCTTTTAAAAATCTGCGAAATTACTTATGTGGGGTTAACAACATCGAGATCTACACAGATCATCAACCTATTTCATTTTCAATTTCTCAAAAAAATCCAAATTTCGAAATAAATGAATGCTTTTCCTTCATTGAAAGTTATTCACCGAAAATTATGTATAAGCCAGAAGCAACAAGTGTTGTTGCAGATGATTTATCAAGGATCCAAATAAACAGCTTAACGGAAAGTATTGAATTGGTCTCAGATAAAAGAACTCAGCATTCAGCAGAGAGTACTTTTGAGAATGTTATACAAGAAACCCGAAAACACCTCAACCAGTTTAAGCAACAATTGCTAATAGCAACGGGGAGGTATATAATAAATGAGTAGAATTATGTATTCGGAAATGACACTCCAGAAAATTGAATATATACTTTAGGGAATATATTCCACCTTATATAACAATAAGAGTTCACTGTACTCTAGAGGACTTATATAGAATTCAAAAACCACTAAATGATAGTTTCATTAATTCATTTTTATACACAAAAACATTTATCCAGGATGTCAAAAACGCTGAGCACAGATCTCCTATAATCACAGAAACGCATTGTAGGGCTCATAGAGGACTTGATGAAAATTATAAAAAAGTAACTCGACTATGTTATTGGCCTAATTTATACCAGAAACTTAAGGAGCTTAAAACAAATGGCACTGTCTGGAATCAAAACAATTATAGACGACACCCAGTACAAATTCCTATCGGTCAAGCACCTTTTCCGGAAAGAGAAGGTGAAAGTTTGCATCTTGACATATATAATGCCCAAAATCTTATATTCATTACTTGAATTCTATAACAAACCAACCACCTTTTGATATAATATTTAATAAAATTAAACATGATCAAACTGACCTAAATTATTGAAACAAGCTCAAGAGAAAATGTTAAATTTTCACAATAAAGATAGACAAGATAAGAATTATCACGTAGGAGAGGTAATTTACGAAAAGAAACACGGGGAAAGAAACAAGCTTAATTCTAGATATAAAAAACAAGGAAGAACGCTATAGTCGAGTACCTCGACTATCAGATACCCGTTACTCAGCTAAAGGGACCAAAGGAAAATGGAGATATGCAAGCAGCAAATGCGCCACCTACCGGCGGTAGACAGATTTAAGCGTTGTGGGCGTTAGAGTGGGCGTGGCAAAGTTTTTTTTAAATCAATCGATAGGTATTGACGAGACCAATACATTTCAGTTTAAATTAAATTAAATTAAATTTTTTATCTAGCACGAAAATTGTGGGCGCCACAGGCTTGGGCGGTTTGTGGGCGTTAGAGTGGGCGTGGCAAACTTTTTTTAGATCAATCGATAGGTATTGACGAGACCAATACATTTCAGTTAACATTTTTTATCTAGCATAAAAATTGTGGGCGCCACAGATTTGGGCGGTTTGTGGGCGTTAGAGTGGGCGTGGCATATTCGCGTAACAAACTTGCGCTGCGCTTAAGCCCACGGAATCTAAATCTGAAACCCCGTTTCTCTATCTTTGATATTTTCCGAGATATCCGCGTTCATATTTACGATGTTTTGAAGTTTGTGGGCGGTTTGTGGGCGTTATAGTGGGCGTGGCACTCTTTTGAAATAAACTTGCGCTGCGCAGGAATCTCAGGAATCTGCATGCCAAATCCCAGTATTGTAGCTCTTATAGTTTTCGAGATCTCAGCGTTCATACGGACAGACGGACAGACGGACAGACGGACATGGCTAGATCGACTCGGCTAGTGATCCTGATCAAGAATATATATACTTTATGGGGTCGGAAACGCTTCCTTCTGCCTGTTACATACTTTCCGACGAATCTAGTATACCCTTTTACTCTACGAGTAACGGGTATAAAAAGTAGTTAAGGAAAATCTCCCAAATAAAGTTATTATAAATAACAGAAACCGTACGATTCATAAAGATAATATTAAATAACTTGTTTCAAATTACAGATAATGATTTCAATAATGTACTTATTATTGCTGGTAGCTACAACCAAATCCGAAATTATGGATTACACGAACCATGATTTCCTTCTTTACAAGGATACCAAAGATGTTCTTATTTATGAATCATACGCAGATTTATTTCATATAACTAATATAAGTCTTTATAGAGAAATAATTAATCTTGAAACAGAATTTCTAAAGGGTCACGACAACAAGAATTGTCTTTGGGAAATATCCCACGGTTTAAAAATTATCAAAATACTTATCTCTCAAATTATACCCAGTAGATCAAAAAGAGGCATTAATGAAATAGGCACCATTTGGAAATGGATAGCGGGAACACCAGATCATGATGATTTCATAACAGTCCAAAATAAAATCGATGATTTAATACAAAATAATAACGATCAATTCGTTATTAATTCTAAAATATTTAAAGAGATAAAATCTTTATCTGAACAATTCAAAACAGCCTTTAAAGATCAAGAAATTCCACTTAGAAAATATCGTCTGCGCTTGCTTACTTACGATCTTATGAATTTAATGGACACAATTACACTCGCCAAAATTGATGTATTTAATACTAAAATTCTAAACAATGATGATATACAAGAAATGTATAAGCACGAAGATAGACCTGTAGTTATAACAGACCTTTTAGATATATCTGAATTTAAAATCGCTTTGCATCAAGATCTTATTATAATTTACATAAAATACCCTATTATTACCGATTGTTCAGGCCCACTGTCCGGCGAATCTGAACTGGCCCCGCTATCCAGCTGCTCTACCGCTCTACCGCTCTCCCGCTCTCTCGCGCTCCCGCTCTCCTGCGCTGTTCCTAGCTCCCTCCATGAAGTCTCCGCTGCGCTTTGGAGCGCAGAGCGGAGCTTAGACTAAATCAGTTCGATTTCTGGAGTTCAACTGAAATAAACCGCGGTCGCACCCCCGCCTATTTTCAAAGTTAACTTTTTTCTCGAGTACTTATTTTCGATTAAGGGGCAATACGCGTTCGAGTGGTTTCTCCCCTACAGCTTCCGCAGCACCAGCAGCAAACGCACCAGCAGCCAGCCACCGAAGCCCAGCGAAGCAGCCCGCCGACGCCGCCAGTTTTCCCGCCGTCGCCTCCCACGCCATTCCACCAGCGCCACCACGGTACCCCACTACCCCCCGGCGTACATTTTGGTCCTTCGAGCCGGATAAGATAAGTAAAGCTTTTCGTCTTATTAATTGCCGGTCTGCAGTCAGCCACTCGAAAATATAATTCGTTTGACTTTGTGTACGATTTGTCCAAAATCCTAGTCCGATTAAATCCGACAACGGCAATTAAAAATTACTTCGCCATTTTTTTCTTCGATTTTTCTTTTGCTACGTGCGGCCATATTGCCAATTTTTTCCGACTCCTTTTCATACCCGTTACTCGTAGAGTAAAAGGGTATCTAGATTCGTCGGAAAGTATGTAACAGGCAGAAGGAAGCGTTTCCGACCCCATAAAGTATATATATTCTTGATCAGGATCACTAGCCGAGTCGATCTAGCCATGTCCGTCTGTCCGTCTGTCCGTCTGTCTGTCCGGATGAACGCTGAGATCTTGGAAACTATGAGAGCTAGGCTATTGAGATTTGGCGTGCAGATTTCTGAGCTTCTTACGCAGCGCAAGTTTGTTTCAGTAGAGTGCCACGCCCACTTTTACGCCCACAAACCGCCCAAAACTGTGGCTCCTACAGTTTTGATGCTAGAATAAAAATTTTAACTGAAATGTATTGTTCTCATCAATACCTATCGATTGACTTAAAAAAAGTTTGCCACGCCCACTTTATCGCCCACAAACCGCCTAGAGTGGGCGTGGCACCCTTTTGAAATGCCAAATCCCAACTTTTTAGCTCTTGTAGTTTCCGAGATCTCAGCGTTCATACGGATGGACAGATAGACGGACATGGCTAGATCGACTTGGCTAGTGATCCTGATCAATAATATATATACTTTATGGGGTCGGAAACGCTTCCTTCTGCCTGTTACATACTTTCCGACGAATCTAGTATACCCTTTTACTCTACGAGTAACGGGTATAAAAATACTTTGATGAAAAGGCTCAAATCAGATCTGAATATGAAGTGGGTAATCAAAGAATATTAACTTTGGGATATTAAAATCCTGAACACGCCGTCGTTGAATTATCCGACAACCAAAAAATAAACAATATAAAAATATCACCTGCAGATCAATGAAAAGATTTGGAGAATGAAATATTGAATATTATCAATGAGGAGCATTCAAAAATAAATATGCAGAACGCTCTTAGGACAGATATACGCGGACAGATATAAAGCTTATAAGCTTTCTAAGCCTTTCATGAAATTACAGAAAATTTGTGCATAATAATGCAAAGATGGCGAAACCTTTAACGAAATATTTAGAAGGCCAAAATGGCAAAGTATCTAAAACAGCATCACTTAAAACTTCAATACAGTTGGACGATTCCGCTTTTAAAGCTTTTAACGAGCTGAAAGATAATTTAGTAGTGCAAATTGAATTGGTACAACCAGAATTTAATAAAAATTTTACTCTAACAACTGATGTGTCTGATTTAACTCTTGGTGCTTTTCTTTTTCAAGAAGGAAAACCAATTACATTTATTTCAAAAACTTTAACCAAAACCGAACAATTACACGCAACAAACAAGCAGGTTATTTTAGGCATAGTATGGGCTTTTAAAAATCTGCGAAATTACTTATGTGGGGTTAACAACATCGAGATCTACACAGATCATCAACCTATTTCATTTTCAATTTCTCAAAAAAATCCAAATTTCGAAATAAAGGAATGCTTTTCCTTCATTGAAAGTTATTCACCGAAAATTATGTATAAGCCAGAAGCAACAAGTGTTGTTGCGGATGCTTTATCAAGGATCCAAATAAACAGCTTACAATTACATTTATTTCAAAAACTTTAACCAAAACCGAACAATTACACGCAACAAACAAGCAGGTTATTTTAGGCATAGTATGGGCTTTTAAAAATCTGCGAAATTACTTATGTGGGGTTAACAACATCGAGATCTACACAGATTATCAACCTATTTCATTTTCAATTTCTCAAAAAAATCCAAATTTCGAAATAAATGAATGCTTTTCCTTCATTGAAAGTTATTCACCGAAAATTATGTATAAGCCAGAAGCAACAAGTGTTGTTGCAGATGATTTATCAAGGATCCAAATAAACAGCTTAACGGAAAGTATTGAATTGGTCTCAGATAAAAGAACTCAGCATTCAGCAGAGAGTACTTTTGAGAATGTTATACAAGAAACCCGAAAACACCTCAACCAGTTTAAGCAACAATTGCTAATAGCAACGGGGAGGTATATAATAAATGAGTAGAATTATGTATTCGGAAATGACACTCCAGAAAATTGAATATATACTTTAGGGAATATATTCCACCTTATATAACAATAAGAGTTCACTGTACTCTAGAGGACTTATATAGAATTCAAAAACCACTAAATGATAGTTTCATTAATTCATTTTTATACACAAAAACATTTATCCAGGATGTCAAAAACGCAGAGCACAGATCTCTTATAATCACAGAAACGCATTGTAGGGCTCATAGAGGACTTGATGAAAATTATAAAAAAGTAACTCGACTATGTTATTGGCCTAATTTATACCAGAAACTTAAGGAGCTTAAAACAAATGGCACTGTCTGGAATCAAAACAATTTTAGACGACACCCAGTACAAATTCCTATCGGTCAAGCACCTATTCCGGAAAGAGAAGGTGAAAGTTTGCATCTTGACATATATAATGCCCAAAATCTTATATTCATTACATGAATTCTATAACAAACCAACCACCTTTTGATATAATATTTAATAAAATTAAACATGATCAAACTGACCTAAATTATTGAAACAAGCTCAAGAGAAAATGTTAAATTTTCACAATAAAGATAGACAAGATAAGAATTATCACGTAGGAGAGGTAATTTACGAAAAGAAACACGGGGAAAGAAACAAGCTTAATTCTAGATATAAAAAACAAGGAAGAACGCTATAGTCGAGTACCTCGACTATCAGATACCCGTTACTCAGCTAAAGGGACCAAAGGAAAATGGAGATATGCAAGCAGCAAATGCGCCACCTACCGGCGGTAGACAGATTTAAGCGTTGTGGGCGTTAGAGTGGGCGTGGCAAAGTTTTTTTTAAATCAATCGATAGGTATTGACGAGACCAATACATTTCAGTTTAAATTAAATTAAATTAAATTTTTTATCTAGCACGAAAATTGTGGGCGCCACAGGCTTGGGCGGTTTGTGGGCGTTAGAGTGGGCGTGGCAAACTTTTTTTAGATCAATCGATAGGTATTGACGAGACCAATACATTTCAGCTAACATTTTTTATCTAGCATAAAAATTGTGGGCGCCACAGATTTGGGCGGTTTGTGGGCGTTAGAGTGGGCGTGGCACTCTTTTGAAATAAACTTGCGCTGCGCAGGAATCTCAGGAATCTGCATGCCAAATCCCAGTATTGTAGCTCTTATAGTTTTCGAGATCTCAGCGTTCATACGGACAGACGGACAGACGGACAGACGGACAGACGGACATGGCTAGATCGACTCGGCTAGTGATCCTGATCAAGAATATATATACTTTATGGGGTCGGAAACGCTTCCTTCTGCCTGTTACATACTTTCCGACGAATCTAGTATACCCTTTTACTCTACGAGTAACGGGTATAAAAAGTAGTTAAGGAAAATCTCCCAAATAAAGTTATTATAAATAACAGAAACCGTACGATTCATAAAGATAATATTAAATAACTTGTTTCAAATTACAGATAATGATTTACATACTTTCCGACGAATCTAGTATACCCTTTTACTCTACGAGTAACGGGTATAAAAAGTAGTTAAGGAAAATCTCCCAAATAAAGTTATTATAAATAACAGAAACCGTACGATTCATAAAGATAATATTAAATAACTTGTTTCAAATTACAGATAATGATTTCAATAATGTACTTATTATTGCTGGTAGCTACAACCAAATCCGAAATTATGGATTACACGAACCATGATTTCCTTCTTTACAAGGATACCAAAGATGTTCTTATTTATGAATCATACGCAGATTTATTTCATATAACTAATATAAGTCTTTATAGAGAAATAATTAATCTTGAAACAGAATTTCTAAAGGGTCACGACAACAAGAATTGTCTTTGGGAAATATCCCACGGTTTAAAAATTATCAAAATACTTATCTCTCAAATTATACCCAGTAGATCAAAAAGAGGCATTAATGAAATAGGCACCATTTGGAAATGGATAGCGGGAACACCAGATCATGATGATTTCATAACAGTCCAAAATAAAATCGATGATTTAATACAAAATAATAACGATCAATTCGTTATTAATTCTAAAATTTTTAAAGAGATAAAATCTTTATCTGAACAATTCAAAACAGCCTTTAAAGATCAAGAAATTCCACTTAGAAAATATCGTCTGCGCTTGCTTACTTACGATCTTATGAATTTAATGGACACAATTACACTCGCCAAAATTGATGTATTTAATACTAAAATTCTAAACAATGATGATATACAAGAAATTTATTAGCACGAAGATAGACCTGTAGTTATAACAGACCTTTTAGATATATCTGAATTTAAAATCCCTTTGCATCAAGATCTTATTATAATTTACATAAAATACCCTATTATTACCGATTTTTCAGGCCCACTGTCCGGCGAATCTGAACTGGCCCCGCTATCCAGCTGCACCGCTCTACCGCTCTACCGCTCTCCCGCTCTCTCGCGCTCCCGCTCTCCTGCGCTGCTCCTAGCTCCCTCCATGAAGTCTCCGCTGCGCTTTGGAGCGCAGAGCGGAGCTTAGACTAAATCAGTTCGATTTCTGGAGTTCAACTGAAATAAACCGCGGTCGCACCCCCGCCTATTTTCAAAGTTAACTTTTTTCTCGAGTACTTATTTTCGATTAAGGGGCAATACGCGTTCGAGTGGTTTCTCCCCTACAGCTTCCGCAGCACCAGCAGCAAACGCACCAGCAGCCAGCCACCGAAGCCCAGCGAAGCAGCCCGCCGACGCCGCCAGTTTTCCCGCCGTCGCCTCCCACGCCATTCCACCAGCGCCACCACGGTACCCCACTACCCCCCGGCGTACATTTTGGTCCTTCGAGCCGGATAAGATAAGTAAAGCTTTTCGTCTTATTAATTGCCGGTCTGCAGTCAGCCACTCGAAAATATAATTCGTTTGACTTTCTGTACGACTTGTCCAAAATCCTAGTCCGATTAAATCCGACAACGGCAATTAAAAATTACTTCGCCATTTTTTTCTTCGATTTTTCTTTTGCTACGTGCGGCCATATTGCCAATTTTTTCCGACTCCTTTTTATACCCGTTACTCGTAGAGTAAAAGGGTATACTAGATTCGTCGGAAAGTATGTAACAGGCAGTAGGAAGCGTTTCCGACCCCATAAAGTATATATATTCTTGATCAGGATCACTAGCCGAGTCGATCTAGCCATGTCCGTCTGTCCGTCTGTCCGTCTGTCCGTCTGTTCGTCTGTCCGTCTGTCTGTCCGGATGAACGCTGAGATCTTGGAAACTATGAGAGCTAGGCTATTGAGATTTGGCGTGCAGATTTCTGAGCTTCTTACGCAGCGCAAGTTTGTTTCAGTAGAGTGCCACGCCCACTTTTACGCCCACAAACCGCCCAAAACTGTGGCTCCTACAGTTTTGATGCTAGAATAAAAATTTTAACTGAAATATATTGTTCTCATCAATACCTATCGATTGACTTAAAAAAAGTTTGCCACGCCCACTTTATCGCCCACAAACCGCCCCCAAACTTCAAAAAATCGTAAATATGAACGTGGATATCTCGGAAACTATCAAAGATATAGAATCAGGATTTCAGATTTAGATTCCGTAGCTTTGTACGCAGCGCAATTTTGATACGCGAATATGCCACGCCCACTCTAACGCCCACAAACCGCCCAAGCCTGTGGCGCCCACAATTTTCATGCTAGATACTAAATTTTAACTGAACTGTATCGGTCTCGTCAATACCTATCGATTGACTAAAAAAAAAATTTGCCACGCCCAATTTTTAATTGCATTTGGCCGCTCACCCATACTTACATACACATATACAAAATCGAGAAAAAATTCCAAGCTTAGAAAAAATATTGTGCAAATATAAGCCAAGCATACAGTGGGAATTATTACATTTCTAGTGTTCTGCCAATTCAGGCCCCCAAAACTGTTCAAGATTTTTCTCTCTGTATATTCGCAGCCGCTAAAATACTTGCACATATTTTTTCGTTTTTCCAAATACAGTCCACACACAATAAATCGAGAACTTCCACAACAACACATACCCCGCCGGCAATAATTATTTAATAAATTTAAAACCGGCGAAAATTACATACATGCAAATATCTACATCCATCCAAATATCTACATATATACAAATATCTACATATACTCGCATACACATATCTACATACAGTCACATATAATTTTTTAACTCCACCATCCCGTTCCGACTAATTAAAGTTTTCCGTCGGCCATCCGGTAAAAAATAATAAAATAAAAAATTACACCATCCGACGTGAAAATTTTTTGGTCATTGTGTTTTATTTACCATCAAACTTTTTAGTATTTTTTTTTTGGTATTTGGTATTTACTCCGTAAAATTTATTTTATTTAAACGGGAAAAATACCAGCACTCCACTGCATGCATAGCATCCTCCGTCCACCAATTTTTTTTGGTATATTTTTAGTATTTTTCCCTCGGAATATTAAATCAAATTAAAGCAATACTCCAAAATTAAATAATCAACCGATCGCATCCTCCGGCCAAATTTTGGTATTTTTTCTTCATTCAGAAGTTTAAGTAAAGGCGAAAATATTACAATTACTCCACCGGGGACTATATATATACACATAGTTGGTGTTTTTCCCCCTCAATTTATCCAAACGCAAAAAATACCAGCAAAAATATACCAAACTTGATCCCAACCATAATACATATACAAAAAGGGTTAAATATTATAGTATTACTTCTCAACGGGTGATATTCGAACTCATCACTCACCGTTCCTAATCCGTATTATTGGGTTTAATTCCGCAAAGTAACCAGGTCGGTACTTGCTTCCAATTTCTATTTCTCCGATCCACTACTTTTTTGTCGACACCTCGTTCCACTGTTCCAAAAGTGGGCCAGGTTTCCTATTTATCCGACATAAACAAAGGCGAGCAGATTCTGACCCAAAACAAAAAAAAAGGTCATTTCCTTTAAATGTCCGTTGGAAGTGATAACAACAAGTTGTCTATTCCACCTGCCGTAGTCCCAGGCATATCCGTAGATCCGTCCACACCCGAACTAACCGCCAAGACCTCGTCGCCCCGGAAAAGGGCCACCCGTGCAAACGTCAAAATGGCACTAACACCTTCCCAAATCGCTCCAAGCAAATTTACTGAGGTCTCAGATCGGCTGAGTGAGTTTGAATCCAGAGCAAACACTCCTTCGCCGATCCCTCCTACTCTGTCCATGCTGAACATCCGCCGCGAAGAAATACGCGCGTTATGGGACCGCATCAAGGCAGAATACGATGAATGCACTGGGTGCATAGCAGAAGCCGGAGACAGTGCAGCTGATAGTTTGCCAGTTCTCAAGGCTAAATACGGCTACTGCTATTCCGTTTACGAGAGATGTGGGGCTCAGATCGCGGATATGATAGCCCAGGCTCCCCAAGTTCAAGCTGTTCCTACCCAGACTTACATTCCCTCTGGATGTCGGCTGCCTCCGTGCGATACCGAGGTTTTCACCGGAGATTATCTGCGGTGGCCGACCTTTAGGGATCTGTTTACGGCCATTTATATAAACAATCCAAGGCTGACGCCAGTCGAAAAATTGTTTCACCTAAATGCCAAAACAAGCGGCGATGCACACACGATAGTGTCGAACTCCCCCATTACTAACGACGGCTTTCGCTCAGCTTGGGCTAACCTAACTGAGCGTTTCGAAAACAAGTGGTTGCTAGTAAATAGCCAATTGAAAATACTTTTCAATGTGCAGTCCGTTAATCAGGAATCTGGGTCAGCAACCCATCCAGGGTTGCCTTACGGCTTTAGAAATGTCCGGAATTGAAACCGAAAATTGGGATTGCCTCCTAGTGTACATGTGCTCCTCCAAACTTCCTAAGCTCACGCTATCCTTGTGGGAACAGTCCCTGCACAATAAGGCAGAGATTCCGACGTGGCAGGAACTGAACGCCTTCCTTACGGAGCGTCACCGGACCTTAGAAGCCATAGACGACGTACGGCCGTCAGGCTCGAGTCAATCTCTGCCAAAAACATCCGCCCCCACTGCAGCGCCTCCAAGAATAAATTCTTACGAGACAAGGGTAGCACCCAAGCCAAAAAGATGTGACCTTTGTAAGAAGGAAAACCGGTCAACGAGCGTTCGGCATACAAAAAGAGGAAGCAGCTGTGTCTAAACTGCTTCGCACGAGGGCATCAGCTGCGTGATTGTGAGAGCACTCATAGTTGCTTTACGTGCCGCGGCCGCCGTTACTCGTAGAGTAAAAGGGTATACTAGATTCGTCGGAAAGTATGTAACAGGCAGTAGGAAGCGTTTCCGACCCCATAAAGTATATATATTCTTGATCAGGATCACTAGCCGAGTCGATCTAGCCATGTCCGTCTGTCCGTCTGTCCGTCTGTCCGTCTGTCTGTCCGGATGAACGCTGAGATCTTGGAAACTATGAGAGCTAGGCTATTGAGATTTGGCGTGCAGATTTCTGAGCTTCTTACGCAGCGCAAGTTTGTTTCAGTAGAGTGCCACGCCCACTTTTACGCCCACAAACCGCCCAAAACTGTGGCTCCTACAGTTTTGATGCTAGAATAAAAATTTTAACTGAAATGTATTGTTCTCATCAATACCTATCGATTGACTTAAAAAAAAGTTTGCCACGCCCACTTTATCGCCCACAAACCGCCCCCAAACTTCAAAAAATCGTAAATATGAACGTGGATATCTCGGATATAATATAGAATGGATATCTCGGATATGATATAGAATCAGGATTTCAGATTTAGATTCCGTAGCTTTGTACGCAGCGCAATTTTGATACGCGAATATGCCACGCCCACTCTAACGCCCACAAACCGCCCAAGCCTGTGGCTCCCACAATTTTCATGCTAGATACTAAATTTTAACTGAACTGTATCGGTCTCGTCAATACCTATCGATTGACTAAAAAAAAAATTTGCCACGCCCAATTTTTAATTGCATTTGGCCGCTCATCCATACTTACATACACATATACAAAATCGAGAAAAAATTCCAAGCTTAGAAAAAATATTGTGCAAATATAAGCCAAGCATACAGTGGGAATTATTACATTTCTAGTGTTCTGCCAATTCAGGCCCCCAAAACTGTTCAAGATTTTTCTCTCTGTATATTCGCAGCCGCTAAAATACTTGCACATATTTTTTCGTTTTTCCAAATACAGTCCACACACAATAAATCGAAAACTTCCACAACAACACATACCCCGCCGGCAATAATTATTTAATAAATTTAAAACCGGCGAAAATTACATACATGCAAATATCTACATCCATACAAATATCTACATATATACAAATATCTACATATACTCGCATACACATATCTACATACAGTCACATATAATTTTTTAACTCCACCATCCCGTTCCGACTAATTAAAGTTTTCCGTCGGCCATCCGGTAAAAAATAATAAAATAAAAAATTACACCATCCGACGTGAAAATTTTTTGGTCATTGTGTTTTATTTACCATCAAACTTTTTAGTATTTTTTTTTGGTATTTGGTATTTACTCCGTAAAATTTATTTTATTTAAACGGGAAAAATACCAGCACTCCACTGCGTCCACCAATTTTTTTTGGTATATTTTTAGTATTTTTCCCTCGGAATATTAAATCAAATTAAAGCAATACTCCAAAATTAAATAATCAACCGATCGCATCCTCCGGCCAAATTTTGGTATTTTTTCTTCATTCAGAAGTTTAAGTAAAGGCGAAAATATTACAATTACTCCACCGGGGACTATATATATACACATAGTTGGTGTTTTTCCCCCTCAATTTATCCAAACGCAAAAAATACCAGCAAAAATATACCAAACTTGATCCCAACCATAATACATATACAAAAAGGGTTAAATATTATAGTATTACTTCTCAACGGGTGATATTCGAACTCATCACTCACCGTTCCTAATCCGTATTATTGGGTTTAATTCCGCAAAGTAACCAGGTCGGTACTTGCTTCCAATTTCTATTTCTCCGATCCACTACTTTTTTGTCGACACCTCGTTCCACTGTTCCAAAAGTGGGCCAGGTTTCCTATTTATCCGACATAAACAAAGGCGAGCAGATTCTGACCCAAAACAAAAAAAAAGGTCATTTCCTTTAAATGTCCGTTGGAAGTGATAACAACAAGTTGTCTATTCCACCTGCCGTAGTCCCAGGCATATCCGTAGATCCGTCCACACCCGAACTAACCGCCAAGACCTCGTCGCCCCGGAAAAGGGCCACCCGTGCAAACGTCAAAATGGCACTAACACCTTCCCAAATCGCTCCAAGCAAATTTACTGAGGTCTCAGATCGGCTGAGTGAGTTTGAATCCAGAGCAAACACTCCTTCGCCGATCCCTCCTACTCTGTCCATGCTGAACATCCGCCGCGAAGAAATACGCGCGTTATGGGACCGCATCAAGGCAGAATACGATGAATGCACTGGGTGCATAGCAGAAGCCGGAGACAGTGCAGCTGATAGTTTGCCAGTTCTCAAGGCTAAATACGGCTACTGCTATTCCGTTTACGAGAGATGTGGGGCTCAGATCGCGGATATGATAGCCCAGGCTCCCCAAGTTCAAGCTGTTCCTACCCAGACTTACATTCCCTCTGGATGTCGGCTGCCTCCGTGCGATACCGAGGTTTTCACCGGAGATTATCTGCGGTGGCCGACCTTTAGGGATCTGTTTACGGCCATTTATATAAACAATCCAAGGCTGACGCCAGTCGAAAAATTGTTTCACCTAAATGCCAAAACAAGCGGCGATGCACACACGATAGTGTCGAACTCCCCCATTACTAACGACGGCTTTCGCTCAGCTTGGGCTAACCTAACTGAGCGTTTCGAAAACAAGTGGTTGCTAGTAAATAGCCAATTGAAAATACTTTTCAATGTGCAGTCCGTTAATCAGGAATCTGGGTCAGCAACCCATCCAGGGTTGCCTTACGGCTTTAGAAATGTCCGGAATTGAAACCGAAAATTGGGATTGCCTCCTAGTGTACATGTGCTCCTCCAAACTTCCTAAGCTCACGCTATCCTTGTGGGAACAGTCCCTGCACAATAAGGCAGAGATTCCGACGTGGCAGGAACTGAACGCCTTCCTTACGGAGCGTCACCGGACCTTAGAAGCCATAGACGACGTACGGCCGTCAGGCTCGAGTCAATCTCTGCCAAAAACATCCGCCCCCACTGCAGCGCCTCCAAGAATAAATTCTTACGAGACAAGGGTAGCACCCAAGCCAAAAAGATGTGACCTTTGTAAGAAGGAAAACCGGTCAACGAGCGTTCGGCATACAAAAAGAGGAAGCAGCTGTGTCTAAACTGCTTCGCACGAGGGCATCAGCTGCGTGATTGTGAGAGCACTCATAGTTGCTTTACGTGCCGCGGCCGCCGTTACTCGTAGAGTAAAAGGGTATACTAGATTCGTCGGAAAGTATGTAACAGGCAGTAGGAAGCGTTTCCGACCCCATAAAGTATATATATTCTTGATCAGGATCACTAGCCGAGTCGATCTAGCCATGTCCGTCTGTCCGTCTGTCCGTCTGTCCGTCTGTCCGTCTGTCTGTCCGGATGAACGCTGAGATCTTGGAAACTATGAGAGCTAGGCTATTGAGATTTGGCGTGCAGATTTCTGAGCTTCTTACGCAGCGCAAGTTTGTTTCAGTAGAGTGCCACGCCCACTTTTACGCCCACAAACCGCCCAAAACTGTGGCTCCTACAGTTTTGATGCTAGAATAAAAATTTTAACTGAAATGTATTGTTCTCATCAATACCTATCGATTGACTTAAAAAAAAGTTTGCCACGCCCACTTTATCGCCCACAAACCGCCCCCAAACTTCAAAAAATCGTAAATATGAACGTGGATATCTCGGATATAATATAGAATGGATATCTCGGATATGATATAGAATCAGGATTTCAGATTTAGATTCCGTAGCTTTGTACGCAGCGCAATTTTGATACGCGAATATGCCACGCCCACTCTAACGCCCACAAACCGCCCAAGCCTGTGGCTCCCACAATTTTCATGCTAGATACTAAATTTTAACTGAACTGTATCGGTCTCGTCAATACCTATCGATTGACTAAAAAAAAAATTTGCCACGCCCAATTTTTAATTGCATTTGGCCGCTCATCCATACTTACATACACATATACAAAATCGAGAAAAAATTCCAAGCTTAGAAAAAATATTGTGCAAATATAAGCCAAGCATACAGTGGGAATTATTACATTTCTAGTGTTCTGCCAATTCAGGCCCCCAAAACTGTTCAAGATTTTTCTCTCTGTATATTCGCAGCCGCTAAAATACTTGCACATATTTTTTCGTTTTTCCAAATACAGTCCACACACAATAAATCGAAAACTTCCACAACAACACATACCCCGCCGGCAATAATTATTTAATAAATTTAAAACCGGCGAAAATTACATACATGCAAATATCTACATCCATACAAATATCTACATATATACAAATATCTACATATACTCGCATACACATATCTACATACAGTCACATATAATTTTTTAACTCCACCATCCCGTTCCGACTAATTAAAGTTTTCCGTCGGCCATCCGGTAAAAAATAATAAAATAAAAAATTACACCATCCGACGTGAAAATTTTTTGGTCATTGTGTTTTATTTACCATCAAACTTTTTAGTATTTTTTTTTGGTATTTGGTATTTACTCCGTAAAATTTATTTTATTTAAACGGGAAAAATACCAGCACTCCACTGCGTCCACCAATTTTTTTTGGTATATTTTTAGTATTTTTCCCTCGGAATATTAAATCAAATTAAAGCAATACTCCAAAATTAAATAATCAACCGATCGCATCCTCCGGCCAAATTTTGGTATTTTTTCTTCATTCAGAAGTTTAAGTAAAGGCGAAAATATTACAATTACTCCACCGGGGACTATATATATACACATAGTTGGTGTTTTTCCCCCTCAATTTATCCAAACGCAAAAAATACCAGCAAAAATATACCAAACTTGATCCCAACCATAATACATATACAAAAAGGGTTAAATATTATAGTATTACTTCTCAACGGGTGATATTCGAACTCATCACTCACCGTTCCTAATCCGTATTATTGGGTTTAATTCCGCAAAGTAACCAGGTCGGTACTTGCTTCCAATTTCTATTTCTCCGATCCACTACTTTTTTGTCGACACCTCGTTCCACTGTTCCAAAAGTGGGCCAGGTTTCCTATTTATCCGACATAAACAAGGGCGAGCAGATTCTGACCCAAAACAAAAAAAAAGGTCATTTCCTTTAAATGTCCGTTGGAAGTGATAACAACAAGTTGTCTATTCCACCTGCCGTAGTCCCAGGCATATCCGTAGATCCGCCCACACCCAAACTAACCGCCAAGACCTCGTCGCCCCGGAAAAGGGCCACCCGTGCAAACGTCAAAATGGCACTAACACCTTCCCAAATCGCTCCAAGCAAATTTACTGAGGTCTCAGATCGGCTGAGTGAGTTTGAATCCAGAGCAAACACTCCTTCGCCGATCCCTCCTACTCTGTCCATGCTGAACATCCGCCGCGAAGAAATACGCGCGTTATGGGACCGCATCAAGGCAGAATACGATGAATGCACTGGGTGCATAGCAGAAGCCGGAGACAGTGCAGCTGATAGTTTGCCAGTTCTCAAGGCTAAATACAGCTACTGCTATTCCGTTTACGAGAGATGTGGGGCTCAGATCGCGGATATGATAGCCCAGGCTCCCCAAGTTCAAGCTGTTCCTACCCAGACTTACATTCCCTCTGGATGTCGGCTGCCTCCGTGCGATACCGAGGTTTTCACCGGAGATTATCTGCGGTGGCCGACCTTTAGGGATCTGTTTACGGCCATTTATATAAACAATCCAAGGCTGACGCCAGTCGAAAAATTGTTTCACCTAAATGCCAAAACAAGCGGCGATGCACACACGATAGTGTCGAACTCCCCCATTACTAACGACGGCTTTCGCTCAGCTTGGGCTAACCTAACTGAGCGTTTCGAAAACAAGTGGTTGCTAGTAAATAGCCAATTGAAAATACTTTTCAATGTGCAGTCCGTTAATCAGGAATCTGGGTCAGCAACCCATCCAGGGTTGCCTTACGGCTTTAGAAATGTCCGGAATTGAAACCGAAAATTGGGATTGCCTCCTAGTGTACATGTGCTCCTCCAAACTTCCTAAGCTCACGCTATCCTTGTGGGAACAGTCCCTGCACAATAAGGCAGAGATTCCGACGTGGCAGGAACTGAACGCCTTCCTTACGGAGCATCACCGGACCTTAGAAGCCATAGACGACGTACGGCCGTCAGGCTCGAGTCAATCTCTGCCAAAAACATCCGCCCCCACTGCAGCGCCTCCAAGAATAAATTCTTACGAGACAAGGGTAGCACCCAAGCCAAAAAGATGTGACCTTTGTAAGAAGGAAAACCGGTCAACGAGCGTTCGGCATACATAAAGAGGAAGCAGCTGTGTCTAAACTGCTTCGCACGAGGGCATCAGCTGCGTGATTGTGAGAGCACTCATAGTTGCTTTACGTGCCGCGGCCGCCATCACACCTTGCTACACAGAGGCAACTCCTCCCAATCGCCTTCGAATCCCGCCCCAAGACCCAGATCAAGACCAAGTACACCAGTTGCCACCGCTTCCCGGTCCACGGACTCTACAGTCTAAAACAAGGAAGAACGCTATAGTCGAGTACCTCGACTATCAGATACCCGTTACTCAGCTAAAGGGACCAAAGGAAAATGGAGATATGCAAGCAGCAAATGCGCCACCTACCGGCGGTAGACAGATTTAAGCGTTGTGGGCGTTAGAGTGGGCGTGGCAAAGTTTTTTTTAAATCAATCGATAGGTACTGACGAGACCAATACATTTCAGTTTAAATTTTTTATCTAGCACGAAAATTGTGGGCGCCACAGGCTTGGGCGGTTTGTGGGCGTTAGAGTGGGCGTGGCAAACTTTTTTTAAATCAATCGATAGGTATTGACGAGACCAATACACTTCAGTTAACATTTTTAATCTAGCATAAAAATTGTGGGCGCCACAGATTTGGGCGGTTTGTGGGCGTTAGAGTGGGCGTGGCATATTCGCGTAACAAACTTGCGCTGCGCTTAAGCCTACGGAATCTAAATCTGAAATCCCGTTTCTCTATCTTTGATATTTTCCGAGATATCCGCGTTCATATTTACGATTTTTTGAAGTTTGTGGGCGGTTTGTGGGCGTTATAGTGGGCGTGGCAAACTTTTTTTTGGGTCAATCGGTAGGTATTGATGAGAACAATACATTTCAGTTAACATTTTTATTCTAGCATCAAAACTGTAGGATCCACAGTTTTGGGCGGTTTGTGGGCGTTAGAGTGGGCGTGGCACTCTTTTGAAATAAACTTGCGCTGCGCAGGAATCTCAGGAATCTGCATGCCAAATCCCAGTATTGTAGCTCTTATAGTTTTCGAGATCTCAGCGTTCATACGGACAGACGGACAGACGGACAGACGGACATGGCTAGATCGACTCGGCTAGTGATCCTGATCAAGAATATATATACTTTATGGGGTCGGAAACGCTTCCTTCTGCCTGTTACATACTTTCCGACGAATCTAGTATACCCTTTTACTCTACGAGTAACGGGTATAATTACTTCGCGACGGGGTATAGATCCGTCTTGCTGGGCACCGCCATAATTGACATATGACACCTGGGGTCGAATTTTAAAGCTCGTGCCTTGATAGATTCAGGATCAGAGGCAACCTTTATTTCTGAGCGGCTGTTCAAACTAATTAAGTTGCCTCACCAGGTAATCCGAGCCCAAGTATCAGGCTTAAACCAGACAGTATCCGCTAAATCCAAAAAGCTCTGTCAGTTTACCATCCGTTCTCCGACCAGGCCTGGCTTGCAAATAAACACGACGGCCTATGTTCTTCCTCAATTAGCTGGAAACCTTCCATCTTGTCCGATTCCGCAACAGTTTCTACGGGATCTTCCCGAACTGTCACTAGCGGATCCAAAGATCTACGAGAGCGCACAGATAGACATTCTGGTCGGGCCCGACATACTGCCATCCATTCTCCTAAGCGGCACCCGGCCGAATATTTGTGGCTCTCTCCTCGGGCAAGAAACCATTTTCGGGTGGATCCTAACAGGACCCGTTCCTGCTCCAAGGGAAAATCAGATTTCCGTTTTTTCCACACGAATCTCCCACACAGTTGACACGTCCCTGGATAGGCTTCTCACCAAATTTTGGGAGGTGGAGGATCTGCCAGTAAAAGTGACAAAATCTTCCGATTTGACATGTGAGGAAAATTTTCTCCGAACGACTACGAGAGACGATAACGGCAGGTATGTCGTAAGTCTTCCGTTTCGTGATCCTCAAAACGTAAAATCCGCCCTCGGTCACTCCAGATTCTCCGCGTTGTCGCAGTTCCTAAGAACCGAGCAACGCCTAAAGAGGGACTGTCAGCTGAAAGCCAAATACGACTCCGTGATTTAAGAGTATCTCGACCTCAATCACATGAAAGAAGTCCGTCCTACCCATAATTCTGCCAGTTATTACCTTCCGCATCATGCCGTGCTCAAGCCGGAAAGTACAACCACTAAGTTACGTGTGGCTTTCAATGATATCCTTCATGCTGGCCCAGTCTTACAGTCCGATCTAACTATCCAGATCCTGAAGTGGCGATATTTCCGATACAAATTCCTATCGGTCAAGCACCTATTCCGGAAAGAGAAGGTGAAAGTTTGCATCTTGACATATATAATGCCCAAAATCTTATATTCATTACTTGAATTCTATAACAAACCAACGACCTTTTGATATAATATTTAATAAAATTAAACATGATCAAACTGACCTAAATTATTAAAACAAGCTCAAGAGAAAATGTTAAATTTTCACAATAAAGATAGACAAGATAAGAATTATCACGTAGGAAAGGTAATCTACGAAAAGAAACACGAGTAAAAAAACAAACAAACAATTCTAATTCTAGTTATAAAAAACATGTAGTTAAGAATAATCTTCCTAATAAAGTTATTATATAATAACATAAATTTTAATAATGTACTTATTATTGCAGGTAGCTAAAACCAAATATGAAATTATGAATTATACTAGCCATGATTTCCTTCTTTACAAGGATACCAAAGACGTTCTTTTTTATAAATCATACGCAGAGTTATTTCATATAAATATTATAAGTTTTTATAGAGATATAATTAGTCTTGAAACATAATTTTTAAGCAATCACGACACCCCTAGTTTTTATTGGGAAATATACCACGAACTAAAAACTATCAAACTACTTATCTCACAAATAATACCCAATAGATCAAAAAGAGGTATTCATGAATAAGATCATTAATTTATACAAAATAATAACGATCAGTTCGTTATTAATTCTAAAATATTAAAAGATATAAAATCTTTATCTGACGAATTTAAAACAGCCCTTAAGGATCAAGAATTTCCACTTCGAAAATATCGTCCGCGCTTGCCTAGGTCTTATGAATTTAATGGAATATAGACTAGCAAAAATTGATGTATTTAATACTTAAATTCTTAACAATGAACACATGAAAGAAATTTATTCACATGAACAAAAATCTGTAATTATAACTGACCTTTTGGATATATCTGAATTTAAAATCGCTTTGCACCAAGACCTTATTATAATACCCTATTATTACCGATCGTTGTGACGTTTACAATTCAAGATCTATTTCACATAATGATGGAAATTTAATAATTGATAATCACGTCTCAAAATGTAGAAATAAGTATAATGCAATGTCTAATTATAAGAAAGAAATTCTTAATAATTATTGCACAGTTAACATAGAAGGTTCTTGTTTCACCAGATTACTTAATGGAGAAAAATCTTTATGTAACAAAATTAGAGGAAAAAATAAAAATGTAGATGTAATCCAAGATGGACCCACTTTTGTAAATTGAAAAATTACAGTTAATGACACTCATTTAAATGGGTCATATTTAATAACTTTTAATGGCACCTCCTAAATTAATAATACATCCTACACTAATGTAGACAATACGATATTGGAACACTTCACCGCTCGAAAAAATACTGATAACATTTTTCTGATTTTATTTTTCTAAGTTTTCGCTTACGTGACTAACATGAAATTCTTATGATATACTTATCTATGGTCTACGCAGAGACACATTTGTTTGCCTGAGCGGGAGCCTTATCAACGGTCTCCCTCAAGGCGACCATTTGTACAGTGTGAGAACTATATTTATGGTCTGGCTCAAGTGGCTTGTACTTAAGATTACAATTGTTCGGCACTGCACCCTTGTAGGTTTTAAGTTACAGATCATTATTTACGAGTCTAGATAGATTTACATATTGTCATGAACAGAGCTCGTAAAATCTTAAATTTAAGACAATTAGTGTTCTTCTTGAATATTCTGCCAAGGGCCGGCAAGGTGAGGTGTATAGGATATTAATTTGTAAATTATTTTCGTTAACAATGCAAACATAAAACAAGGGAGAACGCTATAGTCGAGTACCTCGACTATCAGATACCCGTTACTCAGCTCAAGGGACCAAAGGGAAATGGAGATATGCATCAGCAAAGCGAGATTTAAATGCGCCACCTACCGGCGGAAGACAGATTTAAGAATTGTGGGCGTTAGGGTAAGCGTAAAAATTTTTTTGGATCAATCGATAGGTATTGACGAGACCAATAAATTTCAGTTAAAATTTCTTATCTAGCAGGTTTGGGCGGTTTGTAAGCGTTATAGTGGGCGTGGGCATATTCGCGTGACAAAATTGCACTGCGTACAAAGCTACGGAATCTAAATCTGAGATCCCGATTCTCTATCTTTGATAGTTTCCGAGATATCCACGTTCATACTTACGATTTTTTGAAGTTTGTGGGCGGTTTGTGGGCGTTAAAGTGGGCGTGGCAAACTTTTTTTTGGGTCAATCGATAGGTATTGATGAGAACAATACATTTCAGCTAAAAATTTTATTCTAGCATCAAAACTGTAGGAGCCACAGTTTTGGGCGGTTTGTGGGCGTTAGAGTGGGCGTGGCACTCTACTGAAACAAACTTGCGCTTACTTGCTGTAACGATAATTCTAAAAGGCCATCTACAAAATCATGGACGGATAAGGGTATAGCGACAAGTGAATCAGTAGGAGGAGACCAAGAAATATCAGGGAGATTAAAGTCACCCAAAACAATCAAAAGGTCTCTGTTAGAAAGAAGGGATAGAACAGATTTTATCGCAGACAGATGGTGCTCATAAATTATTAGATCAGAGCCAGGAGGAATATAGGAACATGTAACAAAAATAGATAAGGATTGCAAAGAAACTTTCACACTAACAAATTCAATTTCGTTAGAGTATCATAGTGAATTTTTTCGGATGTTAGGCTAGTGGTAACGGCAATCAGCACACCGCCTCCCCTACGTGTGGATCGATCGGTCCTATAGGCATTAAGGTTATTTGACAGAACTTCAGAGTCAGATATCTCTGGTTTCAGCCAAGTTTCCGTAAAAGCCAAAATATCTGCAGTAAATGCAGAGGAGTCAGTATAAAGCTTGGGTAGCTTCATATTTAGTCCCCTAACATTTTGATAAGCCAAAAATAAACTTTTTTGTTCTTTGGCGCAGTGGTAGGTCTGTTATTTGTTCTCGGTTTATTGGGAACAAATTCTTTTATTACTAAATCATCAATAAGCCAAAAGCTTTCAGAAAGTAGTATCTTAAACACATCAGGCGGTGCAAATATTTTAAAAGAGGATATACTACGAGCGTATGAAAACCGAAATTGTTCAACTGAAATATTGTCGGATGGGAATTTTTCACGTATAAATTCCAAAACATCCTCAGATATGGTATCTGGGGTGAATCTAGAAACAAATAATTGCTTCCTATGCGGAACAACTGACAGTTTCTTACGTCCCCCAGCAGCAGATTGAACCACACTAAGCTGAGAGCCAGAAACGGTACCTTCTGTACCTATAGGTACGGTCGGCACCGTAGCCGGCACTGAAGATTTTTTTACCACCAGACTTCGAGAAACAATGACTCCACCTGAATCAGCTGTATCCCTAGGCGCAGCTGGTTCACGTACCCCAGTGTCGACAGGAACTGCTGCAGCTACCAAGTTCGGATTTGGGGAGGATACCGTGACCGTATTAACTGCCGCTAAGCTGGCTTTTTTGCGTTTAGGCGACTCAGTTAGTAATTTTTTATTATTAAATTGAGCACAAACGGAATTGAACCCCTCACTGAGCTGTTTAAAAGCACCTGAGAGATTCAAAAGGCTGTCTCGAGTCTGCTTCATAAAGCCGCTCATCTCAACTACCATTTCCTTGCAGGATCCACATGACCACATGAGACCAGATCAATGAAGTCTTTGACTCTGCCAGTAAATCCTGCGCATTTAACGTGCATCATCGATTCGCAGAGCCAGCAGAAAATAAAAGGGTCTTTAGTTGATGACGAAAGAGTACAATTTTTCTTACAGCACACAAGAGCCATTTAAAGGAGATGAAATAAAATAAAATAAAATATGAAAAATACCTCAAGTAAATTTGGCACTGGGATCAAATTCCAAAACCACAAAGGCACAAAACACGAAAAAAATAAGAGCGCGAGATCGCGTATTAATTTAAATTTAAAAGAGCACGAGAGAATAAATCTTCTATCGACTGAGCGTTGCTTGTGGGACACTGACAACTTTACGCACGAACAGTAACAATGTAAAGCAAGCAGAGAGAGAGAATAAGAGAATAGCACACCAGAAATTCGGCAGGTTCCGAGAGCGTTTAAATTACACTTGTAATATAGAGCGGGAGAGAGAATTCCCACTCTCTCCAAAAGAGTTTTAGCAAGATTAGTGATTGTAAAATTACACTAACAACGCTAGGAGATTAAACAAATCTAATAGAAATGTTAAAATAACTATAACCACATACCCGTTTACTGGGGGATCTAGTCAAGAACACTAACACAACTATTAGGCTATGCTTTGTTAAAAAAACAAACACAAGACACTCGCAAAAAATCACAGAGTAAAACAAAAACTCAGAGCACAAAAGTAAACACATCTGTTCACAAGCGACGAGATCTCAGCGTTCATACGGACAGACGGACAGACGGACATGGCTAGATCGACTCGGCTAGTGATCCTGATCAAGAATATATATACTTTATGGGGTCGGAAACGCTTCCTTCTGCCTGTTGCATACTTTCCGACGAATCTAGTATACCCTTTTACTCTACGAGTAACGGGTATAATTAGTGGACTGTATTTTTTTTGCGATATATTTATTTGTTTCCTTTTAACTTATTATAAGACACCTTGCAATGGTCCGGCGAAAGTAATGGCTTGCAATCGTTGCCTTGTAGCAAATTTTGTTATGGCATATATTATTAATCCGAGTTATTATTAATCCGAGTCCTAAAGAAGCATGTCCGGAAATTTGATGAAAATGCAAATCTTAATATGATTTTCTTTTAAATATTGAATTTATTTGTTTAGGCGTGCAATCTCAACAGTATGATTAATAGAGTTCAATTTCAATGGATCCCAAGCAACCTTTGGGATTCGATCAATGTCTCCTACATACGATGATGATAATACTTCTTCACTTTTAGATTGAATATTATGATGGGCAATCAAAATCCTAGCATTCCTTGCGTTGGCAAATCAAGTACCTGAATTTGTGCATTCGTACACTGTACTCTTATCTTGGAATTAAAAGGAACCTTAAACAGCCCACTACTTTTCTTTTCAAGCTCTGTCCAATAAGATGAAGAATCTATTACTGTTTTGTATATACAGGTTGAAACTCTATTTGGCTTAAGTGGTTGTACTTCACAAGAATTGTCATTCGCAGAATTCCAAGCCCAACTTCCCTGGCAAATTCTATTATTTTGCTGCCATCTATGACACTGACTTAAAGTTGATTCGGACATTATATGATAAGAATCGATTTCAAAACTATAAATGTCTGTCTTCTGTCTTCGTTCTGTATTGTTAAAGGAATAATTCTAAATAGCTTAGATGGATGTCTACTAAACAGAGGAATTTTATCATTTATAAATAATTTATTTTTGATAAATAATCCCCTAGCTGTTAATAGCGTATATACCTCCTTAAGCTCTGTAGCTGTCCTTTCCCCTGGAAGAACTTAGTTTCGGAAAGACTACCTTGAATTTTGGTTATCTCATTTTGTAATTGATTTGGCTTAAGGATGTTTGTGCTTAATCTATCCATGATTAATGTCAATTAACAGACTTATGATTGCTGCCTGCACCCTTTCACCTTCTTCAATCAATAAGTTAAGTTGTTTAGTTATCATAAAGAAATTAGTCGACTCTTTATAAACATAATAACTTACTTTTAGAACTTCTGTCATATTTTTAATTCTTGTATGCATATTCCTATAGTTATCGTTAATATCTTCAGTCGTTTTCTTTAACAAATTTGTAGTAGAATCTACCACAGAAGTTTGTTTCTGAACTAATTCATTTAAATTGTGCTGATTGTCTAATAATTTTCTCATATTTTCTTCTAGTTGCTTCCTATCATCTTCATCCATTATTCCATATAAAACGTGATATAATGAGCACATGAATTTGAAAGGAGCACGTTTAAAATAAATATATTATTATTTTCTTTTAGTTCTATTACCTGATTTTGCATGTTATTCAAAACTACAAGGTGAGTTCCAAAGTAAACAGGACTTTAAAAAAAAAGACAGAACAAATTGTTTTTTCGGCAAAATCAATTTATTTTATTCAAAATAGTCTCCTTCTGCTTTAATACAGCGTTTTGCACGGTCCAAAAGCATGTCGAACGAGTGTTTTAGCTCGTTGTCCGGTATGGCCGGAATGGCCTCTACGTCTGCATAACGCTTTCCTTTCATCGGCAAATGCATTTTTCCGAAAAGGTAGAAGTCGCATGGTGCCATATCAGGTGAATACGGGGAGTGGTTGATGGTTAAAATGTGATTTTTGGTCAAATGTCGGACACAAGCGTCGATCGATGAGACGGCGCACTATCGTGCAACAAACGCCAACTTCCATCTTCGCGATATTCGGGCCGAACACGTCGAATACGGCGCGCTAAACGCTTCAAAACCGCATTATCGTTTTGGCCGGGTGGAACAAATTATTTGTGGACAATACCCTTGGAATCATAAAAACAAATCAGTATTGTCTTCACTTTTGACTTCTCTAGGCGCGATTTTTTGGGTTTCGGTTCGTCCGGCGTCTTCCATTCAGCACTCTGGCGTTTCGTTTCGCGATCATATTGAAAACACCACGTTTCGTCACCAGTCACAATCTTGTAAAGGAAGTTCGGGTCTTTTTTTGCCTCTTTAATGATGTCCTTCGAATGTTGAATTCTGAGCAATTTTTGGACGTCAGTCAATTTGTGCTTCTAGAAATTCTTCATCCAACTTCCGAGCAGCACCTACAAAATTAGTACCATTATCCGAATAAATATTAGTACATTTCCCTCTTCTAGATATAAATCTTTTTAATTCTGCTAAAAATGCATCGGACGATAAGTCATCAACAGCTTCTAAGTGAATGTCCTTAGTAGCCATAAACAAAAACACTGAAATATAACCTTTAAATGTCTTTTGCCCGCGATTTTTTGAGCATTTTAGGTGATATGGTCCCGCATAGTCTATTCCTGTATTAAGGATTAAGCATTTACTCTGTACTTTGGTAAATTACCCATTAATTGTTTACTTGTACATTGTCGATATCTGGCACATGTAACACATTCTCGTAATATTTTCTTTAGGGAGTCTCTTAACCTAAATATCCAAAATACCCTTTGTATTTGGTTTCTCATTAGGTTAATTCCACCATGTAAGGTCTCTGCGTGAGCCTTTTTATACCCTTGCAGAGAGTATATTGATTTCAGTCAGAAGTTTGCAACGCAGTGAAGGAGACGTTTCCGACCCCATAAAGTATATATATTCTTGATCAGCATGACTAGATGAGTCGATCTAGCCATGTCCGTCTGTCCGTCTGCCCGTTCGTTTCTACGCAAACTAGTCTCTCAGTTTTAAAGCTATCGGGCTGAAACTTTCACAAAAGTCGTATTTCTTTTGCAGGTAGTATATAAGTCGGAGCCAGCCGGATCGGACCACTATATCTTATAGCTCCCATACGAATAATCGGGAAAAAAATTTAAAAAAATTATATCTTTGGTGGTTTTTAACATATAACCTGCTTAGCTTGGAAATAACATTTTTTAAATAGTTTTGAATTTCGAATTAAATTTTACCAAAATCGGATGCCTATATCATTCAGCTGCCATAGGAACGATCGGAAAATTGGTGAGAAAATAATATGAAACAAATTATAGCTTCGGTTTTTTAACATATAACCTCCTACGCTTGGAAATAACATTTTTTAATTAGTTCTGAATTTCGAATTTAATTTTATCAAAATCTGACGACTATATCATATAGCTGCCATAGGAACGATCGGAAAATTGATGGGATATGAAACAACTTGGTCCAAGGAACTTGTGAGATGGTTCCGAGGACGCCTAGCTGGAGGCGACCAAGCGGGTCGCAGGTTGCGGATAGCGAACGGCCTGTAAGGCCAGCTGTGAATAGCAGTAGGCTAGGTCAAACGGATTCCGCCAGACCGAAACCTCTGCAATAAACAGCCCCGGACAGCCAGCGGGTATCTGTCGCTGTTTAGCGGCAGTACCGTCGATGCGAATTGTTCAGCCGCATTTAAATAGTTGCTCTACACAACCCCTTTTCCCCAAACGCACAACCGACCTGCCGGTGACTGAGATCGAAAAGCGTGCCGTTAAAGTCCATGTGGCGTCTATGCCGACAGAAGATTTCCTAGATCGCTTTTCCAATTTAGATAGAGCTTTGCTGGTCCTCGCGTATGTCCATCGATTTGTCCAAAGATGTCGAAGACGATCACCGCTTTCCGGGGTCCGTCTAGAGGCCCTGACAACTCCTGACAATTTGCACTCAGCGCAGGTATTTTTCTGAAGAATACCGCTGCTTGAGTCAGAAGCGTCCTGTGCCCGCGGCAAGTTCGATTCTCTACCTGATCCCCTTTCTAGACAAGAAAAGGGTAATTAGGGCATGCGGCCGCGTAACGGCCTCCGACAGTTTGCGGTATGATGAACGACATCCGATAATCCTGCCGTACGAATGTGCACTCTCGCGGCTTCTGGTAAAATTCACGCATCTCATTACGTTACATGGTGGTAACCAGTTAGTGGTGCGTCTTACCCGGTCCAGATACTGGGTTCCGAGAATAAAGAACTTGGTGAAGGCAGTGGTTAACTCCTGCAAGGTCTGCGTTATCCACAAAAAGAGATTGCAAGTCCAGATGATGGGAAGTTTTCCGAAAGAGCGAGTGTCTTTTTCCCGTCCGTTTACGTACACAGGGATGGACTACGCCGGCCCGTTTGATATAAAAAATTATACCGGAAGAGCTTGTCTCATTACGAAAGGGTATGTGTTGGTTTTCGATTGTTTTTCTACAAAGGCCATCCATCTAGAGCCTACATCCGACTTAACGACTGAAAAGTTTCTTGCCGCTTTCGCTGTTTCGTCTCTAGAAGAGTGTGTCCTCGTCAAGTCCAGTCCGACAATGGAAAGACTTTCGTCGGCGCCTCCACCGTGCTTTCCCGAGACTTCCTGCAAGCCGTTAAGGAGTCTGTGACCGATGCGTATAGTCATCAGCAGCTCACCTGGCAATTCATTCCTCCTGGGCCACCCCATATGGAAGGCCTATGGGAAGCTGGTGTCAAGAGCTTCAAGACCTTGTTTTACAAGTCCACCGCTACACGGAAGTACACCTTTGAAGAGCTGTCCACCCTCCTAGCGAGAATCGAAGCTTGTCTGAATTCCAGACCGCTTCTCCCATGTCCGAGGATCCAACTGATCTCTTAGCGTTGACACCAGGGCACTTTCTTGTTGGTGGACCTCTTCTATCCATAGTGGAACCTGAAGTAAAGGGCGAATCCAAGTCCATTCTGAACCGGTGGCAGCACTTAAAGTCTCTCCATCAACAATTCCGCACTCGATGGAAGGATGAGTACCTTAAGGAGCTCCACAAGCGCAACAAGTGGCAAGTCCCCACAGAAAATCTGCGTGTTGGCGATCTGGTCGTCATTAGGGATGACAATTTGCCCTCAAATGAGTGGCGACTCGGAAGAATAGACTCCGTTTTTCCGGGAGCCGATGGCAATGTCCGCGTAGTCGACATTCGTACGACAAGCTGCATTGTCAAACGTCCAGTGACCAAGGTGGTTCTTCTTCCAAGAGAGCCGCCCAAAACTACCTCGTAACGAGCCGCGTTTCTGACACACCTTAGTCCGTAGCCTCCTATCCCACACAACATCTCACCTCGGGCCGGACTAAGGTGTAAATCGGACCGTGCCGAGAGTCAGCCTGGCTGAGGGCCCGGGCTAAAAACTAGCTCAGTCTCAAACGGTGGGCTCAGGGAGATGGCGGCCCCCTGCTCTATTTATCGCCTTACCCGGGCATCGCGGATCTCTGCCCGGGTGGACCTTCCCTTTCTCCGCAACTCGTGGGAATCGATTATGAATACCAATAAATATAAAAATAAAAACACAATGGAGCCGGGCACTCCTAAGAAACCCGTGACGGAAGAGAAGGTGGGTGCGACAGGATCTGCGAGCGTTGGCTCCGCCTGTGCTGGCACCAGCTCGGGGGCTTTCGCAAGAGGGCCCCACCCCAAACTGGGGGTGATAGGTGGAAGACAGTCGGCCGCCAGCACCTCTGCAAAGTGCGCGCCGGCGCCAAAAACTGCAGGAGGTATGACGAAGACGGTCGCTCCAACCACCGAGCAAAACAAACACACTTATGCGGAGAAGCGGACTGCCGCGCAGACACTCCGCTCACACAACAGGAGCAAGATTGCCAACCCCTCAGCTGAATGGCTGAAGAAGGTGGAATGGGCGAAGACGGTGCTCCCCAACTACGGGCAAGAGAAGCCTAATGCTGTAAGTACGCAGCCAAAGAGACAACGATCTCTAGAGTTGCCTGGACCTGCGGCAAAGAGAACTAGGGTCCAACAGAACCTGTCATTTGCGGAGATAGCGCGGGACAAGGTTCTGATTGGACTGGTTGACAAGGGAAACCCCGGAGGCCGGATCCCAAGAAACCAGTGGAAGGCGGTCGAGGAGCAGCTAGCGGTCATCTGCATGGCTTTGCTCCGGGACTTCCCCCAACCGACGCCATGTTGCAAGGACGCAGGCTGGTTCCAGGGCAGCGTCAAGGTGGTGTCTTGCGACAGCCAGAGATCAGCTGACCTCTACAAGAAGGCGACGTAGAAGCTCGGAGAGGTGAATCCTGGGGCGAAAATCGTTGCACTAGATTGGTGCGACGTCCCCAGCAGACCACGAGCGAGGATATGGCTGCCGTCGTCCATCAAAGCACCGGAGGACATCCTCTTTATGTTGCAAAGGTGCAACCCAAATTTGCCCACGCACGACTGGAAAGTCGTAAAGGTGGAACCTCACGAAGGGCCGATCAGCCAGGCCATCGTGGTGCTGAATAAGGAGTCAGTATCCCCAATAGAGGCCGCTCACGGGGAGCTGAACTTCGGATTCAGTGCCATCCGCAACAAAGTCTACAAGGGAGACTCTAACTCGAAGGAGGACCCGACCGGCAACCCAGCCGAGCAGGTCTTTCCCGAGGAGATAGAGGCTCCTGGAGATGACGAGCCGGAAGATGGCTACTCAACCGACGCGTCGCTAAGCAGAGGGATGCAGGCGATGAACCCGGCGGACGAAGACGACGGCGACCTCAGCGGCAGCGAGGAAGCGGACGTCACGGTGGTGGAGGGGAACTCGGCAGATGTCGCTAAGACTACTGCAAGTGAACCTCCATTACAGTAAAGCAGCGTCGGCTGCCCTCCTGCTCCGCCTGGCTGACGGCGGGGCAGACCTAGTACTCATACAGGAGCCTTGGGTGGTAGGAGGCAAGGTTGCTGGACTGGGTACCAAAGATTTCAAGCTGCTGCTTGATCCAAAAGAAGGTAAAATTCGAACCGGCATTTTAGCCAAAAGGTACCTTAGCATATTTCTGATTCATAATTACAGCAACGGAGACAACACCGCAGCAAGTCTGGAACTTTCAGCGGCTACAATCAGGGTGGCTTCAGCTTACATGGCCTTCGAGAAGGAAGACCCCCCAGACGAGCTTGTCCGGACACTGGTCAAAGATAGCGAGGCGCTCAAAATAGGACTGGTAATCGGCTGCGACGCAAACGCTCACCACACTCAGTGGGGAAGCCCAACAAGCAACAACAGGGGTGAGTCTCTTTTTAACTTCATCCTTGGCTCAAATCTATTTCTATGCAACAGGGGTAATACCCCCACCTTTATCACAAAAAATAGCCAAACAGTCATTGACCATGGTGTCAGGTAATCTGCTAGAAGCAGTCAGAAACTGGGAAGTCTTAAACGAACACTCTTTCTCTGACCATAGATTTATAGAAACCACTTTATCACTAGACCCTCCTACTCCAGCTGAATTCGTCAACCTTAGACGTACCAACTGGCGCGCTTATAGGGAAGCCCTACTAAACATTCTTCCAATAGAACCCCCAAGTGACAACAGTGATATACTCAGTCTTGATAACATATGTAGTAGGGATGTTCACGAATGCCTGCAACTCGGCTTTCGAAGCAGCCCACCCTAAACGCAAACCGAGAGGAACCAGAAAGCCTCCTTGGTGGACACAGAAACTTTCAGAACTCAGATCCAGTTGCAGAACCCTTTTTAACAGGGCAAAAGCAGGAAATGAGGATCTAAAATGGCAACAGTACAAGTTAGAACTAGCCTCCTACAAGAAGCCCATAAGAAAAGAAAAAAGATCAGCTTGGCAGACCTTCTGCTCAAACATAGAGGAAACAGCCGATGCAGCTCGGCTTAGGAAGATCCTCTCTAAAACAACCCCCTCCCTGGGGTACCTTCAAAAACCAGATGGCTCGTGGACAGACTCTAGTGAGGAGTCCCTAAGCCTACTACTAGACACCCACTTTCCGGGTAGTCTCCCGGTAGAACGTCTCCCAGAAAATCATGCAGGTCTAAGCATTGACTTGGAAACGCTTCTTTCCGAACGCAACATAAGTTGGGCCATAAACAGCTTCAAACCCTTCAAATCACCAGGACCCAATCATCTCTCACCTGCGCACATCCAACACGCAGGTCAACTTGCCATCAACTGGCTAAAGACAATTTTCCGTACCATTCTTAGGATAGGAACGTTGCCATCAACATGGAGGGAAACAAAGGTAGTCTTTATACCCAAAGCGGGCAAAGCCTCGCACACGACGACGAAAGATTTTAGGCCCATAAGTCTGACATCCTTTCTCCTTAAGAGCTTCGAGCGACTGATTGGACTGCACATCAGGTCATGGACTCGAAACAGTTATCAGCAGGGCAGCATGCATATTCAAAAGGCAAGTCCACCGAATCAGCTCTACACGCGGTAGTCAGCCAAATCGAAAAGTCACTCAATCACAAGGAATACGCACTTGCTGCATTCCTGGACATAGAGGGCGCTTTCAACAATGTTCTCCCTACAGCCATAACCGAATCCCTCACCGACCTGGGTGTTGAGATCCAAATCGTGGAGTTAATCCATAAATTGCTGATGAGCAGAATGGTAACCTCCACGCTAGGAATCTCAACACAAACAAGGTTCGTGAACAGGGGAACCCCTCAGGGTGGTGTACTCTCCCCCCTGCTATGGAACATCGCAGTAAATAAGCTGTTGTGCTACATGGAAGAGGGTGGATGCAAGGTTGTGGCATATGCGGACGATGTAGCCATTATTTTCTCAGGAAAATTTCCTCAAACACTATGCGATCTATTGACCGCCAAACTTAAAATACTCTCTGACTGGACAACAGAAAGAGGTCTAGGGGTAAACCCCTCGAAAACGGAACTGGTGCTGTTTACAAACAGATACAAGATTCCTCAACTAAACCCACCAATATTAAATAACTGCTCTCTCTCCTTCAGTAACAACGCCAGGTATTTGGGGTTAATATTAGATAAGCGTCTGACATGGAGACTAAACAGCCAAGAGAGAACGAGGAAGGCAACAATTGCCCTCTACTCCTGCAAAAAGGCCATCGGAACGAAATGGGGCATGTCCCCAAAAATCGTCAACTGGATACACACAGCGATAGTTAAGCCTATTCTGCTCTACGGAGTGTCAATATGGTGGCCCGCGCTAATGAAGCAGACAACCACAACAAACCTAAACAAGGTACAACGAATGGCATCCTTATGCATAAGCGGAGCCCTTCGCACCACCCCCAACGAGGCGCTAAATGCTATTCTGAACCTTCCAAGTCTGGACTTAGCCGGCATGGAACGAGCTAAGATAGCTGCGGTTCGGATGAGAGACTTAGGGCAGTGGAAGCCCCAAATATACGGTCATGCCAGGATACTCCAGCAGGACACAATGATCCCACCCAGTACAGATCTATGTAAACCTATTGAATACATCCACACCCCCTTTGAAGCCTTGCTCCCAACCAGAGAAGACTGGGAACAAGGCCAGCCGGGCCCTACAGAGGCAGTCAATTTCTACACTGACGGCTCAAAATTAAATAATCAAGTCGGAGGAACAACTTAATATCAGGAAATCCTTCAGACTTCCGGATCACTGTAGCGTCTTCCAGGCGGAAGTATTTGCCATAATTGAAGCTTTGATGCTTCTGAACGATGCAAACTGTCAGAATAAACTGATTAACATCTATAGTGATAGTCAAGCGGCTTTCAGGTCGATTATCTCGACCAATACAAACTCCCACACCATATCAAACTGCCGCAAATCTCTGCACGAGATGGCTCTGCAGTTTAAAATTTACCTGATTTGGGTCCCGGGTCACCGGAACATTACAGGCAACTGTATTGCAGATGAGCTGGCCAGGCATGGCACTACCGTTCCTCTCCTTCCGGAAAAGGAGATCATTGGTATGCCGATGGCCACCTGCAAGCTTAACATTAGAAATCAATACAAGAAACTTGCGAGCCTAGCATGGACACATGTTAAGCACTGTCGCTTCTCCCGCCAGACATGGCCAATCATCGACGCGAAGAGAACTTCGGAACTATTAAGACTAAACCGTACCGAGTGCGGAATGGTAATACGAGTGTTAACAGGCCACTGGTTGGTTGGCACACACGCAAGCAGATTGGGCGCGCCCCGAAACGATTTCTGCAGAAGCTGCAGGGACGAGGAGGAAGAGGAAACGGTGGAACACCTGTTCTGTTCCTGCCCGGCCCTGTGCAGATCTAGACAGTACCACTTAGGGAATCCCTTCATGAACAGTCTATCCGAACTGGCGAACATAAGCCTAAAACGAATAATAAAATTCATTAAAGCAACCGGATGGGAATTATGCTAAGCCAGCTGCAATAATGGCAGCAGATTTTTAAGAAAGGGGATACAGATCCACGCGGTACCACAATGGACCTTTTAAGGACTAAGTGTGTCAATAATTTGGCAGCCGCTCTAACCTAACCTAACCTAACCCTAATATGAAACAAATTATAGCTTCGGTGTTTTTTGACATATAACCTCCTACGCTTGGAAATAACATTTTTTAATTAGTTCTGAATTTCGAATTTAATTTTATCAAAATCGGACGACTATATCATATAGCTGCCATAGGAACGATCGGAAAATTGGTAGGAAAATAATATGAAACAAATTTTAGCTTCGGTGTTTGTTGTTATTGTCTTATACTATTGGGAATATCATTTTTTGTGTTTTTAAATTTAATAATTATAGCTGCAAGGGTACATAAGCTTCGGCTTGCCGAAGCTAACTTCCTTTCTTGTTTTAAATATGCATTTAAAAATGCTAGCCATAAATGTTTGTGACTTTGTTTAAATCAAATAATTTGATAGTCTGACAGTACACTTTATCGAAGAAGAAGACTTTTACACCCTTTGAGATTAATTAAAATTTAAGTACTTAATTAAATCAATTGCAAGAATATAAGCATGTTTCCAGTTATTATCTGTCCTAAATTTTTTAACCAGAATTTTTTTTAATTTCAAAAAAACGTGCCAAACAATGTTTGTGCAATTATTAAGTTGTATTCGGTCTTGAAGTTAATAGTTTTAGTATTGATTTGAATACTTCTGTACTTCACTTAAAAATTTTTTTCTGCTTGATCTTATTTGAATCCAAATCGTACTTAATTTAAGAATTGTTCAGTACGAATGTTCTCAAAAAGTTCAGCATAAAATCGTTCTTAAATTAAGGCTGCTTGTACTTGTTTTTAGCACGGCGTTTTTCTCTGAGTGTAGACAAATGTGAATTACTACAGGTATTAAACCAATCCCAAAATAGAACAGTGCCATTATAAAATTCCCAATACCAAAAACCCAAAAAGAATTAAATCATTTCGCACCGTTTTTGTGGGGTGGAATATTAATAGAATCTTTTCAGATAGTTGGAAAAACATATAATGAGGTCGACAAATGAAAAGGTTTAAGCCTAGTACTCAGATCGGCTAAGAGTTTTGTTCACGTCAAAAGGGCGTTTAATTTCAGGAGGCAGTGTCGAGCGGCAGTTTTATCCAGATGTCTACATCTCGCGCGCTCGCACTGCCGTCCGCTCTCCCTCTCCATCTCTCCCCTAAGTCTCCGCTCTGCTCTGGAGCGCTTAAGTTAAGTTAGGCTTAGGCAGTTCATGTTTCAAAGTGTACTAATAAACACCTACGCTCGTCGCGAAAAAACCCCAAAAGTACTCCCGTGTTTTTTGGGTACCATTCAGTCTTGGGGCTTCAACTATATCCATCGACAACATTTTGGTCCAGTCGAGGCCGGATTTCAAAATCTTTGGATTTTCCTCTCCTGGAGTTTTCTTTGATTTTGTCCCAGCAGGCTTGAACCGCTCCAGATAAGTTCCACTTACTATAATTGCCGGTCATACGCCAGTTTTTCGAACCCTATTTCGACTAACTTTCTGTATGATATATTGTCTAAATCCAAAAGTGATTAATCCGACGCAACGGCATTTAATATATGTATTTCGATTCCGTTACTTGTGCCCGACAATATTCCAGTTTCCTCTGCCCACAATTGTACACTTGAAACAATTCCAGAAGATATTTCAGTGCTACTATTCAACAAAAATATTTCTCAAATATATTTTCAATTCCAATTGTGTGTAAAATATAACTCAGCCACAGTAAAAAATTCCCGATCATAAAGATTGTCCTTAAGATTTGCACTCTTTATTTTTTACTGTGTTCCAGCTGCATGTGTATATTTACAAAAACAATCTAATACAGTCCACTCGAACTACTTTTTTCTAATACAGTCCACTCCAACTACTTTTCTCGACCTACAAATACGGCTAAACTATTTCTAAAATTAAAAACAAAGTGACAATATCCACAAATTTACTCCAGCAAATCGTTTGCAATTTAGTTGTGCAGGTGACAAACAAACGCACCGACATACAAACATAAGCGAAGTCTTTCCGATTCCCGCAACGTTATTCCGCTATTCGCACCCCACATATGTACATATGTACAGTGTGCATACATACGTATATCGCCAGTGCACAGTGGGTCAAGAGCTCACAAAAAGTGTTCTTTTCAAACAAACAATATTAAAGTCCGTAATTCCTTACATAAGTCCGACATTCCGATATAATAAATATTTATTGCCTATCCGACAGTGTGACCGTATATATTTACAATCTTAATTGGTTCCTAAATTCCAATTTGATTCCAATCCGTTTCCTTACATCTGAATTAAAATTCTAAATTATTTAACGTCATGGCAACATCAGTAAAATCCGCTTTAACCCGATTTATGGCCACAGCTGACTGTCTGATCCACTTTGAGGCCACTGTGAACGCTCCAGGTGCTCCTACACCAACGTTATCCGCCTGTAACATCCGTCGCGATCACCTCAATTCCTTGTGGCAAACGGTAAAGGCAGCATACGACATATGCTCCGACAGCATTATATCTGCAGGCGAGAGCGCCGCAGACACAAAATCCATACTAAAGTCCACGTATTACCAAACGTACTCCACTTACGAAATATTTGCCGCGCAGTTGATGGAACAAATCCAAAAAGGCTCCTCCCAAATACCTCAAGCTCCAGTAACTCCGTCCCGAAATTCCACGTCTTATGGCTGTCGGCTCCCTCCTATCGACACAGAGGTTTTCTCTGGCGACTATCTTCGCTGGCCGACTTTCCGGGACCTTTTCACGGCAATATACATAGACAATCCGAGTCTAACGCCCGTTGAAAAATTATTCCACTTAAATTCAAAAACAAATGGCGAAGCTCATTCCATAGTTTCAAGATCCCCACTCACCAATGATGGCTTTCGCTCAGCCTGGAATAACCTAACTGAGCGTTTCGAAAATAAGCGATTGCAGGTGAACAGTCACCTGAAAACACTTTTCAATGTGCAATCCATAGCACAGGAGTCGGGAGCAGCCTTAAAGGAACTTCAACGCACTTTTCAAGGTTGCTTAACTTCCTTAAAATTTTCCGGTGTTAATATTGAGAATTGGGACCCTATCCTGGTTTATATGTGCTCGACAAAACTACCAAAGCTCACTCTCTCATTATGGGAGCAATCCATCCAAAATAAAGCCGAAATTCCTACGTGGCTTGAGCTTGATTCATATTTGACAGAGCGCCATCGAACTCTTGAGGCCGTCGATAGCTTCCGATCTGCCAATTTCCACCACGTCCAGTCCAAAGACACAAATCGAGTGGCAGAATTTCCAAAAATAAATTCCTTCAACACAAGGTTAGTTCCGATACCCAAGGGCTGCGATCTGTGTTCCAAGAAGAACCACCCCGTGCGTATATGTCCACGCCTCCTACAGATGACGGTAGACGATCGCCTAGCCTATATTCAAAGGAAGCAGTTGTGCTCCAATTGCTTTGCAAGTAGCCATCAATTCCGGGATTGCACAAGCGGTCACAACTGTCTCACTTGCCAAGATCGGCATCACACATTGCTGCATCGAAACAGCGGCCCTACTACTCCGACGATTCCATCCGACCCTCCAAGGCCAGTAACCGCCTCAGTTCCACACATCATTTCGTCCTATTCAGCGCAAGTTTCCGTACAAAAAGTCCCTCCTAAGAATACTCCATCCGAGTATTGGGTTCCATACCCATCCTTGGATGGCAGACGTACTCGAGGTATTAAATCCTACCAATGCCGAGTCTGCCAAAAGATCCATCCTCTACGGAAGTGCCAACACTTTCTCCGGCTCCAGGAAGTACATATCCAGAAGTACTGCTCCAATTGCTTGGCTCACAATCATACCAAGGACTCCTGCCGTAGTGGTCATCACTGCCACAAGTGTGGAAAGGACCACCACACTCTCCTACATACGGACGACCGATCTACACTTCCAACGTGTTCCTGAGCCTACTATCCTGAGGTTCTTGCTACGGGTGTCCTCGCAAGGGGGGGGAGAATGTTCACGTCAAAAGGGCGTTTAACTTCAGGAGGCAGTGTCGAGCGGCAGTTTTATCCAGATGTCTACATCTCGCGCGCTCGCACTGCCGTCCGCTCTCCCTCTCCATCTCTCCCCTAAGTCTCCGCTCTGCTCTGGAGCGCTTAAGTTAAGTTAGGCTTAGGCAGTTCATGTTTCAAAGTGTACTAATAAACACCTACGCTCGTCGCGAAAAAACCCCAAAAGTACTCCCGTGTTTTTTGGGTACCATTCAGTCTTGGGGCTTCAACTATTTCCATCGATCAAGCCGCACCGCCCCAACAAGTTTCACTAGTCGAAAAATCGTATTCTTTGTGGTGTGACCGAAGTTTTCAAAGTTCACCCGCCATGCATGTGGCATGGTCTTACTGTCAAGCAGCTGGGCTTGTTGTCAAACGGATAACAAATCAATTGGAACAATTTAAAAAAGAAGAGTCTGCTGGTGCATAAAGAAATAAAAATATATTAAATTAAATGTTTTTATTTATGTAAATTAGAAGTTAAAGGCTTCCTTCTCGACCCACGGATGCTCCGCCATCTTTCCCGCGCCATCTGTAGTCCAGCTCCGAGCTGGCCAATAATGGCTGGTTATAGCTTCTCCAGCTGTCCCTTAGCGGGCGACCTTATTTCCTCCCTATAGAAGCCGGCGCATCCTCTATCTCCGCTCCATCACCAGCTGCCAAGTAGCTGGTGAAGAAGGAGTCCTTAATGGAGCTCGTCGGAGATCGAGCGATGTCTCATGTTCCTTCCCACTGGGATTTTCTAGTGGATCTCCTCCAGCGCTTCAACTATTCTGCGTTTTTGACCCGTTGTGGTACTGCTTCCTGTCGGTCAAGTCCCACAATAATGGGCAACAGCTTGGATTAGGCATCCTTTTTCATCTGCACTGAGCTTTAGCCGTTTTGGGTGTTTTTCTTCCATTTTTAATTTTTAAATTCCCCACCGCTTCTGCACGAACACCGCGAAAGATTAAATTTCTTATTCTTTGGGCCGCGGCTAACGGCGTTCATCGAAAATTCACTCCCGAAATTTGGTATTTTTTCTGGTATTTCCTTAGCTCATCTGAGTACCGCGCTGAAAAACAGACCCGACGAAAACCTTTAGCCGCCTGTTTGCCTCTCGCTCACTCCTATGGTTAGCTCGCGGTTTTCGTCGATGTGAGTACTAAGCTTTAAGAATCGGCTTACGTTTGAGTGAATCACAAAAGTAAAGCATACTCCCAGGGAGTCCATCTGGCCCAGGTGAATAGGTTATCGTTGTAGTTGCTAAATCACTTAAGAGAGAACTTTTAGTAATTGCAGGAGGAAAAATACAGTTTGCCCTATTAAAGTGATAATTAATTAAGTGATTATAAGTAGTTTCAGCAAATAAATCCTAAATTTCAGAATCCGTAGATGCCTTAATTGAATTTTAACGTTCCGATTAAGGCAACTTTCGATTAGCATCACAGAAAGTTATAAAACTGCCTGTTAAGGTTTCTAAGTCTTTGAAGTTCTTTAGTAGCCAAAGAGGCATGTTTAGCTTTAAAATAAGAAAATAGTTTAGTACTTCTTTGAATATTCATGCAATTGTAAAAATGTTGTTCAATTATAATTGTGAAATAAAATTAGATTTTACAGGGTTGACTTTCTCCTCGTTCACGCCAAAGACAGACGGACAGACGGACATGGCTAGATCGACTCGGCTAGTGATCCTGATCAAGAATATATATACTTTATGGGGTCGGAAACGCTTCCTTCTGCCTGTTACATACTTTCCGACGAATCTAGTATAGTCTACACAAGCCGCCCACAAACTTCAGAAAATCGTAAATATGAACGTGTATATCTCGGAAATATTCCGTAGCCTTGTGCGCAGCGCAAGTTTGTTACGCGAATAAGCCACGCCCACTCTAACGCCCACAAACCGACCAAGCCTGTGGCGCCCACAATTTTCATGCTAGCTACAAAATTTTAACTGAACTGTATTGGTTGCTAGATACAAAATTTTAACTGAACTGTATTGGTCTCGTCAATACCTATCGATTGACCTAAAAAAAAATTTTGCCAAGCCCACTCTAACGCCCATAACGCTTAAATCTGTCTACCGCCGATAGGTGGCGCATTTCAATCTCGCTTTGCTGCTTGCATATCTCCATTTCCCTTTCGTCCCTTTAGCTGAGTAACGGGTATCTGATAGTCGAGGTCACCAATCTAGACTCCGAAGAGTAAAGACGTGCTTTAGGTAAATCCGCGCAAGTGTAATCTGAAACTATTACCTACCAATTTTGTCAAAACAAATAATACCACAAAGCTAACTCGCCAACTAAAGCAAAAACAATTACTGCATCTGAACAGTTACAAAAGTGCAAGTGCATCGGGCAGCAGCCCAACAACAACAACCATGGCACGACCACCAGACATAAACCAAGCCACACCGCGTAAAAAAGCTCCATTCCAAACACCCAAATTCATCGTCATTAAAAGAAAAGACAACAATGCATCCTTTGAAAAAGTTAGTTCATTCATTATCAAAAAAGTTATTGACTATACATGCTGCGGGGAAGTAACGTCAGTTTCAAAAACCAAACCAGGTACTCTTCTTGTCAAAACCAAAGACCTACTCCAAGCTCAATGGCTAATGAAACTTACCAAATTGCACGACTTTGAAGTTGAAACATCTGAACACAAAACACTTAATTATTCAAAAGGAGTCATCTATTCGGTCATTGGAATAGATGACTCCTTTTGATACATAAACAAGGAAGATATTCTCAATGAACTCAAGGCGCAAAACGTCACTGATGTGGATAAAATACTCAGAAAGAAAGACAATAACCTTGAAGAAACCGGACTCATCATTCTCACCTTCGCCACCACCACCTTACCCGAAACCATAAATATTGGATATGAACGTGTCAAAATTCGACCACACATTCCTCGACCTCTTAAATGCCGAAACTGCCAAAAATTTGATCACCCCACCAAAGCCTGCAATAACGAGAAAACTTGCTCTAACTGCTCTGAAGTTCACTCCCCCGACGACGAAGACTGCACCAAGCCTAAATTCTGCATCAACTGCAAACACCTCGACAACCCTCATCAAAGCCCTTTCGACAATAAGTGCCCAACATTTATTAACCAAAAAGAAATAATGGCTATAAAAACAATAGAAAATGTTGACTTCAAAAGCGCATCAAAAATCTACATCCAACGTCACTTCCACAAGGCCACTCCTTACTCCCAAGTTGCAGCACAAGCCCCATCAAATTCTATCGCCCCACTTCTGGATAAATCGGATACTCGTGAGATCAAGACCTACGACGACATCATGGAACCTACCCCACAAACTCCAAGCGAGGACGACATCGAAATGGATACAACAGAATCTATCAGAACCAGTAAAAACACTACAACCTCAGACCGCACTCTCAGAAGCTACAACAAAGAAAAAACCAACCCTCTGGCTATACCCCTCAAGGCTAAAGGCAAAGCAGACAAATCGAAAACAGTAAGTACAAACCAACTAAAACACTCGAAGTAACCCAAACAACACTGCCAAGGAACTTTATTAATTAATCACTCAAATTAGTACTAAGTAATACACCTTCTCTTTACACTTAATGCTTAAAATTATTCAATGGAACATCCATGGATATAGAAATAACTACATTGAACTCCAAGCCCTGATCAAGACCTTTAACCCCCTAATTCTTGCCCTATAAGAAACACACATAACCAACTTTAACTCTCTACCCATTCCCATTAACTACACACTCTACCAACAATGCTGCACCAACTCTTACGGGGGCGCAGCTCTACTGATACATAACTCAATATCGCAAAGATAAATCTCAATCACCCAAGACTTCGAAGCAACTGGAGTCTCAATAGATACAAAACTTAAACTAAACATAATATCAGTCTACATTTCACCAACTAAGTCCTTTAACAGAAGTAACCTAGAAAACGTCCTCTGCTTCGACAACACACCCACTATAGTCCTCGGAGACTTTAATAGTTGGCACCCCTACTGGGGCTCTCCTAGCCTTAATACCAGAGGCAATAATATTGCCAAATTCCTAGACCGTTCAGATTACATTTTATTAAACGACAAAAGACCCACCCACTTCTCCACTCACAGCTCTTTTACACATATAGACCTATCCTTTTCTTCATCCACTATAGCCCCAGAATTTCTCTGGGAAACAATAGACGACCTCGACGGAAGTGATCACCTCCCTATCTTAATCTCAATGAACCTTAATGCCTCCCTCTCATCCTTCACCTCCAAACCCTCCTTTAACTTAAAGAAAGCAAACTGGGAAGCATATAAAAAATCTTTTCGTAACAATTCTACTGGCAAGCCACCGAGCGAAAATGTCAATAAAGAAGCAGCTTTGTTAAGAAAAATTATTATTCACAAAATTATTATTCGCGCTCACCAATCAATCCCCCAGAACTCTACTTTTCAATTCCCTAGAACAGTCCCGTGGTGGTATCAAATCTTATCAGTTTTGAAAAATGCCAAATCTTCTAAATGGTCAATACTAAAACCTAACATTACTACGTATAATATAATAGAATACAAAAGAGCCAACGCTAAACTAAAAAAAGCCATTAGAGAAGCCAAACGAATCTCTATTTTTAATTTCACATCCGATATTAGTCCCTTCTCATCTCCAGCAAGAACATGGTCCAACATCACACGCCTTTGCGGCCTTTACCCCACAAAGCACATACACTGCATTAACGACCCTTCTTTCCCCACCCCCAGAACATCCCAAAGTGTAATCGCTAACTCTTTTGGACTTGCCTGGCCCAAAGAAGCCGACGACGGTAACTTTTCTCCAACTTTTCGCACTAATAAATTCCTCTTAAACCACACATTAGACTACCAACCCTCCAAAACTGCACTAGAAATAGAAAAGGACATTTCGTTTATCGAATTTAGCAGCGCACTCAACTCCTTGAAAGGCAAAACTCCAGGCTTAGATCGCATCCCATACATTATGATCAACAACTCCCCCATATCATTCAAACACAGAGTCCTTAACCATTTTAACTCAATCCTAGATTCCTCAACCCCTCAAGCCTATAAACATAGCGTTGTACTTCCCATTCTAAAACCCCAAAAACTAAGAACAGACATTAAATCGTACCGCCCGATATCCCTAAATTCATGCCTTGCCAAAACACTTGATAAAATTATCGCAAAGAGACTGTGGTGGTTTGTTTTAAATAACAACCTAATCAATAGCAATCAGATTGAATTTAGAAGGGGAAGATCTGTTATATACTGTGTTTATGCTATGCCTATTTCATGAAATCAATTCATGAAATGAGCAAATTCGTGTGTGCATAAACACCATTTCATGAATTCGATAACACACGAAAGTTGACTATGAATTCAGTCCCAATGCATGAAAAGTTGAGGCACAGCCTACTTCACAGCCTACTACTCTATAGAGCTCTATATAAAATTCAAAAAATTTGACAGCTTTACTAATATCATTTCATGAATTTGTCTGTGTTGTATAAACAGGGGCTATTCTAATTTCATGTGTTGGAGAAAGCATGAAGTTCATAGCATAAACATAGTAATAGACAGTCTACTCTTAGTAGACCACATAGCAACAAGATCCCTTTCCCTCAAGAAGCACGTCACAAGGTATTTGACAAAATAGGCATCCACTCCGTAATTAACCAGCTGAAGGAATGGAAAATAGGCAAACGCATATTAAATTACGTCCTTAACTTTATGACAAACAGAAAAATAATCATAAAATCCGGCAACAACCTTTCAAGCTTTTCCCCACTTAACAATGGCATACGCCAGGGGTCTCCAATCTCAGTAAATCTCTTTCTCATAGCTTACAACACTCTCTCCCATATTATCTCCTTACACAAAGAAATAAAACTAACAGCATACGCCGATGACTTCCATTTTATAATCGAACACAATAAACAAAAAAACCCCACTACCAACCTCCAAACCCTGTTTACTCAAATAGACGACTGGTGTACGTACTCTGGATCAATTCTATCAAAAGAAAAATGTCAAGTCCTTCACATACGCAGAAAACATAACTGCTCTGCCAAGATCCTTACAGGCGACACAAATCTTTCCAGTACCAACTCCCTCAGAATACTAGGACTTATTATTAACAACAAATACACCTGGAGCACGCATATTACAAAATTAAAAACAGAACTATCAAAAACTCTAAATATTATTAAACATCTCACTTCCCTTAAATATAACAGTAACACAACCACTCTTATCAATACTATTAAGTCTATCCTCATTTCAAAAATCGATTTCTGCCTGCCTATTTACGGATATTCTCCCAAATCTAAATTAAACTGTTTAAAAACAACAATAAATGCAGCTCTAAGATCAGCCTTAGGAGCCTATCGAACCACACCAGTAAAAAACTTACTACTAGAAACTAAAACAAACACATTAGAACAAAAACGAAACTTCCTTACAGCCAAATTAAGTAAAAATATCCTTTTCGCCCACGGCACCCATATAACTAAACTAATAAAGCCACATAAAAGAAAATACAGATACCCTAGTACCATAGACAGAATAATCCAAGCATGCAACCACCTATCCCTCCCCGTTTCTCCTATCCGAATCAGTAACTGTAAAAAATGTAATATGACTACCATACATAAAGCTATCGATACCAGTCTGTCTTTTTATAATAAACAAAATACCCCTGCAACAACTTACCAACAACTTTTCAGGTCCTTACAATCCTCATACCCACAACACAAATTTGTATATACTGACGGTTCTAAGGCTGATGGTATATCTGGATTCAGTATTACTGATGAAAATAACCTTTTAAAATCCGGTCTACTACCAATTTACTCTTCCTCCTACACGAGCGAGATCATTGCCATCCTAGAAGCCACAAAACTTTGTCAAAGAAAGTCTGGAAAACACGCAATCTGCACCGACTCCCTCTCCTCCCTTAACTCGATTAAAAACCTCAATAAACACTTCTACTACATTACATCAATAAGAAACATCGTAACCAAAAACTTCTCAAAAATAAGCCTTATTTGGATTCCTAGCCACATAGGAATAAAAGGCAACGAAACTGCTGACTCATTTGCCAAACTTAGCCTTCAATGCCCCCTTATATACACCCCTAACTACAATTTTACTGACATCGCTCGCCACCTTAAACAATGCTTAGATAATGAACTGATAAAAACCTTGGAAACAGCATCTCCTTGGTACCAACTTGTAAAACCCCTAACATTCCCACACAAATACGAAATGAATAGAAGACAACAAATTATTATTAACAGAATACGACTTGGACACACCAAGTTCACCAATGCGCATTACATTGATAGAAACCTTTCCTCTATCTGCCCCCTGTGCAACATCAGCCCAATAAGCCTAACCCATATTATTACCTCATGCCCCGCCCTTACTCTCCAAAGAACTGCATCGTTCAACTCCCAAAACCCTTTCCACATTATATCAAATCCTACTTTAATCAATACCCAGAAAAGCTTACTTTTTCTTAATAATTCGAACATATTATATAAGATATAATAAATTGTAAAATATAATAAAAATAATAATCATCACTACTTAATTACTATAAGCGAGCTTAAGGCCTTTTGATGCTATAGCTCTAGAATAAACCCACTGTTAGCTTAAAGCTTTAACTATAAGTTAGCATTGATAATAATAATAATAATAATAGTCGAGGTACGCGACTATAGCGTTCTTCCTTGCTTTTTCTTGCTTCTGTCCGTTATGTTCAGCGAGCGACTAATATTTCGGCGGAAAAATTTTCGTGGAGCAGCGACATGTGAATGCCCTAATATTTTAGGAGCATTATTGTATATCGAAAAACAAACTAATATTGTTTTATAAAAGTAAATTATTTGATTATAGTAAAATTAAGTAAATTGAATTTACTTATAGTGTTATGTTTACTTATTATACATTTTTATTATTCAGATCTGATTTGAGCCTTTTCATCAAAGTATTTTTATACCCGTTACTCGTAGAGTAAAAGGGTATACTAGATTCGTCGGAAAGTATGTAACAGGCAGAAGGAAGCGTTTCCGACCCCATAAAGTATATATATTATTGATCAGGATCACTAGCCAAGTCGATCTAGCCATGTCCGTCTGTCTGTCCGTCCGTATGAGCGCTGAGATCTCGGAAACTACAAGAGCTAGAAAGTTGGGATTTGGCATGTAGATTCCTGAGCTTCTTGCGCAGCGCAAGTTTCTTTCAGAAGGGCGTCACGCCCACTCTAGCGCCCACAAACCGCCAAAAACGGTGGTGCCTACAATTTTTATGCTAGAAACAAAATGTTAACTGAAATGTATTGCTCTCGTCCATACCTATCGATTGACCTAAAAATAAGTTTGCCACGCCCACAAACCGTTCGTTTAAACGCTGATATCTCGGAAACTTTAAAAGCTAAAAAGGAATAAGCATTAATATTCCTAAGATTCTAGCGCAACGCAAGTCTGTATCAGCAGGGTGCCACTCCCACTCTTACGCCCAAAACTGTGGTGCCTACAGTTTTTAGGCTAAACAAAAATTTAACTGAAATGTATTGGTCTCGTTAATACCTGTCGATTGACCTAAATCTAAATTTGCCACACTTACTTTACCGCCACAAACTTCCTCTAAACCACCCAAAAACGTTCGCTGTTATTCCGGAATCTATAAAAGCTATAACGGATTAAGCATATATATTCTTAAGATTCTAGTGCAGAGCAAGCTTATTTCGGCAGAGTGCCACGCCCTTTCCAACGCCCACAAACCTCCCAAAAATAAAAGCAATAACGTCCCTTCAGTTCTGCAAAAGGGACGCGGGGACATGTCTGAAGGCAAAAAGCTGTTGACGGCAGTCGGCGCAGCGTAGAAGACTGCCTACGAAAACGGTCGTGCAACAAAGATAGGCAGATATTCGGAAGTTCCCTCTCCTTTTTTGTCTTACAATCTGCCTGAACTTCGCGCTCTCAGAGACAAATTTCGGCCGGTCCGTTATTTCTTTTGCGTCTCTCTGTTATGTTCGGCTAGCGACTAACATTTCGGCGGAAAATTTTCGTATAGCAGCGACATGTGAATGCCCTAATATTTTAGGAGCATTATTGTATATCGAAAAAAAAACAACAAATATTGTTTTATAAAGGTAAATTATTTGATTATGGTAAAATTAAGTTAATTTAATTTACTTATAATGTTATGTTTATCTATTATACATTTTTATTACAATATAATTTTTTAGTTTAGTTACAGAAATTAAGTCCGTTAAAATTGATTTAAGTATTTACGACATTTTAGTATTAACACTTTAAAAAAATTCATATTATATTTTTTACTCAAGAAGTTAAAACTGTATAGTGGGATATATTTCGCTTTAAAAAGGGTATAGGTGCAGTGGCACGCGCCAACAGCAAAGAGAAAACAAAAGAAATCAAGTAAAGGGGTGAGAAGAAGACTTGGTGCATTCTGTTTAAGTGATTGAAAGGGAAGCATCCATTTTAATTGTGCGCAGCAGAGTTACTTTAGTCGTTAAGTTAATAAAATAAGGTCAGGTAAGTCCTACATTAAGTTTAAGATGCTGTGCATTGATCTTAGTTTAAAGTACGTACATTTTGAAGGTATTCAATGGGTTCCGTTAGCCGAAAGTGGATGATGAACTGTTTTGTGCCATTAAAAATCCTGCAAAGGGTTAAACACAGCTATAAAAGGTAAATATACAAATAAACAAATAAAACGCATTTTTTAAACATATGCCCATACATTTTTTTAGGAGCGTTGGCCAAGGATTCGGAAGACCCGGACAAAGGTTTAAGAAAAGCGATGACAAATGTTAAAAATAAGCTTAAAAAAAAACAGACACACTTGCACACTTGTGCAAGAGGACATGTCCTACGGGATTCACAAGGTGATTCACAAGTGAAACTTTTTTTTTGGAACTGAAGGGTAGGTTTTGACGAGACGAATATATTTCAGCTAAAATTTTTTTCTAGCATGAAAATTGTGGGCGCCACTGGCTTAGGCGGTTTGTGTGTGTGAGTGGGCGTGACAAACTTTTTTTGGATCAATCGATAGGTACTGACGAGTCTAATACATTTCAGTACAAATTTTTTATCTAGCATGAAAATTGTGAGCGCCACAGGCTTGGGCGGTTTGTGGGCGTTAGAGTGGGCGTGGCATATTCGCGTAACAAATTTGCGCTGCGTACAAGGCTACGGAATCTAAATCTGAAATCCCAATTCTTTTTTAAAATTTGTGGCCGGTTTGTGGGCGTTAAAGTGGGCGTGGCAACATTTTTTGGGTTAATCGATAGGTATTGATGAGAACGATACATTTCAGTTAAAGTTTTTATTCTAGCATGGGCGTGGCACGCTGCTGATACAAACTTGCGCTGCGTAAGAAGCTCAGGAATCTGCATGCTAAATCTCAATAGCCTAGCTCTTCTAGTTTCCGAGATCTTAGCGTTCATCCGGACGGACAGACAGGCGGACAGACGGTCAGACGGACAGACGGACAGACGGACATGGCTAGAGCGACTCGGCCAGTGATCTTTCTGCCTGTTACATACTTTCCGACGAATCGTATACCCTTTAACTCTACGAGTAACGGATATAAATATTGAAACAACATAAAGAACTTTTACACCCAGGGATCGAAACGACTACTAAATGGTTTAAAGAAAAATATTATATCCTTGATTACCAAAAATTAATTCAAAATATAATAAATGAATGTGAAACATGCAACATTGCTAAAACGGAACATAGAACTACTAAATTTATATATCGTAGGTAATCAACAATTTTTATCATGTATCGACGTATGTTCGAAATTTGCTACTCTAGTAGAAGTCAAAGGTAGAGTTTGGTTATAAGCTAAAAGAGCTGTCATGAAAGTATTCAACAAAATGGGAAAACCACAAGAAATCAAAGCAGATAAAGTGTAACGAACTAATTTTGTTGGTCTGCTATCTACGAGATTCGTCTGGCTAGCTCAGAAGAAAGTGTGCTGGTCTCACCAAATTTATATGACGTGACTGTCCCGTAGATCAGTGAGAAAACACAGGGTTCGAATGGTAACAGTGTGTTTTATTCTCGTATTAGTACAGCGGGTGTGTGACTGGGCTGGCCTCGGTATCTCCTTGCTCTGGTTTCTCAGGCTGCTGATGTTCCTCGTCCTGGCTCGTCGACGTGGTGACTTGACGACCGCTGGCTCCTGTATCTCGGGATGCTCGTAGTGGCCCGCCTCTGCTCGCTTGCCGACGCGCTGCATCGGGGTTGCTTGTCGCGCCTTAGACTCGCAGAGAGTTAGCCCTTGCGGGCTTTGGGAAGTGTCACCGTTCTCAGACTAGTGTGAACATTCCTTGTTTTCCAGGGCAACGCCTTTCGAGGCAATACCTGTCCCTTGCTCTGTCCCGGACGGTCCCGCTAGGTTCTTGCTCAGGTCGCGCTGCCTAACAGTTCACTTTGCTTTACGCCTAGCGCAGACGAACGTTCCATCCGACTTCACCCTAATGCTTGACGTCCGCAACGCTCCTGAGCTCCCTAATGAGCTCCGCGCGGCGATGGTGACATTGCTGCCAGTGATGTCTGCCGGCGTCGCTGCCGATGTACTCTGCGCTGTTTTTTGTCTTGCGTGTTTTTGGGCAACCGCCTTTCCGGGACTTGCCGAACCGCTGGACTTCTCCAGGACAACGCCTCTTAAATGCCTCAACGGGTTGACCGCTTGCCCTTCCTGACTGGTAGCTTGGCGCTTCGGGCACTTGGGGTTTTGGGCAGTTGCTGTTCGGGGACTTAGCCGGTAATCGCAGGGCTCCTCAGGACAACGCCTCTCGAAAACACAAATCGATCCACCGCTCGTCCATCACGCCAGGTCCGGCTTGGTCGGGCAAGGTACGCTGGGTCTTAGACAACTTCCCCCCGAGCTCACGGTTCCTCGTCGCAGGCCTCTTTCGCTTGTGTAGTATGCACATACATTGAATACCCACTGTACCGAAAGTACTTAAAGGGTAAGCACTGTAACACTTTGTTGCAGTGTTTACATATTTTAAAGTCCCGATCATAAACACTAAGTGGCCGAAATATGAACCGATCGCTATGGCTTAGCCCGCACACAGAAAGTGCTAGCGTCGGCAAAATTGCAACGAACGAACAGCATATGCATACCCCTCGCGCCTCCACTCGAGAGCGCATAGCAATATATATAAGTACATTCCTTTATACTTAAGTATATAGGTACATAGCCGTCTCTCTGCCGCCGCCTGCGAGCAGCGCAGCTACGAGACTTAGCCTTAATTAGACTTAAAGAATATTGTAAAAATCAGAGACTCTTCGATCGTTGGAGCGGCACCATTGCTGCTCCAAATAAACCCAAAAATAAAACTAAATAAAAATACAAAAACAAACTACAAACAATCATATTTCATGGCGACCGTGACTAGAGTCACAAGGAGCAGCGGATCAGGAAGATGTATTAGCGCAAAAACTTTACAACGAGCTTGAATTTTTAAAGGAAACCCTCCAAAATAGAGTACCACAAGTCACAACTCACTCAGAAAATCAAATACAAGTTATAAATAAAAAACTAATAACGAAACCAAATATTCCCAAGCCACTGCCGAAACAACCACAAGTCTGCCCGACCGACTGCCCCGGACCTCTCAACTCTTCGGCATGCAATTCCGCATGCATGAAGCCGAAGACCAGTGCGAAGACCAGCGCCGGTACCGCCTGAACCAATAGGCCCAGGACAGATGCAGCAGTTATCAAGCGTGGGAGGCACGACCGCCACCTGCGCCTTCGAAGGAACGTCAGCGTAGCCAAACTGGCGACGACCAGCTGACGTAGAAGGAAGAAAAAGAATCCAACTAAGCTGAAAACAAATTTTTTTTTACCCATGCACTGCGTTGCATAATTTTTTTTGATTGCACTACGATGCATATTTTTTTTTATATAATATAATATTTTTTAAAATTGAGCGGAACTTTTTCTGCCCGATTAGACGTGTAGCCTGTAAAGCTATGCAAAAAACTAGGTAGGAAGTTTGTTAATTTAAATGCGCAAAAAACTAGGTAGGAAGTTTGTTAATTTAAATGCGCAGTAATGCGATAAGTAAATTTTCAATAGAAGATCATAATAATTTTAATAAAACACTTTATACACATAAAATACAAGTATATGCAAAACCCACCAAAAAGGCTTTGGACATAAAAACAGTGGATTCCACTGCCAATGTCATCAATAAGGTAGAATCTAGCAACATCAATCTATATTGGGTACATATACTCTTGATAATCATTGTTGTTATCATGTGCACCACTTTCTTTTACAAAATTTACATGCTGCATAATAAATGTCTGAGAAAAAGGTATATGAGCCAGGGAAATGACCTGGATAAAATATAAGCAGCAAAACAAATAAATAAAAAAAAACAGCACAAACAACAGTGATTACACATAAATGTTAACACCTAAAATCTAAGAAAATGAAGTAAAAAAAAAAAAATTTCAATATATTCTTCTTACAAAGTATGGCTAAACTAAAGGCATGGAATGGAACAAATTGTACGAGGAATTAGCAAACATTAAAACTAATTTTGACAGATCACACAAGTCACTAACCCAGAATAGACCTATCCAAAAGAACACGGTTAGGAAGCATGTTGAAATATTAGTAGAGTGCTTTAATGAAGCGCGAATGCTAATACATGATCACAGGGAAAGATTAACTCAAAATCATTGGTCACAGGTATCGAAACTTTTGATACGACTACGATCTAATTTAATATTTGTTAAACAAAAGTTCAGTTTAGAATTATCGGTACCAACCGTTCTAAACACTCCAATAGAAGTTGACACTGCACCTGACCCGGAATCAACAGAAACGAACGAATCGGAGTCAGAAGAGCTTCCCGAAGTAAACCTCAAAATAGAAGATGAAGATTTAAATAATCTTACTATTCCGGCGGTATACACTGATCTGACAATTCAACAGATTCAGATACTTCAAGTGTAATAGAAAACAAAATAAGTAACTCTATCACAATGGCACAATCAAATATTGACTTTATTAATACAGCATCCAAGCTTATACCAGTTTTTGATGGTAAGGCTGAAAATTTAACAAGTTTCATTGATGCTTTACAAATAATAGAATCAATAAAAGGCGAGCACGAAGAATTAGCTGTTTCCATAATTAAAACAAAGCTAAAAGGTGTCGCCAGAAATCTAATCGGTAATGAAACAACAATTACTGAAGTGATTTCCAGACTAAGAGGCAACGTCAAAGGCGAAACTGTTGAAGTATTATCAGCGAAGCTGATGAACCTACAGCAGCGCAATAAAACTGCTAACCAATACACACAAGAAATTGAGCAGATGACGAAAGCCTTAGAAGGTGCATATATAACAGATGGTCTATCTTTAGAGCTAGCCAGAAGTTATTCCACGCAGCAAGCAGTCAAAGCAATGACTAAAAATTGCACAATCGATAAGGTTAAACTTATCATGCAAGCTGGCACCTTTAGTACTATGAACGATGCCGTTTCCAAATTTGTCAATAGTTGCACTGAAGCAACTGGACAGTCAAACACCGTCCTATATCTCAAGAACTATCCACAGCGCGGCTCAAATCGCGGCCGTGGAAATTATAGAGGTAATTTTCGTGGTAATCACAATAACTACAACAACAATAACTACAACAACAATAACTATAACAACAATTACCAAAATAACAATGGAGGACGAGGCCAATATAGAGGAAACTATAGAGGTGGTAGTAACTCGAACCGAGGCCACAATGGCAATAACCAAAGCAATGTCAGAATTACCCAAAATACTAACCAAAACACATCGGAAAACTCCCAAAGCCCTTTAAATACTCAACAATAAAAGAAGTCAGAGTTCACACTATTAATCTCAGCCAAAATATATTCGTTTCATTTTTCAATGTAGCTACTGGAAAAGATCTTATCTTTTTAATAGACACAGGTGCAGACATTTCCATTTTAAAAGAAACTTCGGATAACTTCCAAAACATCCAAGATGATTACATCATAGACATAAAAGGCATAAGTAACGAAATAACCAAATCCCAAGGTTTAGTTTCTATAGAGATACAGACAACTAAATACATAATTCCTCACGATTTTCATATCGTAAATTCAAATTTCCCTATTCCATGCGATGGAATATTAGGCATCGACTTTATTAAAAAATACACCTGTCAATTAGACTTCAAGCCATCTGAAGATTGCCTTATAATTAGACCCAATAATTTAAAATTTCCAATTAATGTACCAATAGCTCATAGTGCTGGCAATAATTCAATACTTCTGCCAGCAAGATCCCAAGTTATTCGGAAAATTGAACTTAATTCAAAAGAAGACAGTGTATTAATTCCAAATCAGGAAATTCAGTATGGTATTTACGTTGCAAATACCAGCAACATCCAATAATGCCTTCATAATGCTAATAAACACAACAAATACCGACCAAGTAGTCAGTACAGATAACCTAACATATGAACCACTTTCGAACTACGATGTAGTCAACACAAATCCAGACAATAGAAAAAAATCCGTACTATCACAACTTTCAAAAAACTTCCCTACACAGTTCAAGTCACAGCTTTCTAGCTTATGCACCCAGTATAGCGATATATTCGGATTGGAAACCGAATCAATAACCACAAATAATTTTTATAAACAAAGACTGAGATTAAAAGATGATGAACCAGTCTATTTAAAGAACTATCGAAGCCCACATAGTCAGGTGAACGAAATACAAAAGCAAGTAGGAAAATTAATCTCTGACGGGATTGTCGAACCGTCAGTATCCGAATATAATAGCCCATTGTTACTTGTTCCTAAGAAATCATCCCCCGGGTCAAATGTAAAGAAATGGCGATTAGTAATTGACTACCGCCAAATTAATAAAAAATTACTTTCTGATAAATTCCCATTACCTAGAATTGATGATATTTTAGATCAACTAGGTCGAGCTAAATACTTTTCATGTCTTGACTTAATGTCAGGATTCCATCAAATTGAACTAGAAAAAGGTTCAAGAGATATAACGTCTTTTTCAACGAGCAACGGCTCATATCCCTTCACGCGATTACCCTTCGGACTAAAAATAGCTCCTAATTCGTTTCAGAGAATGATGACTATTGCGTTCTCTGGTCTAGAACCTTCTCAAGCATTCCTTTATATGGATGACTTAATTGTAATTGGTTGTTCCGAAAAACATATGCTTAAGAACTTAACAGATGTTTTTGAGAAATGTAGGAAATACAACCTAAAGTTACATCCAGAAAAATGTTCATTTTTTATGCATGAAGTGACTTTTCTAGGTCATAAATGCACTGATAAAGGAATACTTCCAGATGACAAGAAATACGATGTCATTATGAACTACCCAGTTCCGCACGACGCGGACAGTGCTAGACGTTTCATAGCATTCTGTAGCTATTATAGACGTTTTATAAAAAATTTCGCCGACTATTCACGGCACATAACAAGATTATGTAAAAAGAATGTTCCTTTTAAATGGACGGATGAGTGTGAATATGCATTTCAATATTTAAAAACAAAACTTATGGAACCTACATTGCTACAATATCCAGATTTCACTAAAGAATTCTGTATAATAACAGATGCAAGTAAGCAAGCATGTGGAGCGGTTTTAACTCAAAACCACAATGGTCTCCAACTTCCCATTGCATACGCATCAAGAGCATTTACAAAAGGTGAAAGTAACAAATGTACTACTGAGCAGGAATTAGCTGCAATTCATTGGGCGATATTACATTTTAGACCATATATATATGGAAAACGTTTCTTAATAAAAATAGACCATAGACCTTTAACATACCTTTTCTCAATGATCAATCCCAGTTCTAAACTGACACGTATGAGGCTCGAACTAGAAGAATACGACTTTACAGTCGAATATTTAAAGGGAAAAGATAATTATGTAGCCGATGCGTTATCAAGGATAACCATCAAAGATCTACAAAATATAACTGGAAATATATTGAAAGTCACTACTAGATATCAAAATAGACAAAAATTCCGCGCGGAAAATCAAGAACAAGAATTGCCTATGCAATCCTTAAATAAAGCTTCTAAGCCCAACGTATACGACGTCATAAACAATGATGAAGTACGTAAAGTAGTGACCTTGCAGATAAAAAATACGTTATGTTTATTTAAACAAGGCAAAAAAATTACTGCAAGATATGATGTCAGCGATTTATATACTAATGGAGTTATTGACTTAGATCAATTTTTCCAAAGGCTTGAAATGCAAGCCGGTATACATAAAATCAGCCAACTCAAAGTGGCACCGTGGGAAAATATCTTTGAACATACTTCAATAGATAATTTCAAATTAATGGGCAATAAAATCTTGAAAACATTAAGAGTAGCGCTACTCAACCCGGTGACCCAAATAACAAATTTAAAAGAAAAAGAAGCAATTTTGTCTACATTTCATGACGATCCAATTCAAGGAGGTCATACTGGCATATCAAAAACTTTGGCCAAAGTAAAAAGACACTATTACTGGAAAAATATGTCTAAAGATATAACTGAGTACGTAAGAAAATGTCAAAAATGCCAGAAAGCCAAAATAACTAAACACACAAACCCCCTTTAACAATTACTGACACACCAATAAATGCTTTCGACAGAGTGATAGTGGACACTATTGGTCCACTACCAAAATCAGAAAATGGCAATGAGTATGCAGTCACTTTAATATGTGATTTAACTAAGTATTTAGTTGCCATACCTGTTCCGAATAAAAATGCTAATACTGTCGCTAAAGCAATATTTGAATCTTTTATCCTGAAGTACGGTCCAATGAAGACGTTCATTACGGACATGGGAACAGAATATAAGAATTCAATTATAGACGATTTGTGCAAATATTTAAATATTGAAAATATTACATCCACAGCACACCACCACCAGACAGTTGGAACAATAGAAAGAAGTCATAGAACTTTCAATGAGTACATTCGATCTTACATATCGGTTGATAAAACTGATTGGGACGTATGGCTTCAATATTTTGTCTTTTGTTTCAACACGACCCCCTCTATGGCACATACTTATTGTCCATATGAGCTAGTATTCAGTAAAACAAGTAATTTACCAAAACATTTTAATAGCATAGATAGTGTAGAAGCACTATATAATATAGATGACTATGCTAAGGAGAGTAAGTATAGATTAGAAGTAGCCTATAGAAGAGCTAGAGTTATGTTAGAAGCATATAAGAATAGAAATAAACTACTATACGATCATAAAGCAAGGGATATAGATATATCAGTAGGTGACCAAGTTTTATTAAAAAACGAGACAGGTCATAAGTTAGATCCTAAATATACAGGTCCGTATATAGTAACGGAAATAGGAGATAGAGATAACATAGTAATAACAAATAATAAACAAAATAAACAAACAGTTCATAAGGATAGATTAAAAATCTTTATTTCATAAATTGCACGTAGTATGGCCATACAAAGACACACATACATAGATAAATAAATACACATATTCTCTTAATAATTTCATTTTCTTTCATTCTAATAACAAAATACAAAAAAAAAAATAATAAAAAAAAAAAAGTGTATTAATTAAAAATTTTTACTATAAAAATAACTTCATTATATTACGTCATTTTTCAAAAGGAGGGAGATGTAGTATGCACATACATTGAATACCCACTGTACCGAAAGTACTTAAAGGGTAAGCACTGTAACACTTTGTGGCAGTGTTTACATATTTTAAAGTCCCGATCATAAACACTAAGTGGCCGAAATATGAACCGATCGCTATGGCTTAGCCCGCACACAGAAAGTGCTAGCGTCGGCATAATTGCAACGAACGGACAGCATATGCATACCCCTCGCGCCTCCACTCGAGAGCGCATAGCAATATATATAAGTACATTCCTTTATACATAAGTATATAGGTACATAGCCGTCTCTCTGCCGCCGCCTGCGAGCAGCGCAGCTACGAGACTTAGCCTTAATTAGACTTAAAGAATATAGTAAAAATCAGAGACTCTTCGATCGTTAGAGCGGCACCATTGCTGCTCCAAATAAACCCAAAAATAAAACTAAATAAAAATACAAATACAAACTACAAACAATCATATTTCACTTGACTCTGACAGATCCGCCGGGCAATTCGCCAGGGTGTGGTCGTGACAAAGTTGGAAACCAAACGCCTTGACTTAGCCGTGTGATGCCTTCCGGACCTCAGCCACTTGTGTCTCAATTCGGAGATTCCTGATGTCCCAATCCCAATCGTCTCGACGTGGCGATCTTGCTCCTTGTAGGCTTCCCACGGCGCTGCTTCCGACGATTCGCCTTGTTGCTCCCTTGTAGTTTACTCGGTTGACTGACTGTTCACTTTGGTATCTTGACTGATCTTGATGGTTTGACTCCTCGTGATCGACTGATCCAGCTGCCAGCGCTCTGCGGCCTTATATAGGGACTCCGGGAACCGTTATTTCCCTTTTACGCACGGCCCGCTGAATCCAACCTAGTTTCTGCCCAATGCTGCCGTCCCGCTGGTTCCCGTGATGCATGTGGCACGCCTGTATGCCGCTCCTCTGCCGAGATGTGGCACTTCTTCTCCCGGTCCAAAGTTCACGGCAGAGTCCAAAGTCCGGTGGAGTTCCGTTATCCCCTTTTGCACACGGAACTCCTGCTCTGCCCGCCAAGTCTTTACTCTCTCATTCTCCGCTCCTTGGTCTCCAAACTCTCTCATACTCCATCCTTGGTCTCCAAACTCTCTTATTCTCCATCCATGGTCTTCAAACTCTCTTATTCTCCCACATTGGCCTCCAAACTCTCTTCTTCTCCAACTGTTCCTCGTCGCGCCGTTACTACGTGAATTCGCCGCGTATCTGGTTAGCGGCCGGCCATCTGTTGCTGCTGCTGCTTAGATTTGTGGGGAGTTATTCAACTCCTCACATTTCCCCCTTACTTCGGGAAACATTTTTAAAGCTCGTTCCTAGTCTCCGGCGTTTTCTTGCATATCCTAGCCTTCGAGTCCTTGTGATGCTCCTGCCGGTTCCCCCGGGGCTCCCTCGATGCTCCCTCGACGGTTTTAACTCCATTGAGTTTTTACAGCGCTGGTCATCCTTCTCGTAGAAACTTCGAATCTCCCGCGCCGATATTTCACATGTTTCCACTGGGACATCGATACTCATCGGCTATCGATCCCAGCTCGCTGCTTATTGCTGCGTCCTACTCCTTTCCATGGTTCTTCCGTTTGGTCACACTAGCCGTGCGTGATCGATGTTTCATCGACTATCGATACCGACGGTGAAGCATTGCCACCTGCTCGTTGCGATATTTGCACCTTTTGCCGATATTTCCAGTTTGCTTGTGCCCATCCATCGCACTATCGTCCAGTGCCAATCGATCGCCTATCGAGGCGCCCCTTCCCTGGCTCGTAGTGATTTTGCTACTTTCATAGGTAAGTTTTCGCATTTCTTTTACTCCTTTCTATCTCCTTTCGTCCTCTCTCGCCCTTTACTCGTCCTCTGCTGGCTGCACCTGGCTCCATGCTGGCAACTTTCGAGAGCGGATGCGAAGAGGACTTCGCATTTGCTTCGCAACTGGGACAGCAGGTAAGTATTGTGATGTTCGTTTTCTGTTTCCTGCATTAAGCCCCTTTGAATTTCAGGTTGCTGGTGCGGCCCACGTAAGCCCCTTTCTTTTCCAGCAATGCCCCCAATCAATTTCTTGGCCCCTTGCTTTTTTTTGGGAATTAATGGTTTTTGTGGTTTTTTTTAAATGTTTATTTATTGTGAAAATAACCGGATGCCCGCAACTCCAAACCTCACCCGGTACCGCCGTCCGCCATCGGTGACCAGGACGCACCGCCTGCCACCCTTCCGCCGCGCCGTTGCGACCGCGGGTGCCTGCTCGACCCCCTCCAGCCACTCGCTCCTAGCTATCTCGCGCCAACAGCCTTCCTCCGGGGCTGATACTTGCCGCGCGAACTGCGGCCGCGGGCGCTTCACTCCGGGCGAACTCTGCCGCTGCAGCGGGGGTCTATGGGTGACCGGTGGCTCAGGCCACATCCAGGGTCCATTCTCCAGTGAATCCGCTTCCTCCGTCGGGATCGTCGTCGCCGGTGTTGGTGGGCCTGTACTTGGCGTCGGCGGGACCCACCCATCCTGTCGGCCTCTCGTCCGGGGATCCCGAGGGCTCACCTTGGGCTCCTCCTTCGCCGTCTCCGTCACGGGTCCCCCTGGCCACGTCCACACCACCGTTTGCTGCCGCCACCGCACGCCCTCGGCCACGAATGCCCGCGTGCTGTGGCTCACGTGGGCTGCCGGCACCCCTGTCCGCACCACCGTCGGTTCCTCCGCCTGCGCCTGGTAGGCTGCATCCGCGTGCGGTTGCGGTTGCGGCTGCGCGGTCGTTTGCTCGGGTTGCGGGATCGGTCGCTCTGGCTCAACATACCTTGGCGTGGGTGGCCGGGCCGGCCTCCGAGTCTCCTCGGTGGCCCGGGAGTTCCGCTCCTTCGACGTCTATCGTCCCGCGCGGTGTTCGGTTGCCGGCCTCTCCCCTTCGGAACCGCCACTCCCTCTCTTCGACGACGGGATCGCCCACCACCTCCACGTCGCTATCCGAGGTCACCGCGGGTTCCGGTGCGGAGTCCTCGGCGTGGTTCCGCTCCAGGGCCCGCCGCGGAGCTTGAGTAGGCCGGGTCACCGACCATCCTTGCCCCGGGCTGGGTCCCTGTAGGGCTTCCATCCTTCTGCGCGCTTCCGACCTTGTAAATCGTGTGCTCATCTTGACTCCTTGACATGTAATGCTCGACCGTAGCAAGGCTCCCCTTACATGAAACTTCGGTTGCGCGCATTCCTCTTTGCCCGACACCGTTATGTCCTTCGCTGGGGCGATCGGTCTCTTACGGTACAGCTCTCTTTGCTGTGCCGTCTTCCCCCTTCCTTCGTAGAACACAAACGTTGTACTCCGTCAGATCACTGTGGCACTCTGATTGCTGCGGTTCGTTGTTCCTCTGAGTTCCCTAACTAACTTGCTTTGAGACGCTAACTTTGATCACCCTTGGTGAGTATCCCTGGAGGTTGTCCTTGGAGGGTATCCTTCGGGGCGTTCCTGGGCGGTATCCTTGGGGTATCCTTGGGGTATCATTGGGGTATCCTTGTGGTGTCCTTCGGGTACCCTTGGGGTGTTGTTGGGGTATCCTTCGGGGCATCATTGGGGTATCCTTGGGGTGTCCTTCGGGTATTCTTGGGGTGTTGTTAGGGTATCCTTATGATATCCTTCGGGTGTTCTTCGGGTATCGTTGGGCTATCCTTAGGGTATCCTTCAGGTGTCCTTCGGGTATTCTTGGGGTATCGTTGGGCTATCCCTAGGGTATCCTTCGGGTGTCCCTTGGGTACCCTTCGGGTATTGTTGGGGTATCCTTCCTGTTTGAATGATGTGCTTTGCTACTGTTGTTGTGCCGTCCTTGTCAGTGTCCTTCCCGCCTGGCGCAACCACGGATGACTCTGGCAAATGCCCTACGCTGAATCCTGTTGCCTTGCAGGTGTATCCCTAAACGTTACACGTATTCTTGTGCCGTCTTCGTAAGTGTCCTTTCCGCCTGGCGTAATCGCGAATGACTCTGGCAAATGCCCGACGCTGAATCCTGTGGCCTTGTGGTTTGGATCCCTAAACTTTACCCGTATCCTTGTGCCGTCCTCGTAAGTGTCCTTTCCGCCTGGCGTAATTACGGATGACTCTGGCAAGTGCCCGACGCTGAGTCCTGTTGCCTTGCTGTCTGGTTCACCATCCATCCTTATCCATGTCCTTGTGACCTATCCTTGTGATTGTCCTTTCTGAGTGACGTGTGGATGACTCTCGCTTAGGCCTGACGGATAATCCTGTGGCCTCGCCGTCTGGATCAAAGTGAAATCCTTGTGTATATGCTTAATCCTGTCCTCTTATACCTCTTGTTAGTCAACTGATGTGTCTGCTGTCTGCTCGTTTTGTTGTTGCTTAAGCTCGTCAAGGTGAACGGTCCGTTCTTTTTATACCCGTTACTCGTAGAGTAAAAGGGTATACTAGATTCGTCGGAAAGTATGTAACAGGCAGAAGGAAGCGTTTCCGACCCCATAAAGTATTTATATTCTTGATCAGGATCACTAGCCGAGTCGATCTAGCCATGTCCGTCTGTCCGTCTGTCCGTATGAACGCTGAGATCTCGAAAACTATAAGAGCTACAATACTGGGATTTGGCATGCAGATCCCTGAGATTCCTGCGCAGCGCAAGTTTATTTCAAAAGAGTGCCACGCCCACTCTAACGCCCACAAACCGCCCAAAACTGTGGATCCTACAGTTTTGATAGTAGAATAACAATTTTAACTGAAATGTATTGTTCTCATCAATACCTACCGATTGACCCAAAAAAAAGTTTGCCACGCCCACTATAACGCCCACAAACCGCCCACAAACTTCAAAAAATCGTAAATATGAACGCGGATATCTCGGAAAATATCAAAGATAGAGAAACGGGATTTCAGATTTAGATTCCGTAGGCTTAAGCGCAGCGCAAGTTTGTTACGCGAATATGCCACGCCCACTCTAACGCCCACAAACCGCCCAAATCTGTGGCGCCCACAATTTTTATGCTAAATAAAATGAAATGTATTGGTCTCGTCAATACCTATCGATTGATCTAAAAAAAGTTTGCCACGCCCACTCTAACACCCACAAACCGCCCAAGCCTGTGGCGCCCACAATTTTCGTGCTAGATAAAAAATTTAAACTGAAATGTATTGGTCTCGTCAATACCTATCGATTGATTTAAAAAAAACTTTGCCACGCCCACTCTAACGCCCACAACGCTTAAATCTGTCTACCGCCGGTGGGTGGCGCATTTGCTGCTTGCATATCTCCATTTTCCTTTGGTCCCTTTAGCTGAGTAACGGGTATCTGATAGTCGAGGTACTCGACTATAGCGTTCTTCCTTGTTTTGAATGTGTATGGCGTATTTTGCAGGTCACCGGAGAGACGAAATCTACAACCTGGTAAGGGCCATCGTACCTCGGGGCCAGTTTCGCAGTGAATCCTTCAGCCGCTTTGGACAGGTGATATTTTTTGGCCCATACTACGTCGCCCACTGCTGGCGTCCATTGCCTCCTTCTCAGATTATAGTGTCTGGCTTGGTCCTGGGGTGCCTTTTCCATATTTCGCCGTACGATCTCAAATACCTCCCTCAGTTTGTTGGCGTTTTCCTCAGCGGTCTCCGTAGCTTGTTCAGTGCCTAGGGTACCCTTATCACATAGGCTGCTGGGTAGACGCGGTTCCCTGCCCTGGGTAGGAAACGTCGGTGGATTCCGATGTGCTCGTGTTCACTGCTAGCATAATCTTCGGCCACTTCTCGTCCCATTTTCTCTGGTCCTGCCCTGCGAATTGCGCAATCATGGTCTTGACTGTTCTGCTTGCTCGTTCGGTCAGATTCTCTTGTGGTGTGTATGGCGCGGTGAGTTTTTGACTGATACCCATATCAGCCAGGAAACTTTTAAAGATGCGGCTTGCAAGCTGTACTCCGTTGTCCGTTGTGACCACCTTCGGGACCCCGTACCTTGCGATTATGCGCTCCCTAAACGCCATCTTGAGCTACTCTGCTGTCGTACTGCGCAGGGGCACCAGTTCCCTCCATTTCGAAAATCCGTCTATCATGACCAGCAGCATTTGGTTCCCGTTCTTAGATCTGATTGGGCCTAAACCGCATGCAAATCTCGCATTTTCTTACGTGGGCTCGGGCGTCTCTATGCATGGCTGGCCAGTAGTATCGTGCTGCCAACCGTGCAATTGTCCTTCGGCTTCCTACGTGTCCCGCAGACGGTGCGTTGTGGTTTTCCCTCAACACTGTTTCCCGTAGCGACTTTGGGACGCACATCTTTCATGACGCGACGTCTTCACTGCCTGCTCGACACAGTCCGGGTACTTCTGCGGTTGGGTCCTTATCTTATCGCCCATGTCCTTGATCCAGCTGCACCCTCCTGAAGCTATTGTTGCCGATGCCTCTTTTAATCCTCGTAGCGTCTCTGGTAGTGGTTGTCTTGATAATTCTTCGGTCACCACGTTTAGCTGACCCTTTCTGTACGCTATCTAAAAGTCGTACTGTTGTAGCGCCAGGGTGCATCTGGCGATCCTTCCTGAAGGGCGTTCGATGCTGTTTAGCCACTTCAGGGCCATGTGGTCGGTTACTACCTTGAAGTGGTACCCTTCCAGATATGGCCTGAGCTTTCGGATCGCCCAGACGATCGCCAAGCACTCCTTCTCCGTTGTTAAATAGTTTTTTCCGCGCCGTTCAGTGTTCGGCTCGAATATGAAATTACTCTTTCGCCCTTTTCGGTATCCTGGGTCAGTATTGCTTCGATGTCGTAGTCGCTGGCGTCTGTTTGCAGGATGAAAGTTATACCGAAGTCCGGGCATGCTAGCACCGGGTCTGCCACGAGTCTTGCCTTTACTTCGTCAAACGCCATCTGGTGCTCTGGTGTCCACTCCCACTTGCTGTCTTTGCGCAGCAGGTCATTCAGGGGTTTGACGATTGTGAAAAATTCTGGTACGAACCGGCGGTACCACGACGCTACTCCTAGGTATTGCCGGTGCTCTTTGAGAGTCGATGGCGGTTCCAGTTCAGCGATGGCTGCTTTTTCTGGATCTGTTCCTATTCCCTCGCTTGTCACTCGATGTCCCAGGTACAGCAGTTCCTTCTTAAAGAATTGGCATTTTTCTAGATTTAGCCACAGGTTTGCCTCGTTTAGACGCCGGAACACTTATCTAAGGATTCTCTTGTGTTCTTTTAGCGCGCGACCGATCCTGGTAAGCGAATGCATGAGGTGACATCTCGAGGCCAATTACTTGGTCCAAAACCCGCTGAAAGGTCTCCAACTCTCCCGTGTGCAGTCGCTTTATTGAACGCTCTATAAAATAAACGATATTCCACGAAAAATCACATTTATAAAATTGAAGAAAGTCTATAACCGGCTAATATACCACCAGCTCTATCCGCGAACAACACAACATAGTGCTAATAAACAAAGTTGACTCTATAAATCAGAAAATAAATTCTTGCTGAACAACAAGTGCGGTTGTGCGTGCACCTTCAGTGAGAGACAATCGGTGCGGCAGCATCTTCGGAATGCAAGAGAGAAAAAGAGAGAAAAAACGCTACCGCCGATAAGGCAGCTATTCACTATTGTCGATAAGGCAGTTTGTCGGTAAAGCAGTGAGTGGTTGCAAGCTAAGCTACAACTTAAGCTTGAAGATTAAATCCGAAAGATACAATACAAACACATCCGACAAATACACCTAATTTTAATCAAATCAAACAATAAATACACTTAAAAAAGTCATGGGTTCTTCTGCTCCACCCTAGAGGTGCAGAAACATCGAGTGAAACATCGATAACATCGATGATTTCAAAACATCGGAACCATCGATGGTTCGTGACCACCATCGATGTTTTCACAAACAACTCTGCGCTCGGTGGGAATTATGACTAACATGTTAAATAAGAAATATTTTTTACAGATGACTGCTAACAACGAACTGAAATTTGTTGCAAAAAAATTTTTCTGTATACAAGCCTCGTCCTGTGAGTCTGAACGAGTATTCAGCAAAGCTGGACAAACCATATCTGACCGCAGGACAAGACTTAAACCTGAAGTTGTTGATCAACTTTTGTTCCTGAATAGAAATAGACACTTTAAATGATCTCAAATAAATCTCATGTTACTGTTTGTGCTGTTTCTGTTCTTTTTGCATTTTCTTTTTTTTTTATTTAAACATCGATGTTTCACTCGATGTTTTTTTTTGAAAACATCGAAAACATCGATGGACACGAACATCGATGTTTCTGCACCTCTACTCCATCCACTCGGATGTAAGTTCGCCACAGCTTCTGGAGCTCCTAAAGATTCGCCTCGAGGAACAAACCGAGAAAATTGAGTCGGCCGTTCGGGAAGCTGAACAGCGAATGCTCAGAAGCCTTATGGATCGCTTGGACATAATCGCCGGGAAAGTAAAGCAAAGGGATGCTCGTGTCCTGATGTTGGAGCGCGAGGCTGCCGATCTTTGCTCCATGAGGGACCAAATGGGTGAGCGGGTTGAGACGCTGAACCGGGAGGTAGAAAATCTACAAGCAGCAGGTGAGAGGTTGGGTGCACTGGAGGCCAGGCTGGCAACGCAATGCAGGGAGACTAGCTCGTGTGATCTGAGGGTTCATGGAGTTCCCTATGTCGAAGGTGAAGATCTCAGAGCGCTCTATCACAAGCTATGGTTTAATCTCCAGCTGAATCCACCACCAAAAGTCTGCGATATCTTCCGAGCAAGGAACTCACAACAAACACATGTGGATCCAGTAATAATAATTAAGATGCTAAACCCACGCGAAAAGATCAAGCTGCTTGGTCAAGTCGGAATGTACTTAGCTTGCAGTTTCTGGGTTTAATTTATATTAATGAGCAATTGTTAAAAGAGCATTATCTCATCTTTAAAGAGGCTATGCGTATGAAAAACATAAAATCCTTAAGGCTGTCCTTACACGACGCGGTCTTGTGCACGTACGCTGCACTCGAAGAGAGGGTGTCTGTTGCATTAACAGTATGGAGGAACTTTCGTCCATTAATCATTCGCCTGATCCACTTTCTACATCTCTCACTAACGCTTCGGCTGGACCTTAAGCGTATAAATCGTATCCTCTTAATTAAGATAGGTTTAAAACTAGTTTACTTTAAGAAATGTATAAGATACGCATTGAATATTGAGATTGCACCCCTCATAATCATTGAGAACAACAATGCAGGAAGTTTGTTCCATAGCTAGTGCCATGATAAAAACTATAAGTAGTTATAAAAATGGTCTCAAAATCGTTCACTTGATGATTGATTGATGAGTTTAGATTCCTTTTCACTCAGTCTAATGTCTGAGATCTATGTGATTCGTCTATTGTTTGTGAAGGCTTTAATGTTTATCGGTCCGATCGTACTGGTCATAAAGGAGGTGTTGCTATATACGTGAATGTGAAGCTGAAATGTAAAGTGGTACTTAAACAGCCAAGTGACAGTACTATTGAATACATTTTATTAAAACTTCCCAATAAATCCCATGGAAGAACCCTTCTAGGTTGCATATATAGACCGAATAGGACAATTGACTACGGGTCATTACTTAATGTTGTTTCAGACATTTCGTTGGAGTACACCGACATCATATTGGCAGGAGATTTCAACAGCAACCTATTGTCAGAAAGCCATCTCGTAGATAACTTTAAGTCCCTAGGTTAGTTTTCCGTAAATGAAACGATTCCCACGCACTATAGCAGCCACTGTGATACATTACTTGACTAATTTCTTATCAATGACCCAAGCATAATCATACATTATGACCAGGTTTCTGTACCAGCCTTCTCCATACATGACTTAATATTTTTAACATACGACTTGACCTTTGACAGCAAAATCAACACTTTTACGTATAATGAATTAAAATCGGAATTTTTGTGTTGTTACTGGTCATGTATTTACCATCTTCGTCATGTAGATTGTCAATTAGAGGTTTTAACCAATAATGTCCAGTATTTGTTCAACAAGTTTGTGCCCCTAAGGACCAAGGTGATTAAGCCAATGCAAAATCCATGGTTAGGTACTGAAATTAAAAACCTAACCCGTCAGCGAGATGTAGCTTACCTCCGGTGGAAGCGATACAAAACTGATGAATTTCGAAAACAATACAAAGAGGCTAGGGTAAAAGTAAACAAAAAGATAAAATCAGCAAAGAAAGAGCATTATAACATTCCATTTAATAACTGTGTTAACTCAAAAAACAGATGGAACAAACTAAAACGGTTAGGTATTGGAAAATGTAAGCAACAGACAGAGTCTGAGGTGGATGTCGAATTAATAAACAAAAAGTTTTTGGAAATAGATGTACCTGAAGCAACATGCAATCTGTACCTGAACCCCTCTGTGATAATAGTTTTAGCTTTATATGTATAAGCCAAGGTGATGTCCTAGCTAGTATTCTGATTGTCAAGTCCGATGCTGTTGGTCTCGATAATATGAGTCCAAAATTTGTTAAGCTTTTGCTCCCCTTAATGTTGCCCCATGTTACATATATTTTTAACACGGCTATTACAAAGTCTTCATTTCCGACAATATGGAAAAACGACAAAATTTTCTCGATTCCTAAGCTAAACAATGACTATAGAACTATTTCAATATTAGCTTTTCTATCAAAAGTCTTTGAAAACCTTATGTCCTCACAGATTCAACTATACTTAGCTAATAATTCTCTTCTTGGTGAAAAACAATCTGGATTCCGTAAGAAAAGGAGTTGTATTACTACAATCACTAATATTGTTGAGGACATAAGACAAAAACTGGACAGTAACTGCGTAACGTTTTTGACGCTACTTGACCACAGTAAAGCTTTTGATTCTGTGAATCATAACATTCTCTGTACCAAGCTTAGGAATATGTTTAATTTCTCCACTAATGCGACAAAGCTTATTAGGTCGTACGTAACGCATAGGTATCAACCAGTCGTCTCTGGGACGCAAGTTTCTTCTCTCCGGAACTTATCCAGGGGAGTGCCACAGGGATCTGTGCTAGGCCCTTTATTGCTTTCTATAAATGTCAATGGTCTCCCTAGTATCCTGTCTGAGTGTGAAGTACATTTATATGCTGATGATGTCCAAATATATGTTAGTAGACCCGTAACTGAAATACATGCCTGTGTTCGTATAAGTAATAAAATGTTGTGGCTAATTGAAAAATGGGCAAAGGAAAATGGCTTGGGTATAAATCCTAAAAAATAAAAGTGCTTGGTAATTGGTAAAAAGCAACTTTCAACACTTTCACTCCAAAAATTATATATAAACCATACGCCGATAAGCTATGAAGTGAATGCAGTTAATCTAGGGATAACATTTAACAATACTTTATCATGGAGCAACCATATAGTCAAAGCGACAGGGCGTACATATGCTCTGTTGAGAAAATTTTCATTCTCTATATAGCTCCTAACTGAGGAAGTTAGACTATTAATCGCCAAAGTTATCCTCCTGCCCACTCTCTTTTACGGCATAGAAATTTTTGAAAATTATGATGCGCGGGATTTGCGCACATTAACTGTAGCTTTTAATTCAATTGTCGGTTATGTGTTTAACTTAAGACGTTTTTACCATGTATCAGAACTGACATATAAAATACTTGACCTTAACTTGACCTCCTGGATCGATCTCAGAATTTTAATCTTCTTTCACAAAATAGTGACGAGTGGGGAAACAAAATATCTTTTCAATAAACTTACCCCAGCCATTACAATAAAGTTAAAGATCTTTTAAAATACCAGTACACATAAGTATAAAAATTAAATGAAATGAAAAAAAAAAAAAAAAAAATATTTATATATTAAAAACAACAATAATAGTAACTAAGAAAATTTGATGTTAGTCATTAATATTAATTAAGAGAGCGAGAAAAATTGTTTAAATAATTTAAAAATAATAATAATATAAAATATCAACTCAATGTGACTAGCGCGATAATTATAAGTGTGCACTTGTAGCGCTAGGATATAAACAAATAAATAAATAATTGATCGCGAATTTAGCACTTCCTTAAAGTTATAGTTAAAGTTAAAATAACGAAATTGAAGATCATCGGAAAGTTGGGAGAAGATTTAAGAGAAATTATTACTCAAAATATTATTCGTCGACTCACACATATTTCAAGCTTAGAAAATAAAATTGAATTGTATAATAAGGGGGCAGCCATTCAGACAGCGCTGACCAAACTTTTGCCAAAATTCTGGAAAAGATTAAAACCATTGAGGACTATATTCTTAAATATGTAACAAAACCGATGTCATTACAGAAAAAAACCACAAATGAGTTAGAAGGTTTCGCTTATAAGCCTATCAGAAGAATATGATTTAGCGAGACATCGTAAATGAGTTGCACGGACCATCTCGAAAAAACTTTCAACGACGACGAGTGATTACAAGGGGTATAAACGATCTGTGGCAAGCAGATTTGGTTGAAATGGGAGCCTTTTCAAAATCTAATGATGGGTACCGATACTTGTTGACTGTTATAGACACATTTTCGAAATATGCTTGGGGTGAGGCATTAAAATCAAAAAATGCAAATGATGTTTCCCAAGCCATGGAAAGAATATTTAAATCGGGTCATGGAACACCAAAAAACCTGGAAACTGATGATGGCACTAAATTCTTTAATTCAAAATTTAAGTTATTAATGGAAAGTTATAGAATCAATCATTATTCAACATTCAGTACTCTAAAAGCATCTATAGTTGAACGTTTCAATAGAACTCTAAAAGAATTAATGTGGCGTGAGTTTAGTTTCAATGGAAAATATAAGTGGATCGATATGTATAAACAATTAATTAATAATAATAATAGAGTACATACAACAATAAAAATAAGTCCAAGTAATGTCAATTCACCCAATGAAAAACAAATATTACAAACATCGTATAATCACCCGAAAATATTTGTTGCAAGTAAAATCCGTAAGGGGGATCACGTTCGAATTAGTAAATATAAACCTGGCTTTGAGAAAGGGTATATACCAAACTATACAGCTGAAATCTTTAAAATTAGAAAGGTGAAGAATACATACCCTAAAACATACTTACTTGAAGATTTAGATGGTAGCCCGATTCAGGGCGGATTCTATAAAGAACTGAAAAAAACGCGATTTCCCCATACATACCTAGTTGAAAAAGTTGTAAGGCGAAAAGGAAATAAGGTTTTGGTTAAGTGGCTTGGATTTTCAAAGACTAGCTGGATAAATAAGGAAGACATTTTTTAGTTAAATAAATGATTTATTTAATTAATTTTTATTTATATATTTATCTTATCTTATATAAAGTTTAATATAAATATTTTTGTACAATGTTTTAAGCTAAAATTAAATATAACAAAAATACTTTTTACAAACTCAAAATTAATTTTCATTTATATTTTTCAAAGTCACGATCATAATAAAACATCTCCAATTCAACTGATTTATAAAATAGTTCTATTTTAATATGTTCCTTTTGAAATTTAAGGCTATCTAATGAATCTCCATCGCTCACTTAAATATTTTGTATCATCTCACCCAAGCAAAATGAATTTGACTCGAGCCATTCAACATTTTCTAAAATATTTTTTTCAATTAATCTCTGATGTTTTATTGATGTCGTACCATGCTCTTCATTACTTAACTCTAAAAATTGTGTTTCGCTTACATTACGTTTTCTTTTGTTATCTTTGCCACAAATAATGTTTTTATTAACTTTAATTGTAGTTATTTTGTGTGCTTTTGATCTATTACCATATAGTGAAACACCAGATAATAAAACGTTTTTATAGTGTTCAAAGCTCATCTTTAAAAAACCCTAAACATTTTTTGTTAACTCTTTTGAAGTTAAACAGATTAATTCTTTCATCTTATTGGTCTGATGTATCAAATTTAGCTTCAAGATAATTTTTAATATCTCTATAAAAATCCTTAGTTTCATTGTATAGGTAAATGAATCGGTATCCATATAATTTGAGAGTAACTTTTCCTAAAACCTTGGCTTCATATATTGATAGTGATAATCATACATTTTCCAATTCGATAAGTCTAATACTGAAAATCCTAAGTACATTGGCTTATTAAATAGAACGGACAATCTTTTCATTTGAATTGCATAGAAATTATCATTAATTTTGGTTGCACTATGAAAATGGGATTTTGAAATTAACTTTTGGCACAATGTGCTTTTCGTCCAGTCTTGGTGCTATCCGGAGCTCCCCATGTACTAACAAGTTTAATATCGACCCTGCACTCGGGATCTTCCATTGTTTTTCGGTAAGCAGAATTATTCATTAATTAAAAAAAAATCTTTTTCAAATTTATTTTTTGCATTTTGACTATGTAAAGTATGTTACGTGGGCATATTAGTGCCCGAGTCCTGACAGGGACTTGGGCCGAGGGAGAGGCGTCCGATATTCTGGCACCATTTGCCGGCATAAGCTACTCGTATTCGGGTCGTGAGATCTTGGTAAGCCTCTCTCCTCTCCAACATAACGAGAATAAATATTACAAGTGCCTGGAAAATAATATTAGTCATAAAGTTCGTCAGTCGTCAGTCCACACTGCCCCACAAGCTTAGCTGTCGCTTGATCGCAATACGATCGGGCTGTGTTTTGGCCATATTCCCTCCCCTTCACACATTCGTGTGCCAATGGATCGTCGCAGGCCGCGCAATACGATCCCCTATTGTCAAGGTTGTCCGTAAAAGTTATGTCATTGTTCTTGACCTACTCCACTTCTCGCGTCAGCACACCCCCTTAATAGAGCTCTAGCACTTCATGTTTTTATATTCCTTTACATTACAAGATTATTGGATAGTATTTATATCTGCGAGTGCCGTGGATGAACAACATAATGATGGCTAAATCATGTATGGAAAATAAGGAAATGTATGACAGATGTCGTCCTTATTGTTGATCCTCTCCACGTTCTTTGATGACAATGGCGGCGCTGGTCCGACACATGAGAACCTTTCGAGCTGCGATTTGTGTCCTCCTCAAGGACTGTTGGATATGGTGTCTGGTCCTGGTGGCAAAAGACTCCGTGGACGACTACCCCAGGGAAAGTCGTCTTCCCTCGGAGCTGCCGGCTTCCGTCAGCAAGACACACAAATGGATTCTCTCCCCTTCTCTAATTGTCTAAGGTATTTTATATCAGACTAGAGCTTTTACTTGGCTGCCGGTATGGGTCGGATCACTTAGGTGTTCCCAGCTAGGATTACTATTCCTCGATATCTGCTATCTTGGGAGTCAACGGCCGGCTGTTGCCCTTTGCCAACTACCGGAGTAAGGTTACCAGTAGGTTGATCGTGGCCGTTGTTCTGGCTACGCGACACCCGAGAATTGCCGAATAGCATTTTCTTCTGCCTTTACCAGTATGAGTCTGGTTAGTCACATGCACCCCTCCCCTTGTCTAAAGATTCGTCGTTGTTTCTCTAAGTGAATCTTTCTATGTGGAGGGCGTACGTAACAGGCTCGAAGTGATCGATGCGGACCGCATGGAATGACTTCGCAAAAGGAATCTGCGTACGACCATAGTTGTCTTTTCCGTGTTTCTTCTCCTTTTTAGGCGCCCATTCATGTGTGGCTTCGACCCACTCCTCTGATCAAGAGTCTCATGTTTTATCGGCTGAGCTGTCCGGGCTGATATCTTCACTGCTGTTGATTTATGTTAAAGGTATTATAAGTACTCTAGTATTTTTCTTACACTTGGCGCATGGAATCTGTGTTTGATCTAACTGGCATATTTATTAGAAATGTTTGATTTATATGTTTGTACTTTTGTACTATTAGGAAAGCTTTGTAGTGTTGGGCATGTTTTTCGAAGTACTTTTTAACCAGCGGTCCACTCGGAGACCCTCCCTTTTGAATTCCGCTAACGAAGTTAATGGGGATATTAGCAGCAAGCCGCCCATCTGGGAGTTCATGTTGTCCTTCAAAAGCTCAACAAATTCATCTTCAGCGATTTTATGCTTCAGCTTGAGATGCAAGTTGTGCATATCGCAGACATAATCGCTGAAGGCTTCGAGCTGTCCTTGCTTGCGTTCCATTAATTCCTTGATTTTCATAAGGTCACTTCCGGTAGTGGAAAATGCCCGTCTCATTTCTTGGGTCAATGAGTAGTAGTCAAATTCGTAGTCTTCGGCCTTGTCCTCCATTAACTGCCAATACCATTTGGTGGCCGCATCTGCTAGCAGAAGATGAAATTAACGAAAGACTTGTTGCCGGCTGAGGTCATACAATTCTTGTAATCGGTCCACGCGGAACAGGAAACTTTCAACTGTCATGCCGCGTCCGCTTCCATCAAACTTTAGGTTCCATCTGTCTAATCTGACGTCTTTTAATCTCGGTCCCTGAAACGATGAATTCCGATCGATCTCTGGGTGCAGTTGGTGACTCGTCTCCCTTTCGTCTGTTCTGGATTGCCTGGGTGCTCTTAACCGGTGCATCTGGCTATTGAGCATGTCCTGTGTTACCGGTTCCAGAGGCGGAGTCTCTTGGTACCTCAAGAAGCTGTAGGTTGGATTCAGAACGGTACGGGGCGGCGAAAGCAGTCCCTTCTGTTCGGGTCTCCGGAATGTCGGAGACTGCAATTCTGTTATTTGTGCTTTCAGCGCTTCTATTTGGGTGCTCATTCCACGCTGCATTTCGTTGCTCTGCCTTAAGAGCTCCATCAATCTTTGTTCTCGTCGCTCGGCAGCCTCTAAGTTGTCCTCCTCGTGTTGCTGAAATTGCGGAAACATGCTTGATCTTCCTTTCGGCGGTCCTAGGGGTAGATTCTCCCCTCCGGCGGCTCCTTCCATTTCAGAGGATTGATCCAAATTGTTTTCTTCGGACAGGGTATCTACCTGTCCTGGCTGATTCTGTGCAAGCTCCCACGGCTCTCTTTCAGGTGAATCTCCTAGCCTTGGCGCGCTCTCACTCCGGGCTTGGTGATTTTCCCCGCGCGTTGTTGCTCGGGTCACTCTTCCGGTGCTGGGTTGGAATAAGACCTCCTTCTTGGCCCCCTTCATTTATATGATTGGACCTTCTATAATGGACTCCGCGTTATTTTTATAAATTGTCACTTTGTGCTGATTAATACTTAATATTTCGATTGGTATACAAGCTTTACGTGATTCTTTTCAAAACACCCGGTCAGCGACGTAAACGCTGAATAAGTCGACAATAAAAATGTTTATAAGCTGGGGGTGCTTCTCTCTGCTTCTCAAGTTTCTCTTCGGTCAAGAACCGTCCGATATTTAAGCCCCAAAAAAAACAAAATAAATTTCCCTAACTAGGGGTGTTAGCCGCTTCTACACAACTGGGTTCCGCTAAGCTAACATGCCCTTACTTTCCCTTTCTCTAGACAGCTCTAATGTTCCAAACGGAATGGCAGTGTTTAGATAAGGAATCCTCCTAAAACCCCCTCCCGCCAGTCGTCGGAAAACAAGTTGACCGATCATTCTCGGGCTCCACAACCAACTCCTATTTCTCTGGACTCGAAACAAGCAAACGACCTTACCAACTAGCCTAATACGTTGTGGGGCGTCGGCCAGAGAAACTAAAAATCGTCCACCGCCCAAATATGGTCAAGGGAAACAGCAAAGACTCAAACCAAGCAAACGGCCGGAAAAATGCCTTGTACGTTGTGGGGCGTCGGCTTTGCGTTTCCTTTCAGTTCCCCCACCCCCATTCTGTCCTAGATCGACAAACGAACAGTAGACCCGCCCGTAACTGCTAAATACTTTACCGTAATGCTTGCGCTCCTGCTCTTTCTGGACTCGAACATATCAAACGACCTGGCAAATGCCTAGTACGTCATGGGGCGTCGGCCAGAAAGCACCTATAAATTGTATTTACGTTAATTTCAACAAATTGTCGGTCGGCACTTAGTTGTAGGTATAGTATTATAAAAAGGATAACTCATAGTTCTTGGTCTAAGGAAATTCCGGTAAATTTGTCCATGAACAAAACACGGAATTCTACTATTGTAAAAGACAAAAAATAAATTATCTGAAAGTCAAGCCTCTATTCAGAGACAAAGTTCTGATTGAGAGGCCTCTCAACACTGACAGCCACAGAAGTTGGGACTTTAAAGTTACTAGTTGAAAGACAAAATAGATAAGTATGCGCATATTTAAAATTATTTAAGTTCCCTGCTCTATAAAACAGTCAAATTACTCATGGCAAATAAAGATAAAAGCCTTGCCATCCCCAGGTACATCCACTCCGATACCGCAGGTACCGAGATTGTGGACACTAATAATATTCCTTAAGGAATATGAAAAATCCTAGCGTTGGGCGCCAGTTCTGTTACGTGGGCATATTATTGCCCGAGTCCTGACAGAGACTTGGGCCGAGGGAGAAGCGTCCAATATTCTGGCACCATTTTCCGGCATAAGCTACTAGTATTCGGGTCGTGGGATCTTGGTAAGCCTCTCTCCTCTCCAACATAACTAGAATAAATATTAAAAGTGCCTGGAAAATAATATTAGTCATAAAGTTCGTCAGTCGTCAGTCCACACTGCCCCAGCTTAGCTGTCGCTTGATCGCAATACGATCGGGCTGTGTTTTGGCCATATTCCCTCCCCTTCACACATTCGTGTGCCAATGGATCGTCGCAGGCCGCGCAATACGATCCCCTATTGTCAAGGTTGTCCGTAAAAGTTATGTCATTGTTCTTGACCTACTCCACTTCTCGCGTCAGCACACCCCCTTAATAGAGCTCTAGCACTTCATGTTTTTATATTCCTTTACATTACAAGATTATTGGATAGTATTTATATCTGCGAGTGCCGTGGATGAACAACATAATGATGGCTAAATCATGTATGGAAAATAAGGAAATGTATGACAGTATGACAGATGTCGTCCTTATTGTTGATCCTCTCCACGTTCTTTGATGACAATGGCGGCGCTGGTCCGACACATGAGAACCTTTCGAGCTGCGATTTGTGTCCTCCTCAAGGACTGTTGGATATGGTGTCTGGTCCTGGTGGCAAAAGACTCCGTGGACGACTACCCCAGGGAAAGTCGTCTTCCCTCGGAGCTGCCGGCTTCCGTCAGCAAGACACACAAATGGATTCTCTCCCCTTCTCTAATTGTCTAAGGTATTTTATATCAGACTAGAGCTTTTACTTGGCTGCCGGTATGGGTCGGATCACTTAGGTGTTCCCAGCTAGGATTACTATTCCTCGATATCTGCTATCTTGGGAGTCAACGGCCGGCTGTTGCCCTTTGCCAACTACCGGAGTAAGGTTACCAGTAGGTTGATCGTGGCCGTTGTTCTGGCTACGCGACACCCGAGAATTGCCGAATAGCATTTTCTTCTGCCTTTACCAGTATGAGTCTAGTTAGTCACATGCACCCCTCCCCTTGTCTAAAGATTCGTCGTTGTTTCTCTAAGTGAATCTTTCTATGTGGAGGGCGTACGTAACAGGCTCGAAGTGATCGATGCGGACCGCATGGAATGACTTCGCAAAAGGAATCTGCGTACGACCATAGTTGTCTTTTCCGTGTTTCTTCTCCTTTTTAGGCGCCCATTCATGTGTGGCTTCGACCCACTCCTCTGATCAAGAGTCTCATGTTTTATCGGCTGAGCTGTCCGGGCTGATATCTTCACTGCTGTTGATTTATGTTAAAGGTATTATAAGTACTCTAGTATTTTTCTTACACTTGGCGCATGGAATCTGTGTTTGATCTAACTGGCATGTTTATTAGAAATGTTTGATTTATATGTTTGTACTTTTGTACTATTAGGAAAGCTTTGTAGTGTTGGGCATGTTTTTCGAAGTACTTTTTAACCAGCGGTCCACTCGGAGACCCTCCCTTTTGAATTCCGCTAACGAAGTTAATGGGGATATTAGCAGCAAGCCGCCCATCTGGGAGTTCATGTTGTCCTTCAAAAGCTCAACAAATTCATCTTCAGCGATTTTATGCTTCAGCTTGAGATGCAAGTTGTGCATATCGCAGACATAATCGCTGAAGGTTTCGAGCTGTCCTTGCTTGCGTTCCATTAATTCCTTGATTTTCATAAGGTCACTTCCGGTAGTGGAAAATGCCCGTCTCATTTCTTGGGTCAATGAGTAGTAGTCAAATTCGTAGTCTTCGGCCTTGTCCTCCATTAACTGCCAATACCATTTGGTGGCCGCATCTGCTAGCAGAAGATGAAATTAACGAAAGACTTGTTGCCGGCTGAGGTCATACAATTCTTGTAATCGGTCCACGCGGAACAGGAAACTTTCAACTGTCATGCCGCGTCCGCTTCCATCAAACTTTAGGTTCCATCTGTCTAATCTGACGTCTTTTAATCTCGGTCCCTGAAACGATGAATTCCGATCGATCTCTGGGTGCAGTTGGTGACTCGTCTCCCTTTCGTCTGTTCTGGATTGCCTGGGTGCTCTTAACCGGTGCATCTGGCTATTGAGCATGTCCTGTGTTACCGGTTCCAGAGGCGGAGTCTCTTGGTACCTCAAGAAGCTGTAGGTTGGATTCAGAACGGTACGGGGCGGCGAAAGCAGTCCCTTCTGTTCGGGTCTCCGGAATGTCGGAGACTGCAATTCTGTTATTTGTGCTTTCAGCGCTTCTATTTGGGTGCTCATTCCACGCTGCATTTCGTTGCTCTGCCTTAAGAGCTCCATCAATCTTTGTTCTCGTCGCTCGGCAGCCTCTAAGTTGTCCTCCTCGTGTTGCTGAAATTGCGGAAACATGCTTGATCTTCCTTTCGGCGGTCCTAGGGGTAGATTCTCCCCTCCGGCGGCTCCTTCCATTTCAGAGGATTGATCCAAATTGTTTTCTTCGGACAGGGTATCTACCTGTCCTGGCTGATTCTGTGCAAGCTCCCACGGCTCTCTTTCAGGTGAATCTCCTAGCCTTGGCGCGCTCTCACTCCGGGCTTGGTGATTTTCCCCGCGCGTTGTTGCTCGGGTCACTCTTCCGGTGCTGGGTTGGAATAAGACCTCCTTCTTGGCCCCCTTCATTTATATGATTGGACCTTCTATAATGGACTCCGCGTTATTTTTATAAATTGTCACTTTGTGCTGATTAATACTTAATATTTCGATTGGTATACAAGCTTTACGTGATTCTTTTCAAAACACCCGGTCAGCGACGTAAACGCTGAATAAGTCGACAATAAAAATGTTTATAAGCTGGGGGTGCTTCTCTCTGCTTCTCAAGTTTCTCTTCGGTCAAGAACCGTCCGATATTTAAGCCCCAAAAAAAACAAAATAAATTTCCCTAACTAGGGGTGTTAGCCGCTTCTACACAACTGGGTTCCGCTAAGCTAACATGCCCTTACTTTCCCTTTCTCTAGACAGCTCTAATGTTCCAAACGGAATGGCAGTGTTTAGATAAGGAATCCTCCTAAAACCCCCTCCCGCCAGTCGTCGGAAAACAAGTTGACCGATCATTCTCGGGCTCCACAACCGACTCCTATTTCTCTGGACTCGAAACAAGCAAACGACCTTACCAACTAGCCTAATACGTTGTGGGGCGTCGGCCAGAGAAACTAAAAATCGTCCACCGCCCAAATATGGTCAAGGGAAACAGCAAAGACTCAAACCAAGCAAACGGCCGGAAAAATGCCTTGTACGTTGTGGGGCGTCGGCTTTGCGTTTCCTTTCAGTTCCCCCACCCCCATTCTGTCCTAGATCGACAAACGAACAGTAGACCCGCCCGTAACTGCTAAATACTTTACCGTAATGCTTGCGCTCCTGCTCTTTCTGGACTCGAACATATCAAACGACCTGGCAAATGCCTAGTACGTCATGGGGCGTCGGCCAGAAAGCACCTATAAATTGTATTTACGTTAATTTCAACAAATTGTCGGTCGGCACTTAGTTGTAGGTATAGTATTATAAAAAGGATAACTCATAGTTCTTGGTCTAAGGAAATTCCGGTAAATTTGTCCATGAACAAAACACGGAATTCTACTATTGTAAAAGACAAAAAATAAATTATCTGAAAGTCAAGCCTCTATTCAGAGACAAAGTTCTGATTGAGAGGCCTCTCAACACTGACAGCCACAGAAGTTGGGACTTTAAAGTTACTAGTTGAAAGACAAAATAGATAAGTATGCGCATATTTAAAAATATTTAAGTTCCCTGCTCTATAAAACAGTCAAATTACTCATGGCAAATAAAGATAAAAGCCTTGCCATCCCCAGGTACATCCACTCCGATACCGCAGGTACCGAGATTGTGGACACTAATAATATTCCTTAAGGAATATGAAAAATCCTAGCGTTGGGCGCCAGTTCTGTTACGTGGGCATATTATTGCCCGAGTCCTGACAGAGACTTGGGCCGAGGGAGAAGCGTCCAATATTCTGGCACCATTTTCCGGCATAAGCTACTAGTATTCGGGTCGTGGGATCTTGGTAAGCCTCTCTCCTCTCCAACATAACTAGAATAAATATTAAAAGTGCCTGGAAAATAATATTAGTCATAAAGTTCGTCAGTCGTCAGTCCACACTGCCCCAGCTTTGCTGTCGCTTGATCGCAATACGATCGCGCTGTGTTTTGCCCATATTCCCTCCCCTTCACACATCCGTGTGCCAATGGATCGTCGCGGGCCGCGCAATACGATCCCCTATTGTCAAGGTTGTCCGTAAAAGTTATGTCATTGTTCTTGACCTACTCCACTTCTCGCGTCAGCACACAACCTTAATAGAGCTCTAGCACTTCATGTTTTTATATTCCTTTACATTACAAATTTATTGGATAATATTTATATCGGCGAGTGCCGTGGATGAATAACATAATGATGGCTAAGTCATATGGAAATTAAACTAATTGACAATATTTCGTTAGCGGAGAGTATCGAATTTACCACCTGTGAAGGTGCACACATCAGCAAAATGCTGAGTATTCACGACTACAAAACGTTGCTCAGAGAGCTCTTGAAATTGTACATACAACAACAAGTCTGATACTCGCCACTGGAAAAGTTTATAGTAGTCTATAAAACTGTAGGATACTGCACGGATATTTATATATGTATGTCTATAAGAAAGGAACCGTGTTCCGACCAACTTACCCCCTCTTTAAATGCTGGGCGATGAGATCTCGACGCTCCGGATCCTGGGCTTTGGAAAATATTATATTGGATATATATATATATATAAATATACGTGCACCAAAATACGGCTGTTCTTAAGTATACCAATTCACTTAAACACAAAATATATAGTTATATTATGCCAGAGGCATGCGACTTCTTCAACGGCTGTTCATCATGATTCGCACTTTGTCTATCGATTCGGTTGGTTTAAATGTATTTCAGCACTGAAATGTTTGAATGCTTCCAATGTTTTTTTGTTGATTTTCGCTTGTTCTCCAATTGTATTATAAGAGGTTATGCGTGACTTCACTTTGGTTGGCTCGATTAACACATTTATATTGCATCACTACTTTCTCCGACGTATGCTATTGGTCGCTACGCCTCTGAACGGATGGCTCCTACAGCTGAACAATTTTCAGGAGCATGGGGATCACGGGTACTGCGGCTACAAACATCACAGTATCACAGATGTCGTTCTTATTGTTGATCCTCTCCACGTTCTTTGATGACAATGGCGGCGCTGGTCCGACACATGAGAACCTTTCGCGCTGCGATTTGTGTCCTCCTCAAGGACTGTTGGATATGGTGGCTGGTCCTGGTGGCAGAAGACTCCGTGGACGACTAGCCCAGGGAAAGTCGTCTTCCCTCGGAGCTGCCGGCTTCCGTCAGCAAGACACACAAATGGATTCTCTCCTCTTCTCTAATTGTCTAAGGTCTTTTATACCAGACTAGAGCTTTTACTTGGCTGCCGGTATGGATCGGATCACCTAGGTGTTCCCAGTTAGGATTACTATTCCTCGATATCTGCTATCTTGGGAGTCAACGGCCGGCTGTTGCACTTTGGCAGCTACTGGAGTATGGTTACCAGTAGGTCGATCGTGGCCGTTGTTCTGGCTACGCGACACTCGAGAATTGCCGAATTGAATTTTCTTCTGCCTTTATTCGTCGTTGTTTCTCTAAGTGAATCTTTCTATGTGGAGGGCGTACGTAACAAGTATTTAGATCAATGTAATTCTTTGACCAAGGCTTTTGTAAGAACTGAGCTACTCTATGGATCTTTTTCAGTACTAACCCATTCTGTATACATTGTTGCAAATTCCGATAATGTATTACAAAATTTTTTCTTATTTCCCAGGTCAGCAATTAATTTTTTTACCCTATCCTCTTTTGAGGCCAGACAATTTGACGGACAAAATGGAAGATCATTATGAAGATCATGTAAACGGTACGGATATATTAAGTCCACTTCCAAAAAATAACCGTATATGCTATCAAATGGAACATTATGAATATCAAAATTGTCTATGTGTGTGGTAGACATCCACTTAAAATCTTTTATGGTAAAGGTTTTGACATTGCCCAACCATACAAGATATTCGCATTCGCACATTAAAAATGAAGACTCCTTCGAGGAATCATAATCTGACAAATATTTATTATTGGCTTTTGAATATCTATGACAACATTAAACTAATCCACCTCGAATGCTACTTTGAATAAATCTATACATATCTATATCTGTCAGCAATTCAAGTTGAATATTTGAAGTTTTCAACATTGCCTCCCAAGATAGACCTGGTGTCGTAAAATACTGAGCTGGGCTGAATAAAAATGCATACAAATTTTTCGGAAGTTTTACAAAATGTCAGTTAAAAGGAATACATCAGTTTTCAAATATAATTCTAAATTATCTTTAAGAGTGAAACATGAGAAATGTTACCAAACTTTAAGAGCTAGATCATAATCTTCCTCAGAGCATTCCCTTTCCGTTAAATTACTATAGAATGCTTCCCTTGGTGGGAGGGAAGTTTCCTCGAGTCTACTAGCGGAATCTAAATATTCATAGGGAATATACCCTTCTTACGCATTAGTCGAAATTCTATATCATTACTGAAAAACGATTTTACAGTGTTCAATTGATCATCAACTAAATTAGAAGCTAGGGTATCTAAACTTGATGGCATAAATCTATATGTATCGAGAAAACGAATTTCAAAACTATTTCCACTTAAACTTTTTATTTTTTTTGAGACAGAAATATAGTTTTCCTTATTTATTGGTATTACGGAAACTTCACTTCTTTACTTTATAATCCAAGTTATATTTAGAGTGGGCTGCATTTCTGAAGCGACCTGTAAAATGACAATGATCTCTAACCCTATCAGTCTTTAAACCTTTCTGACACATAGAACAATTCAATGAATTATCAAATATTTGTTGGTCATCCAAAGTAATTATCATAGGAACTATTTTGTGTAAGTACTCATCATTTACATACATGTAATGCCGCATTCTTCCCTTGAATCCCTCAAAAATTTTTTTGACTCTTCCGTCAAGGGGTTGAATTGCATTTCGCTTATGCAGCTCCGAATGAACATGGTTTGCCCACTTATTCTTTTGCAAGAAACACTTGCAGGATTGACAAAACTTATTTTGGGTATTCATTTTATTTTATTCTTTTTGTTTAAATTCTATTTTTTTCACGATCAATTTTTCACTTTTACTTAAGTTGTGTTTGACGTAGCACAGTATCCCACTTTTTTTTGTAGTCTAACTATTGTCCTCGATCATTTCATTTATAGTGTTTAAAGTGGGCGTGTATGATAATATTAAGGATGAGAGGTGCATATTTAAAATTTTTTTTAAATGAAAAAATATAGGTTATTTTAGTAGTTGACATCGACTATTTATTGGTTAGAAGAGATGAGAAGTATTGACTTTTAAATATATTTGATACAAGTGTAACCAATAGGACACCATCAAATCGACAAAGAAGACACAAAATCATAGAATAACGGAGAGTGTTGGTTAGAAGAGGTCGCACATACTTTGCTGCAGGTGGGAAAGGAAAGATCATTTTTTATGCACACCATCATATATATGAGTGATTCTTTGTGAAACGTATCTAGATTTTCTTTATGGTCTCAAAACGGTTTCATATTTTTATCACGATATTATACCATTTATACAGGATTTTAAAAATATTAAAAAAATTTATCCATTTGACAGAAGCAAAGATATGGCGATGTCTTTTTTTTGTTAAGATTGTGTATAACTTTAAATTACATGGTGTAGAAAATAAAAAAAAAATCTCCTTAATTATTATTTTTTCCAACCTTTCAGATAAAAATAGCTCCCATAATAGTTCCCAAGCAACTTATAGGCCAATCTTAAAAAAAAAATATTCAATCGCGGTTTTCTGCAAATCGGCATTTTTAATTTTTATAAAAAATTAGTATAATGTTCTATACATAATCCTTGTTGAACCCTACAAATTTTGGCGTGGGACCTCCATGGGTTTCCCCAGAATTAATTAAAGCAGTTTATATTAAATCAAAATCAAAGCAGTCTTTTCTTGTTATTATTTTTAAATTATGATGTAACGAACTGTTTTCGACCGTTCTACGCTCTACTTAAACGACGCGACTAACCCAGAGATATTGTTTTATATTTATGTTGCATAGCAGCCCTTGACCCATGAAAATGCAAGATACCCGATTGGGACAAATCGGTAAACTTTATTGTTTGTCTTGGGCTGGTAGAATTAATTTTTTTATTGGATAAAAAAATAAATGAATATAAAAATAAAATAAAATGAGAAAGTGGGCTTCCATTTAAAAGTAAAATCTACGGAATCGTTTTTAATTGTGCTTTAAAATTCTGATCAATAGCAATATGAAAATTTTCAAAAACCGGTGCATCAATCCATTCAATAAAAAAAATCATAAAAACTTTCGCATTCGCAGTGTTTCAAATGCACTAAGCCCACTTCCTCATTTTATTTTATTTTTATATTCATTTATTTTTTTATCCAATAAAAAAATTAATTCTACCAGCCCAAGACAAACAATAAAGTTTACCGATTTGTCGGGTATCTTGCATTTTCATGGGTCACGGGCTGCTATGCAACATAAATATAAAACAATATCTCTGGGTTAGTCGCGTCGTTTACGTAGAGCGTAGAACGGTCGAAAACAGTTCGTTACATCATAATTTAAAAATAATAACAAGAAAAGACTGCTTTGATTTTGATTTAATATAAACTGCTTTAATTAATTCTGGGGAAACCCATGGAGGTCCCACGTCAAAATTTGTAGGGTTCAACAAGGATTATGTATAGAACATTATACTAATTTTTTATAAAAATTAAAAATGCCGATTTGCAGAAAACCGCGATTGAATATTTTTTTTTTAAGTTTGGCCTATAAGTTGCTTGGGAACTGTTATGGGAGTTATTTTTATCTGAAAGGTTGGCAAAAATAATAATTAAGGAGATTTTTTTTTTATTTTCTACACCATGTAATTTAAAGTTATACACAATCTAAACATAAAAAAGACATCGCCATATCTTTTCTTCTGTCAAATGGATAAATTTTTTTAATATTTTTAAAATCCTGTATAAATGGTATAATATCGTGATAAAAATATGAAACCGTTTTGAGACCATAAAGAAAATCTCGATACGTTTCACAAAGAATCACTCATATAGGGGACAGTTTGGAAAAAATCATTTCAACTTTGGAAAAAATTAAAGATTTTCATTTGTTGAATTTCGAGAATGCACATCTTTGGGTAAAAGAAGAAGATGAAAACCAACATAAAATTTCCTTATAAATTGTGTAAGCATACTTCAAGGTGTAAGACGAGATTGTTGACTTAGATAGACAACATGCATTCAGTTAAAATAAATAATTTTCTGAATGTATTTGACGGAATTCTGTTCAATGCACACTATGTACGGCTCCAGATCATACAATCAAAACTCTTTGAATGTGTTGGAGGTAATATGAAAATATCTATTCATGGAAATTATATGGACACCAGGGTGTGGAGCAATGATGCAGCCACTGAGGGAGTTAATACTTGTGTATGCCATCATATATCGGATTACAAGAAGGAAGCACTCAATATTTTGAATATATACTATAATCTAGAAAAAATAATGAACAAGATTAAATAATATACTATAACATGTTCGCAATAACAAAATAAATGAAAATATTTCCTTGACTGAGATATGTCGGCTACTTGCGAGTTGTTGCGCGGTCGTGATCAACCCCTATTATGGGACGTGTTAGAGCTAGCAGGCTAGAGGCCCATGATCTTGTCAATGAGCGTGCGCCTTCAGGCTTGCGCATGTGTCTTTGACATTTACCAGTTAAAAGTTCTGGGGCGGAAATAAAAATGTGTGTTTGAAAGTATTCCACATTTTAGAATCATTAAATTGTGATATTTATTTTGTTGGTGTTTTTTTGATTTCTAAATTAATTTTACAATCATAGGAAACATTATTCCCTAACATGATCGGATATGTTCCTCTAAGATAACAACCTTTGGATACTATGGTTGTGCGACCTTTCTCACATGCACCTTTCTCACGTGACTATTAATTGCACATAATGGGGGGAAGGATAAATGATCAATATTATCACATGGGGATAAGAGGGCGATGGGGGCAATTAAGTATACTCTTTATGGACATGATCGTAACATTTTTATGACTTCAAAGCCCTTTAAAATCAGTTAATATATTGGAATTTGCTAATTGTCTTAGATCCCGCATACGTTAATGAGGGGGGGAGGGTCACCGGCAGCCATTAATATGCTAATTAACCCAGAATCCGCATTTCCATACTACTCGCTTCGGTTGGTAAATAAAAAAAGGACTGGGTTGAGGATCTGGCGGGTATATATATCCCCCATAGCCGAAAATCGGGGTCTCGTGTTTCTCTGCTTTACCGTCTATAGCTTTCCAATATCGGAGCCTAGCCTGTTTGTACCGATTATTCCATTATATCCCTATTCCAACAAAAGCTAGCTAGACCATTTTTATAGCTAACTTTTTTGTAACAGTATCTAGCGAAACGTCGTTTCGGGTATTTCTTTTATTAACTTACATTTCATTATAAATTCTGTTCACATTGTCCGGTGAATCTGGACCCCGGCACCGCTATCCCATTGCACCGCTCTCCCAGTGCATCGCTCTCCCGCCCTGTTCTCTACTTCTTAATTTTTTCTTCGTTTTTCCTTTTCTACGTGCGGCCATATTGCCTTTTTTCAGGCTCCTTGTTGTGAGCATATTAATGTACAACAAATTTATTTGCATTTGGGGGTACATCCATACATACCTTCACTTAAATAAAATCGAAGAAACAAAGACCTAAACATAAAAAAAATATTGTGCAAATATATGCCAAGCATACAGTGAGAATTATTAAATATACATTGTTCTGACAATTCAGGACCCCAAAACTTTCCAAGATTTTCAAACTGTATATCCGCAACCGCATAAATACTTGGACATATTTTTCTGTTCTCCAAATACAGTCCACAAAAAATCGAGAACGTCCACCACAACACATACCCGCCGCCTGATACGTACGCCCTCCACATAAAGATTCACAAACAACGACGAATCTTTAGCCAGGGGAGGGGTGCATGTGACTCACCAGACTCACACTGCTAAAGGCAGAAGAAATTGCAATTCGGCAGTTCTCGGGTGTCGCGTGGCCAGAACAACGGCTACGATCGACCTTACCGGCAGCCAAGTTAAAGCTCTAGTCTGGTATAAAAGACCTTAGACAAATAGAGAAAAGAGAGAATCCATTTGGGGGTCTTGCTGACGGAAGCCAATAGCTCCGAGGAAAAGCGACTTTCCCTTTCTTCTGCTACCAGGACCAGCCACCGTATCCCACATTCGTTGAGGAGGACACAAATCGCAACTCGAAAGATTCTTATGTGTCTATAATTATTAAATTTTAAAATACAAAAAATGATATTCCCAATAGTATAAGATAATATGTCAAAAAACACAGAAGCTATAATTGTTTCATATTATTTTCCCACCAACTTTCCGATCGTTCCAATGGCAGCTATATGATATAGTCGTCCGATTTTGATGAAACTTAATTCGAAACTCAAAACTAATTAAAAAATGTTATTTCCAAGCGTAGGAGGATATATGTTAAAAAACACCGAAGCTATAATTTGTTTCATATTATTTTTCCACCAATTTTCCGATCGATCCTATGGCAGCTATATGATATAGTCGTCCGATTTCGATAAAATTTAATTCGAAATTCAAAACTTATTAAATAATGTTATATCCGAGCTAAGGGGTTATAAGCTAAAAAACACCAAAGATATAATTTTTTATTCCGATTATTCCTATGGGAGCTATAAGACATAGTTGTCCGATCCGGCTGGTTCCTACTACCTGCAAAAGATATAAGACTTTTGGGAAAGTTTCAGCTCGATAGCTTCAAAACTGAGAGACTAGTTTGCGTAGAAACGGACGGACAGACGGACAGACGGACATGGCTAGATCGACTCGTCTATTCATGCTGATCAAGAATATATATACTTTATGGGGTTTGAAACGTCTTCTTCACTGCGTTGCAAGCTTCTGACTGAAATCAATATACCCTCTGCAAGGGTATAAAAAAACATTGCAAGCATTAAAAAATGCGTTAAAAAAGCTTTTAAACCAACCGAATCGATAGACAAAGTGTGAATCGTGATGAACAGCTAGAGAAGGCGAGTCTCTCCACCAGCTGTTGAAGAAGTCGCATGCCTCTGGCATAATATATCTATATATTTTTTGTTTAAGTGAATTGGTATACTTAGGAACAGCCGTATTTTAGTGCACGCATATTTATATATATATATCCAATATAATGTTTTCCAAGGACCAGGATCCGGAGCGTCGAGATCTCATCGCCCAGGATTTAAAGAGGGGGTAAGTTTGTCGGAACACGGTTCCTTTCTTATAAACATACATATATAAAAATTCGTGCAGTATCCTACAGTTTTATAGACTACTATAAACTTTTTCAGCGGCGAGTTGTTGTATGTACAATTGCAAGAGCCCTCTGAGCGACGTTTGTAGTCGTGAATAGTCAGAATTTTGCCTGCGGTATCGGAGTGGATGCACCTAAGTATAGCAAAGTTTTCATCTTTATTTGCCATGAGTAATGTACTGTTTTATAGAGGAGGGAACTTAAATAGATTTAAATATGCACATACCTATTTATTTGTCTTTAAACTAGTAACTGTAAAGTCCACAACTTCTGTCTGTCAGTGTTGAGAGGCCACTCAATCAGAACTTTGTCGCAGAATAGAGGCATGACTTTGAAATGTTTTTAGCCGTAGAAATTCCCTGTTTTGTTCATGGGCAAATTTACCAGAATTCCCTTAAATCAAGAACTATTAGGTTTCCTTATTATACGAGTAATACTATGAAACTACGTTCTGAACGACTATTTGTTGAAATTAAAGTAGATACAATTTATTTGAGCTTTTTGGCCGACGCCCCTTGACGTTCTAGGCATTTGCCAGGTCGTTTGATAGGTTCGAGTCCAGAAAGAGCAGGAGCGCAAGCATTGCGGTAACTCATTTAGCAATTGCGGTGGGGGTCTACTGTTCGTTTGTCGATCCAGGACAGAATGGGAGGTGGGGGAACTGACAGGAAAAGCAAAGCCGACGCCCCACGACGTTCTAGGCATTTGTCAGGTCGTTTGATTGGTTCGAGTCTTTGCGTTGTCCCTTGACATATTTGGGCGGTGGACGATTTTTAGTTTTAGTACTTGGCTAGTTTGTCAGGTCGTTTGCTTGGTTCGAGTCCAGAGAAAAAGGAAACGGTTGTGGAGTCCGAGAATGAGCGGTGAAACAACCTGTTTTCCGACGACTGGCGGGAGGGTTTTTTTTGGACAGATTCCTTATTTATTCCTCCCTTAGATTCCTTAGCTCAAATGTTCCAAACGGAAACACAGCCAGACTAGAAAAAGAGAGAGTAAGGGCATGTTAGCTTAGCGGAACCCAGTAATGTAGAAGCGGCTAACACCCCAGTTAGGGATATTTGTTTTGTGTTATTTTTTGGGCTTAAATATGGGAAGGTTCTGGACCGAAAAGAAACTTGAGAAGCAGAGAGAAGCACCCCCAGTATATACACATTTTTTTGTCGACTTATTCTGCGTTTACGTCGCTGACCGGGTGCTTTGAAGGGAATCACGTGAAGGGAAAAAGTGAAAACAAATTTTAGTGCCTGTATTAATCAGCACAAAGTGACAATTTATTAAAGAAAGCGGAGGCCTTAAAAGAAGACCCAACCATATAAATGAAGGGGGCCAAGAAGAAGGTCTTATTCCAACCCAGCACCGGAAGAGTGACCCGAGCAACAACGCGCGGGGAAAATCACCAAGCCCGGAGTGAGAGCGCGCCAAGGCTAGGAGATTCACCTGAAAGAGAGCCGTGGGAGCTTGCACAGAATCAGCCAGGACAGGTAGATACCCTGTCCGAGGCAAACAATCTGGACCAATCCACTGAAATGGAAGGAGCCGCCGGTGGGGAGAATCTACCCCTAGGACCGCCGAGAGGAAGATCATGTATGCTTCCCCAATTTCAGAAGCAACTTAGAGGCTGCTGAGAGGCGTGAACGAAGATTGATGGAAATCATGAGGCAGAGCAACGAAATGCAGCGTGATATGAGCGCCCAGATAGAAGCTCTGAAAGCACAACTGGCAAAGTTGCAGTCTCCGACATCCAGGAGACCCGAACAGAAGGGACTGCCTTCGTCGCCCCGAACTGTTCCGGATCCAACTGACAGCTTCTTGAGATACCAAGAGACCCCGCCTCTGGAACTGGTAACGCAGGACATGATCAATAGCCAGATGCATCGGTTAAGAACACCCCGGCGGATAGATACTCCGTCCCACAGGCAATCCAGAACAAACGAAAGGGAGACGAGTCACCAACTGCATCCAGAGATCGATCGCAACTCATCGATTCAGGGACCGAGACCAAAAGAAGTCAGGTTAGACAGATGGAACCTAAAGTTCGATGGAAGCGGACGCGGCATGACAGTTGAGATCTTCCTGTTCCGCGTGGACCGATTACAAGAATTGTATGACCTCAGCCGCCAACAAGACTTTCGTGAATTCCATTAGCAGCTAATGGAGGACAAGGCAGAAGAATACGATTTTAACCACTATTCGTTTTCCACTACCGGAAGTGACCTTATGAAAGTCAAGGAATTAACGGAACGCAAACAAGGATAGCACGAAACCTTTAGCGATTATGTCTCCGAAATGCACAACTTGCATTTCAAACTGAAGCATAAAATCGCTGAAGATGAATTTGTTGCGCTTTTGAAAGACAACATGAACTCCCAGATGTGCGGCTTGCTGCTAACATCCCCATTAACTTCGTAGGCGGAACTTAAAAGGGAGGGTCTCCGAGTGGTCCGCTGGTTAAAAAATACTGCGAAAAACATGCCAGGCACTACAAAGCTTTCCTAGTAGTACAAAAGTACAAACATAAAAATCAAACATTTGTAATAAATATGCTTTAACAGATCGTCAGTTAGATCAAACACAGATTCCATGCGCCAAGTGTAAGAAAAATACTAGAGTACATAATATACCTTTAACATAAAGCAACAGCAGTGAAGATATCAGCCCGGACAGCTCAGCCGATAAAACATAAGACTCTTGATCAGAGGAGTGGGTCGAAGCCACACGTGAATGGGCGCCTAAAAAGGAGATGAAACACGGAACAGACAACGATGGTCGTACGCAGATTCCTTTTGCGAAGTCATTCCATGCGGTGCGCATCGATCACTTCGAGCCTGTTACGTACGCCCTCCACATGAAAGATTCACATAGAGAAACAACGACGAATCTTTAGCCAGGGGGAGGAGTGCATGTGACTAACCAGACTCATATTGGTAAAGGCGGAAGAAAATGCAGTTCGGCAATTCTCGGGTGTCGCGTGGCAAGAACAACGGGCACGATCGACCTACTGGTAACTATACTCCGGTAGCTGGCAAAGGGCAACAGCCGGCCGTTGTCTCCCAAGATAGCAGATATCAAGAAACAGTAATCCTAGGTGGGAACACCTAGTTTATCCGATCCATACCGGCAGCTTAGTAAAAGCTCTAGTCTGGTATAAAAGACCTTAGACAAATAGAGAAAAGAGAGAATCCATTTGGGTGTCTTGCTGACGGAAGCCAGTAGCTCCGAGGGAAGGAGCTTCGTGGGGTAGTCGTCCACGGAGTCTTCTGCCACCAGGACCAGCCACCATATCCAACAGTCCTTGAGGAGGACACAAATCGCAGCTCGAAAGATTCTTATGTGTCGGACCAGCGCCGCCATTGTCATCAAAGAACGTGTAGAGGATCAACAATAAGGACGACATCTGACATACTGTGCTGTTTGTAGCCGCACTACCCGTGATCCCCATGCTCCTGAAAATTGTTCAGCTGTAGGAGCTATCCGTTCAAAAGCGTAGTGACCAATAACGTACTTCGAAGAAAGTAGTGATGCAATATAAATTTGTTAATCGAGCCAACCAAAGCTAAAGTGAACTTATGCATAACCAAAACCAATATCCTCAAATAATACAATTGGAGAACAAGTGAAAGTAAACAAAACAAGGAAGAACGCTATAGTCGAGTACCTCGACTATGAGATACCCGTTACTCAGCTAAAGGGACCAAAGGAAAATGGAGATATGCAAGCAGCAAAGCGAGATTGAAATGCGCCACCTACCGGCGGTAGACAGATTTAAGCGTTGTGGGCGTTAGAGTGGGCGTGACAAAGTTTTTTTTGAATCAATCGATAGGTATTGACAAGACCAATACATTTCAGTTAAAATTTTTTATCTAGCATGCAAATTGTGGGCGCCACAGGCTTGGGCGGTTTGTGGGCGTTAGAGTGGGCGTGGCATATTCGCGTGACAAATTTGCGCTGCGCTCAAGCCTACGGAATCTAAATCTAAAATCCCATTTACTTATCTTTGATATTTTCCGAGATATCCGCGTTCATATTTACGATTTTTTGAAGTTTGTGGGCGGTTTGTGGGCGTAAAAGTTGGCGTGGCAAACTTTTTTTGGGTCAATCGATAGGTATTGATGAGAATAATACATTTCAGTTAAAATTTTTATTCTAGCATGAAAACTGCAGGAGCCACAGTTTTGGGCGGTTTGTGGGCGTTAGAGTGGGCGTGGCACTCTGCTGAAACAAACTTGCGCTGCGTAAGAAGCTCAGGAATCTGCACGCCTAATCTCAATAGCCTAGCTCTTATAGTTTCCAAGATCTCAGCGTTCATCCGGACGGACAGACAGACGGACAGACGGACAGACGGACAGACGGACAGACGGACATGGCTAGATCGACTCGGCTAGTGATCCTGATCAAGAATATATATACTTTATGGGGTCGGAAACGCTTCCTTCTGCCTGTTACATACTTTCCGACGAATCTAGTATACCCTTTTACTCTACGAGTAACGGGTATAAACATTGCAAGCATTCAAAAAAGCGTTTAAAATACTTTTAAACCAACCGAATCGATAGACAAAGTGTGAATCATGATGAACAGTTAGAGAAGGCGAGTCTCTCCACCAGCTGTTGAAGAAGTCGCATGCCCTGGCATAATATATATATATTTTTTGTGTTTAAGTGAATTGGTATACTTAAGAACAGCCGTAATTTAGTGCACGCATATTTATATATATATATATCCAATATAATCGCCCAGGATTTAAAGAGGGGGTAAGTTTGTCGGAACACGGTTCCTTTCTTATAAACATACATATAAAAAATTCGTGCAGTATCCTACAGTTTTATAGAATACTATAAACTTTTTCAGCGGCGAGTTGTTGTATGTACAATTGCAAGAGCCCTCTGAGCGACGTTTGTAGTCGTGAATAGTCAGAATTTTGCCTGCGGTATCGGAGTGAATGCACCTAAGTATAGCAAAGTTTTCATCTTTATTTGCCATGAGTAATGAGGAGGGTATAGAGGAGGGAACTTAAATAGTTTTAAATATGCACATACCTATTTATTTGTCTTTAAACTAGTAACTGTAAAGTCCACAACTTCTGTGACTGTCAGTGTTGAGAGGCCACTCAATCAGAACTTTGTCGCAGAATAGAGGCATGACTTTGAAATGTTTTTAGCCGTAGAAATTCCCTGTTTTGTTCATGGGCAAATTTACCAGAATTCCCTTTAATCAAGAACTATTAGGTTTCCTTATTATACAAGTAATACTATGAAACTACGTTCTGAACGACTATTTGTTGAAATTAAAGTAGATACAATTTATTTGAGCTTTCTGGCCGACGCCCCACGACGTTCTAGGCATTTGCCAGGTCGTTTGATAGGTTCGAGTCCAGAAAGAGCAGGAGCGCAAGCATTGCGGTAACTCATTTAGCAATTGCGGTGGGGGTCTACTGTTCGTTTGTCGATCCAGGACAGAATGGGAGGTGGGGGAACTGACAGGAAAAGCAAAGCCGACGCCCGACGACGTTCTAGGCATTTGTCAGGTCGTTTGATTGGTTCGAGTCTTTGCGTTGTCCCTTGACATATTTGGGCGGTGGACGATTTTTAGTTTTAGTACTTGGCTAGTTTGTCAGGTCGTTTGCTTGGTTCGAGTCCAGAGAAAAAGGAAACGGTTGTGGAGTCCGAGAATGATCGGTGAAACAACCTGTTTTCCGACGACTGGCGGGAGGGGTTTTTTTGGACAGATTCCTTATTTATTCCTCCCTTAGATTCCTTAGCTCAAATGTTCCAAACGAAAACTGGCTGTGTTTCCGTTTGGAACATTTGAGCTGACTAGAAAAAGAGAGAGTAAGGGCATGTTAGCTTAGCGGAACCCAGTAATGTAGAAGCGGCTAACACCCCCAGTTAGGGATATTTGTTTTGTGTTATTTTTTGGGCTTAAATATGGGAAGGTTCTGGACCGAAAAGAAACTTGAGAAGCAGAGAGAAGCACCCCCAGTATATACACATTTTTTTGTCGACTTATTCTGCGTTTACGTCGCTGACCGGGTGCTTTGAAGGGAATCACGTGAAGGGAAAAAGTGAAAACAAATTTTAGTGCCTGTATTAATCAGCACAAAGTGACAATTTATTAAAGAAAGCGGAGGCCTTAAAAGAAGACCCAACCATATAAATGAAGGGGGCCAAGAAGAAGGTCTTATTCCAACCCAGCACCGGAAGAGTGACCCGAGCAACAACGCGCGGGGAAAATCACCAAGCCCGGAGTGAGAGCGCGCCAAGGCTAGGAGATTCACCTGAAAGAGAGCCGTGGGAGCTTGCACAGAATCAGCCAGGACAGGTAGATACCCTGTCCGAGGCAAACAATCTGGACCAATCCACTGAAATGGAAGGAGCCGCCGGTGGGGAGAATCTACCCCTAGGACCGCCGAGAGGAAGATCATGTATGCTTCCCCAATTTCAGAAGCAACTTAGAGGCTGCTGAGAGGCGTGAACGAAGATTGATGGAAATCATGAGGCAGAGCAACGAAATGCAGCGTGATATGAGCGCCCAGATAGAAGCTCTGAAAGCACAACTGGCAAAGTTGCAGTCTCCGACATCCAGGAGACCCGAACAGAAGGGACTGCCTTCGCCGCCCCGAACTGTTCCGGATCCAACTGACAGCTTCTTGAGATACCAAGAGACCCCGCCTCTGGAACTGGTAACGCAGGACATGCTCAATAGCCAGATGCATCGGTTAAGAACACCCCGGCGGATAGATACTCCGTCCCACAGGCAATCCAGAACAAACGGAAGGGAGACGAGTCACCAACTGCATTCAGAGATCGATCGCAACTCATCGATTCAGGGACCGAGACCAAAAGAAGTCAGGTTAGACAGATGGAACCTAAAGTTCGATGGAAGCGGACGCGGCATGACAGTTGAGATCTTCCTGTTCCGCGTGGACCGATTACCAGAATTGTATGACCTCAGCCGCCAACAAGACTTTCGTGAATTCCATTAGCAGCTAATGGAGGACAAGGCAGAAGACTACGATTTTGACCACTATTCGTTTTCCACTACCGGAAGTGACCTTATGAAAGTCAAGGAATTAACGGAACGCAAACAAGGATAGCACGAAACCTTTAGCGATTATGTCTCCGAAATGCACAACTTGCATTTCAAACTGAAGCATAAAATCGCTGAAGATGAATTTGTTGCGCTTTTGAAAGACAACATGAACTCCCAGATGTGCGGCTTGCTGCTAACATCCCCATTAACTTCGTAGGCGGAACTTAAAAGGGAGGGTCTCCGAGTGGTCCGCTGGTTAAAAAATACTGCGAAAAACATGCCAGGCACTACAAAGCTTTCCTAGTAGTACAAAAGTACAAACATAAAAATCAAACATTTGTAATAAATATGCTTTAACAGATCGTCAGTTAGATCAAACACAGATTCCATGCGCCAAGTGTAAGAAAAATACTAGAGTACATAATATACCTTTAACATAAAGCAACAGCAGTGAAGATATCAGCCCGGACAGCTCAGCCGATAAAACATAAGACTCTTGATCAGAGGAGTGGGTCGAAGCCACACGTGAATGGGCGCCTAAAAAGGAGAAGGAACACGGAACATGCGATCCGCATCGATCACTTCGAGCCTGTTACGTACGCCCTCCACATAGAAAGATTCACTTAGAGAAACAACGACGAATCTTTAGCCAGGGGGAGAAGTGCATGTGACTAGCCAGATTCATACTGGTAAAGGCGGCAGAAAATGCAATTCGGCAATTCTCGGGTGTCGCGTGGCCAGAACAACGGCCACGATCGACCTACTGGTAAGCATACTCCGGTAGCTGGCAAAGGGCAACAGCCGGCCGTTGTCTCCCAAGATAGCAGATATCAAGAAACAGTAATCCTAGGTGGGAGCACCTAGTTTATCCGATCCATATCGACAGCTTAGTAAAAGCTCTAGTCTGGTATAAAAGACCTTAGACAAATAAAGAAAAGAGAGAATCCATTTGGGTGTCTTGCTGACGGAAGCCAGTAGCTCCGAGGGAAGGAGCTTCGTGGGGTAGTCGTCCACGGATTCTTCTGCCACCAGGACCAGCCACCATATCCAACAGTCCTTGGGGAGGACACAAATCGCAACTCGAAAGATTCTTGTGTCGGACCAGCGTCGCCATTGTCATCAAAGAACGTGTAGAGGATCAACAATAAGGACGACATCTGACATACTGTGATGTTTGTAGCCGCAGTACCCGTGATCCCCATGCTCCTGAAAATTGTTCAGCTGTAGGAGCTAACCGTTCAAAAGCGTAGTGACCAATAACATACTTCGAAGAAAGTAGTGATGCAATATAAATGTGTTAATCGAGCCAACCAAAGCTAAAGTGAACTTATGCATAACCAAAACCAATATCCTCAAATAATACAATTGGAGAACAAGTGAAAGAAAAAAAAACATTGTAAGCATTCAAAAATGCGTTAAAAATACATTTACCTTTAACCAACCGAATCGATAGAAAAAGTGTGAATCATGGTGAGCAATTAGAGAAGGTGAGTCTCTCCACCAGCCGTTGAAGAAGTCACATGCCTCTGGCATAATATATCTATATATTTTGTGTTTAAGTGAATTGGTATATTTAGGAACATCCGTATTTTAGTGCACGCATATTTATATATATATATCCAATATAATGTTTTCCAAGGACCAGGATCCGGAGCGTCGAGATCTCATCGCCCAGGATTTAAAGAGGGGGTAAGTTTTTCGGAACACGGTTCCTTTCTAATAAACATACATATATAAATATTCGTGCAGTATCCTACAGATTTATAGACTACTATAAACTTTTTCAGCGGCGAGTATCAGCCTTGTTTTCGTATGTACAATTGCAAGAGCCCTCTGAAAGACGTTTGTAGTCGTGAATAGTCAGCATTTTGCTGATGTGTCCACCTTCACGGGTGGTAAGTTCGAGACTCTCCAAAATAAGTGTCAATTAAATTAACTCCATATGCATTAGCCTTTTATTACTCATCCACGGCGGACGCCGATATACAAGGGTGGTCAAAAGTATTTTCACAAAAAAAAAGTTAAATATATTCATAATTTGAACTTACATCTTGTTAACTTTGGCATCAATGGAAAGGTAATTTAAATGCCGTTTGAATGATACAATACATTTCTTAACACATTCAGTACTTATTGAAAAGGACGAATTTGTGTGAAAATGTCCTTTTTGAACTTTTTTCCTCGACTTGAAAACTAAAATTTTTTGATGCAAAAAGTTTCTTCAAACAAAAATAATAGTAACTGCAAAAAGAATTTTTCAAAAATCATTTTGCTTATGTTTTTTGTGATTTTTTAAAGGTGACACTGTCGGAAAAAATTTGTAGGAAAAAGAGAAAAATATGGCTAAAATGCATGTTTCTAAGCATTTTCAAAAAATCATAAAAAATATAAGCAAAATGATTTTTGAAAAATTCTTTTTGCAGTTACTATTATTTTTGTTTGAAGAAACTTTTTGCATCAAAAAATTTTAGTTTTCAAGTCGAGGAAAAAAGTTCAAAAAGGACATTTTCACACAAATTCGTCCTTTTCAATAAGTACTGAATGTGTTAAGAAATGTATTGTATCATTCAAACGGCATTTAAATTACCTTTCCATTGATGCCAAAGTTAACAAGATGTAAGTTCAAATTATGAATATATTTAACTTTTTTTTTGTGAAAATACTTTTGACTAACCTTGTATATAGCCTAATAAATTTATAATGTGAAAAAGAATTCGAAACCATGGTGTGTTAGAACTCTAACAAGGGGGGGTGTGCTGACGCGAGGAGTGGAGTAAGTCAAGAACAATGACATAACTTTCGACGGACAATCTTGACATTAGGGGATCGTATTGCGCGGCCCGCGACGATCCATTGGCACACGAGTGTGTGAAGGGAAGGGAATATGGCCAAAACACATCCCGATTGTAATGCGATCAAGCGACAGCTAAGCTTGTAGGGCAGTGTGGACTGACGACTGACAAACTATATGGACTAATATTATTTTCCAGGAACTTTAAATACTTATTCTCGTTATGTTGGAGAGGAGAGAGGCTTACCAAGATCCCACGACCCGAATACGACTTAGCTTATGCCGGCAAAGGGTGCCTGAACATCGGACGCCTCTCCCTCGGCCCAAGTCTTTGTCAGGACTTGGGCACTAATATGCCTACGTAACACGGCATTAATAAATAAACATAAAACCTGCGAACATTACATACATACATATCTACATCCATTACATACATACGTATACATATTTATTATTTGTTGAACGTTGATGCACTAAGAGCAGTACAAACAAGTGGCCCAAACGACACCAAGCACGTGCTTGTTACGCGCGGGCCCATTTTAATTTCGGGCAAATACGGTTCGCGAGGAAGGTACATAGAACAAACAAGGACAGGACAAAACATAGATCAACAAGACTACAGCAAATGAGCTAAGATTTTAGTTTTTAATACAGGGATAGAGGTTGAGGAACAAATTAAATGATATAGGTTGTTATAATTATTACAAAGAACGCGAAAAGGCTCATGCTGACTAAAATTAGATGAACATCGTGGCAAGTTTATAGGATAGTAGTTTCGCATTCGTCTAACAGGAACATTGAAAGTAAGGCGGCTTACCAAATCTACAGAATCAATATCGCCTCTGATAAGATTATTCATAAAAATAGTACCAAGCATAGTTCTACGGCTTACTAGACTAGGCAAATTAATTAAAAGCAATCTACTCGAGTAAGAAGGCAACCTGACGTTTTGATCCAAATACATATCCATATCTTCATACATACATACAAACATATCTACATACATTCACATATATTTTGAATTCCCATCATCCTGTTCACACTACTTAGAGTTTTTCGTTCGCCATCCGTTTAAACATAAGATAAAAATTACACCAACCGACGTAATAAACTGTTTTGGTCAGTGTGTTTTCCCTTCAGTTCCAAAAACTCCGCCCAACTCCCCGAGTGCCAGAACGCCAGCTACTGGTCAGGAGACAGCGCAGAGGACATCGGCAGCGACGCTAGCAGACATCTCCGGCAGCCACGTTACCATCGCCGCGCGGAGCTCATTGGGAAGCGCAGGAGCGTCGCGGACGTCAAGCATTAAGGTGAAGCCGGGTGGAACGTTCGTCTGCGCTAGGCGTAAAGCAAAGTGAACTGCTAGGCAGCCTCCTGGCGGTAGCCTTGACTGTCAGCGCGATCTGAGCAAGAACCTAGCGGGACCGTCCGGGACAGAGCAAGGGACAGGTATTGCGTCGAAAGGCGTTGGCCTGCAGAGCAAAGCTTGTTCACCCAAGTCTGAGAACGGTGACGCTTCCCTAAGCCCACAAGGCCGAACTCTCTGCGAGTCCAAGGCGCGACAAGCGACCCCGAGGCAGCGCGTCGGCAAGCGAGTAGAGGCGGCCACTACGAGCGTCCAGAGACACAGGAGCCAGCGGACGTCGAGTCAACCCGTCGACAAGCCAAGACGAGGAGCACCAGCAGCCGGCGGAACCAGAGCAAGGAGATACTGAGTAGTACGCTGTACTAATACCACGAGAATAAATTCCACTGTTACCATTCAAACCCTGTGTTTTCTCACTGATTTACGGGGCAGTCACGTCATATAAATTTGGTGGGACGAACACACAATCTTCTGAGCTAGCCGCACGAATCTCGTAGCGAGCAGACAACAAAATCAGTTCGTTACATATACTTAAAAAATGCGTTTTATTTGTTTATTTGTATATTTACCTTTTATAGCTGTGTATAAACCCTTTGCAGGATTTTTATTGGCACAAGACATTTCATCATCCACTTTCGGCTAACGGACCCCATTGAATACCTTCCAAATTTACGTACTTTAAAATAAGATCAATGCACAACATCTTAAACTTAATGTAGCACTTACCTGACTTTATTATATTAACTAAACGATTAAAGTAACTCTGCTGCGCACAATTAAAATGGATGCTTCCCTTTTAATCACTCAAACAGAATGCACCAAGTCTTCTTCTTACCCCTTTACTTGATTTCTTTTGTTTTCTCTTCGCTGTTGGTGCGTGCCACTATATATCTATACCCTTTCTAAAGCGAAAAATATCCGATTACATAATATTTACTTCTTGAGTAAAATATACAATATGAATTTTTTAAAAATGTTAATACTAAAATGTTTTAAATATTTAAATCAATTTTAACGGACTAAATTTCTATAACTAAACTAAAAAACTATATAGTAATAATATATGTATAATAAGTAAACATATCATTATAACTTACAAATAATTTACTTTTATAAAACAATATAAGTTTTTTTTTCGATACACAATAATGCTCCTAAAATATTAGGGCATTCACATGTTGCTGCTCCACGGACATTTTTCCGCCGAAATATTAGTCGCTAGCCGAACATAACGGAGATACGCAAAATAAAATAATGGACCGGCCGAAATTTGTCTCTGCGAGAGCGGAGTGCAGGCAGATTATAAGACAAGAAAGAGAGGGAAATCTCCGAATATCTGCCTCTCTTTATTGCACGACCGTTTTCGTAGTCAGTCTTCTACGCTGCGCCGACTGCTCTGCTGACGTCAACAGCGGCATAGCGTTTTAGGCACAAAAAAAAACAAAAAAGCTTTTTGCCTTGAGCCATGTCACCGCATAGCGTACTAGCGCTGCACCGCATACATAGTATCGGTATATTTTGATATTTTTTTTTCCCTCGGAATATTAAATAAAAGCAAAATAATATCATAATATCAATGTGGACAAGACGGACCTCATTCTCTTTACTAAGACATACAAGGCACCGAAATAGACCCCCCGAAAATTGGCGAAACCAGGCTAACCCCGAAAATACAGGTCAAATACCTCGGCACAGGTCTGGACTGCAAGCTGGCATGGAGACCCAATGTAGTGGAAAGGGTGAAAAAGGCCACCGTGGCGCTATTTGCATCCAAGAAGATGCTTAGCAGTACTAGGGGCTTGTCACCTGCTCTGATGCACTAGATCTACATCTCGGTGGTGCGCCCAACTCTGCTGTATGGAGCCTTAGTGTGGTTGCAAGCCACTAAAAAGACGACCTACACCGATCTTATGGCGAGAACACAGTGGCAGGAACTGGACTGCATAACGGGGGCGCTGAGGTCAACCCCAACTAAAGCTCTTGAAACTATCCTCGGAATCGACCCCATAGATATCCACGATCAACTGACTGCAGAAGAGGCAGCACAACGTCTAGTTGCATCAGGCAACATGACGACGCAAAGTTTCGGGCATAGTTTAATAGGCCGAAGCATGATCAAAAAAAGGGTTACATGATCCCCTGAACGTTCCCGGCTGTCTTATAAGCTACCCAGCGACTGCAGCGTATTTCGGGCAGAAGTCTTCGCCATAAAAAAAGCGGCAAAAGTGGCTCATAATATAAACCGACCCCATGATATGGTCACCTTGTTCGTGGACAGCCAAGCGTCGATAAGATCCACGCAGTCGTCAACGGTCAGTTCCAGAAATGAAAAACGACAAAGTCAGTGCGGATCTATTGGGTTCCCAGCCACCAGGGCATCGATAGCATCGAGACAGCTGACGTTCCTGCAAAGGAGGGCGTAGAGCTGACGAACGACAGAACGGAGAACGTGCCTATCTCCCTCCGAACGCTACAAAGCGCCCTGGAGAAACAGGCGGACACGCGAGCAAAATGTAGATGGAGGAACACCAGGACTTGCCGAGTCTCAAGAATTATGTGCGAAGAGAAACTTGAGAAGCAGAGAAGCACCCACAGTATATACACATTTTTTTGTCGACTTATTCTGCGTTTACGTCGCTGACCGGGTGCTTTGAAAAGAATCACGTGAAGGGAAAAAGTGAAAACAAATTTTAGTGCCTGTATTAATCAGCACAAAGTGACAATTTATTAAAGAAAGCGGAGGCCTTAAAAGAAGAGCCAACCATATAAATGAAGGGGGCCAAGAAGAAGGTCTTATTCCAACCCAGCACCGGAAGAGTGACCCGAGCAACAACGCGCGGGGAAAATCACCAAGCCCGGAGTGAGAGCGCGCCAAGGCTAGGAGATTCACCTGAAAGAGAGCCGTGGGAGCTTGCATAGAATCAGCCAGGACAGGTAGATACCCTGTCCGAGGCAAACAATCTGGACCAATCCACTGAAATGGAAGGAGCCGCCGGAGGGGAGAATCTACTCCTAGGACCGCCGAGAGGAAGATCATGTATGCTTCCCCCATTTCAGAAGGAACTTAGAGGCTGCTGAGAGGCGTGAACAAAGATTGATGGAAATCATGAGGCAGAGCAACGAAATGCAGCGTGATATGAGCGCCCAGACAGAAGCTCTGAAAGCACAACTGGCAAAGTTGCAGTCTCCGACATCCAGGAGACCCGAACAAAAGGGACTGCCTTCGCCGCCCCGAACTGTTCCGGATCCAACTGACAGCTTCTTGAGATACCAAGAGACCCCGCCTCTGGAACTGGTAACGCAGGACATGCTCAATAGCCAGATGCATCGGTTAAGAACACCCCGGCGGATAGATACTCCGTCCCACAGGCAATCCAGAACAAACGAAAGGGAGACGAGTCACCAACTGCATTCAGAGATCGATCGCAACTCATCGATTCAGGGACCGAGACCAAAAGAAGTCAGGTTAGACAGATGGAACCTAAAGTTCGATGGAAGCGGACGCGGCATGACAGTTGAGATCTTCCTGTTCCGCGTGGACCGATTACAAGAATTGTATGACCTCAGCCGCCAAGACTTTCGTGAATTCCATTAGCAGCTAATGGAGAACAAGGCAGAAGACTACGATTTTGACCACTATTCGTTTTCCACTACCGGAAGTGACCTTATGAAAGTCAAGGAATTAACGTAACGCAAACAAGGATAGCACGAAACCTTTAGCGATTATGTCTCCGAAATGCACAACTTGCATTTCAAACTGAAGCATAAAATCGCTGAAGATGAATTTGTTGCGCTTTTGAAAGACAACATGAACTCCCAGATGTGCGGCTTGCTGCTAACATCCCCATTAACTTCGTAGGCGGAACTTAAAAGGGAGGGTCTCCGAGTGGTCCGCTGGTTAAAAAATACTGCGAAAAACATGCCAGGCACTACAAAGCTTTCCTAGTAGTACAAAAGTACAAACATAAAAATCAAACATTTGTAATAAATATGCTTTAACAGATCGTCAGTTAGATCAAACACAGATTCCATGCGCCAAGTGTAAGAAAAATACTAGAGTACATAATATACCTTTAGCATAAAGCAACAGCAGTGAAGATATCAGCCCGGACAGCTCAGCCGATAAAACATAAGACTCCTGATCAGAGGAGTGGGTCGAAGCCACACGTGAATGGGCGCCTAAAAAGGAGAAGAAACACGGAACAGACAACGATGGTCGTACGCAGATTCCTTTTGCGAAGTCATTCCATGCGGTGCGCATCGATCACTTTGAGCCTGTTACGTACGCCCTCCACATGAAAGATTCACATAGAGACACAACGACGAATCTTTAGCCAGGGGGAGGAGTGCATGTGACTAACCAGACTCATATTGGTAAAGGCGGAAGAAAATGCAGTTCGGCAATTCTCGGGTGTCGCGTGGCAAGAACAACGGGCACGATCGACCTACTGGTAACTATACTCCGGTAGCTGGCAAAGGGCAACAGCCGGCCGTTGTCTCCCAAGATAGCAGATATCAAGAAACAGTAATCCTAGGTGGGAACACCTAGTTTATCCGATCCATACCGGCAGCTTAGTAAAAGCTCTAGTCTGGTATAAAAGACCTTAGACAAATAGAGAAAAGAGAGAATCCATTTGGGTGTCTTGCTGACGGAAGCCAGTAGCTCCGAGGGAAGGAGCTTCGTGGGGTAGTCGTCCACGGAGTCTTCTGCCACCAGGACCAGCCACCATATCCAACAGTCCTTGAGGAGGACACAAATCGCAGCTCGAAAGATTCTTATGTGTCGGACCAGCGCCGCCATTGTCATAAAAGAACGTGTAGAGGATCAACAATAAGGACGACATCTGACATACTGTGCTGTTTGTAGCCGCACTACCCGTGATCCCCATGCTCCTGAAAATTGTTCAGCTGTAGGAGCTATCCGTTCAAAAGCGTAGTGACCAATAACGTACTTCGAAGAAAGTAGTGATGCAATATAAATTTGTTAATCGAGCCAACCAAAGCTAAAGTGAACTTATGCATAACCAAAACCAATATCCTCAAATAATACAATTGGAGAACAAGTGAAAGTAAACAAAAACATTGCAAGCATTCAAAAAAGCGTTTAAAATACTTTTAAACCAACCGAATCAATAGACAAAGTGTGAATCATGATGAACAGTTAGAGAAGGCGAGTCTCTCCACCAGCTGTTGAAGAAGTCGCATGCCCTGGCATAATATATATATATTTTTTGTGTTTAAGTGAATTGGTATACTTAAGAACAGCCGTAATTTAGTGCACGCATATTTATATGTATATATATCCAATATAATCGCCCAGGATTTAAAGAGGGGGTAAGTTTGTCGGAACACGGTTCCTTTCTTATAAACATACATATAAAAAATTCGTGCAGTATCCTACAGTTTTATAGACTACTATAAACTTTTTCAGCGGCGAGTTGTTGTATGTACAATTGCAAGAGCCCTCTGAGCGACGTTTGTAGTCGTGAATAGTCAGAATTTTGCCTGCGGTATCGGAGTGGATGCACCTAAGTATAGCAAAGTTTTCATCTTTATTTGCCATGAGTAATGTACTGTTTTATAGAGGAGGGAACTTAAATAGATTTAAATATGCACATACCTATTTATTTGTCTTTAAACTAGTAACTGTAAAGTCCCCAACTTCTGTGACTGTCAGTGTTGAGAGGCCACTCAATCAGAACTTTGTCGCAGAATAGAGGCATGACTTTGAAATGTTTTTAGCCGTAGAAATTCCCTGTTTTGTTCATGGGCAAATTTACCAGAATTCCCTTTAATCAAGAACTATTAGGTTTCCTTATTATACAAGTAATACTATGAAACTACGTTCTGAACGACTATTTGTTGAAATTAAAGTAGATACAATTTATTTGAGCTTTCTGGCCGACGCCCCACGACGTTCTAGGCATTTGCCAGGTCGTTTGATAGGTTCGAGTCCAGAAAGAGCAGGAGCGCAAGCATTGCGGTAACTCATTTAGCAATTGCGGTGGGGGTCTACTGTTCGTTTGTCGATCCAGGACAGAATGGGAGGTGGGGGAACTGACAGGAAAAGCAAAGCCGACGCCCGACGACGTTCTAGGCATTTGTCAGGTCGTTTGATTGGTTCGAGTCTTTGCGTTGTCCCTTGACATATTTGGGCGGTGGACGATTTTTAGTTTTAGTACTTGGCTAGTTTGTCAGGTCGTTTGCTTGGTTCGAGTCCAGAGAAAAAGGAAACGGTTGTGGAGTCCGAGAATGATCGGTGAAACAACCTGTTTTCCGACGACTGGCGGGAGGGGTTTTTTTGGACAGATTCCTTATTTATTCCTCCCTTAGATTCCTTAGCTCAAATGTTCCAAACGAAAACTGGCTGTGTTTCCGTTTGGAACATTTGAGCTGACTAGAAAAAGAGAGAGTAAGGGCATGTTAGCTTAGCGGAACCCAGTAATGTAGAAGCGGCTAACACCCCCAGTTAGGGATATTTGTTTTGTGTTATTTTTTGGGCTTAAATATGGGAAGGTTCTGGACCGAAAAGAAACTTGAGAAGCAGAGAGAAGCACCCCCAGTATATACACATTTTTTTGTCGACTTATTCTGCGTTTACGTCGCTGACCGGGTGCTTTGAAGGGAATAACGTGAAGGGAAAAAGTGAAAACAAATTTTAGTGCCTGTATTAATCAGCACAAAGTGACAATTTATTAAAGAAAGCGGAGGCCTTAAAAGAAGACCCAACCATATAAATGAAGGGGGCCAAGAAGAAGGTCTTATTCCAACCCAGCACCGGAAGAGTGACCCGAGCAACAACGCGCGGGGAAAATCACCAAGCCCGGAGTGAGAGCGCGCCAAGGCTAGGAGATTCACCTGAAAGAGAGCCGTGGGAGCTTGCACAGAATCAGCCAGGACAGGTAGATACCCTGTCCGAGGCAAACAATCTGGACCAATCCACTGAAATGGAAGGAGCCGCCGGTGGGGAGAATCTACCCCTAGGACCGCCGAGAGGAAGATCATGTATGCTTCCCCAATTTCAGAAGCAACTTAGAGGCTGCTGAGAGGTGGAACGAAGATTGATGGAAATCATGAGGCAGAGCAACGAAATGCAGCGTGATATGAGCGCCCAGATAGAAGCTCTGAAAGCACAACTGGCAAAGTTGCAGTCTCCGACATCCAGGAGACCCGAACAGAAGGGACTGCCTTCGTCGCCCCGAACTGTTCCGGATCCAACTGACAGCTTCTTGAGATACCAAGAGACCCCGCCTCTGGAACTGGTAACGCAGGACATGATCAATAGCCAGATGCATCGGTTAAGAACACCCCGGCGGATAGATACTCCGTCCCACAGGCAATCCAGAACAAACGAAAGGTAGACGAGTCACCAACTGCATTCAGAGATCGATCGCAACTCATCGATTCAGGGACCGAGACCAAAAGAAGTCAGGTTAGACAGATTGAACCTAAAGTTCGATGGAAGCGGACGCGGCATGACAGTTGAGATCTTCCTGTTCCGCGTGGACCGATTACCAGAATTGTATGACCTCAGCCGCCAACAAGACTTTCGTGAATTCCATTAGCAGCTAATGGAGGACAAGGCAGAAGACTACGATTTTGACCACTATTCGTTTTCCACTACCGGAAGTGACCTTATGAAAGTCAAGGAATTAACGGAACGCAAACAAGGATAGCACGAAACCTTTAGCGATTATGTCTCCGAAATGCACAACTTGCATTTCAAACTGAAGCATAAAATCGCTGAAGATGAATTTGTTGCGCTTTTGAAAGACAACATGAACTCCCAGATGTGCGGCTTGCTGCTAACATCCCCATTAACTTCGTAGGCGGAACTTAAAAGGGAGGGTCTCCGAGTGGTCCGCTGGTTAAAAAATACTGCGAAAAACATGCCAGGCACTACAAAGCTTTCCTAGTAGTACAAAAGTACAAACATAAAAATCAAACATTTGTAATAAATATGCTTTAACAGATCGTCAGTTAGATCAAACACAGATTCCATGCGCCAAGTGTAAGAAAAATACTAGAGTACATAATATACCTTTAGCATAAAGCAACAGCAGTGAAGATATCAGCCCGGACAGCTCAGCCGATAAAACATAAGACTCTTGATCAGAGGAGTGGGTCGAAGCCACACGTGAATGGGCGCCTAAAAAGGAGAAGAAACACGGAACATGCGATCCGCATCGATCACTTCGAGCCTGTTACGTACGCCCTCCACATAGAAAGATTCACTTAGAGAAACAACGACGAATCCTTAGCCAGGGGGAGAAGTGCATGTGACTAGCCAGACTCATACTGGTAAAGGCGGCAGAAAATGCAATTCGGCAATTCTCGGGTGTCGCGTGGCCAGAACAACGGCCACGATCGACCTACTGGTAACCATACTCCGGTAGCTGGCAAAGGGCAACAGCCGGCCGTTGTCTCCCAAGATAGCAGATATCAAGAAACAGTAATCCTAGGTGGGAACACCTAGTTTATCCGATCCATACCGACAGCTTAGTAAAAGCTCTAGTCTGGTATAAAAGACCTTAGACAAATAAAGAAAAGAGAGAATCCATTTGGGTGTCTTGCTGACGGAAGCCAGTAGCTCCGAGGGAAGGAGCTTCGTGGGGTAGTCGTCCACGGAGTCTTCTGCCACCAGGACCAGCCACCATATCCAACAGTCCTTGGGGAGGACACAAATTGCCATTGTCATCAAAGAACGTGTAGAGGATCAACAATAAGGACGACATCTGACATACTGTGATGTTTGTAGCCGCAGTACCCGTGATCCCCATGCTCCTGAAAATTGTTCAGCTGTAGGAGCTATCCGTTCAAAAGCGTAGTGACCCATAACATACTTCGAAGAAAGTAGTGATGCAATATAAATGTGTTAATCGAGCCAACCAAAGCTAAAGTGAACTTATGCATAACCAAAACCAATATCCTCAAATAATACAATTGGAGAACAAGTGAAAGAAAAAAAAACATTGTAAGCATTCAAAAATGCGTTAAAAATACATTTACCTTTAACCAACCGAATCGATAGAAAAAGTGTGAATCATGGTGAGCAATTAGAGAAGGTGAGTCTCTCCACCAGCCGTTGAAGAAGTCACATGCCTCTGGCATAATATATCTATATATTTTTTGTGTTTAAGTGAATTGGTATATTTAAGAACATCCGTATTTTAGTGCACGCATATTTATATATATATATCCAATATAATGTTTTCCAAGGACCAGGATCCGGAGCGTCGAGATCTCATCGCCCAGGATTTAAAGAGGGGGTAAGTTTTTCGGAACACGGTTCCTTTCTAATAAACATACATATATAAATATTCGTGCAGTATCCTACAGATTTATAGACTACTATAAACTTTTTCAGCGCCGAGTATCAGCCTTGTTTCCGTATGTACAATTGCAAGAGCCCTCTGAAAGACGTTTGTAGTCGTGAATAGTCAGCATTTTGCTGATGTGTCCACCTTCACGGGTGGTAAGTTCGAGACTCTCCAAAATAATTGTCAATTAAATTAACTCCATATGCATTAGCCTTTTATTATTCATCCACGGCGGACGCCGATATACAAGGGTGGTCAAAAGTATTTTCACAAAAAAAAAGTTAAATATATTCATAATTTGAACTTACATCTTGTTAACTTTGGCATCAATGGAAAGGTAATTTAAATGCCGTTTGAATGATACAATACATTTCTTAACACATTCAGTACTTATTGAAAAGGACGAATTTGTGTGAAAATGTCCTTTTTGAACTTTTTTCTTCGACTTGAAAACTAAAATTTTTTGATGCAAAAAGTTTCTTCAAACAAAAATAGTAGTAACTGCAAAAAGAATTTTTCAAAAATCATTTTGCTTATATTTTTTGTGTTTTCTCACTGATTTACGGGGCAGTCACGTCATATAAATTTGGTGGGACGAACACACAATCTTCTGAGCTAGCCGCACGAATCTCGTAGCGAGCAGACAACAAAATCAGTTCGTTACATATACTTAAAAAATTCGTTTTATTTGTTTATTTGTATATTTACCTTTTATAGCTGTGTATAAACCCTTTGCAGGATTTTTATTGGCACAAGACATTTCATCATCCACTTTCGGCTAACGGACCCCATTGAATACCTTCCAAATTTACGTACTTTAAAATAAGATCAATGCACAACATCTTAAACTTAATGTAGCACTTACCTGACTTTATTATATTAACTAAACGATTAAAGTAACTCTGCTGCGCACAATTAAAATGGATGCTTCCCTTTTAATCACTCAAACAGAATGCACCAAGTCTTCTTCTTACCCCTTTACTTGATTTCTTTTGTTTTTTCTTCGCTGTTGGTGCGTGCCACTATATATCTATACCCTTTCTAAAGCGAAAAATATCCGATTACATAATATTTACTTCTTGAGTAAAATATACAATATGAATATTTTAAAAATGTTAATACTAAAATGTTTTAAATATTTAAATCAATTTTAACGGACTAAATTTCTATAACTAAACTAAAAAACTATATAGTAATAATATATGTATAATAAGTAAACATATCATTATAACTTACAAATAATTTACTTTTTTAAAACAATATTAGTTTTTTTTTCGATACACAATAATGCTCCTAAAATATTAGGGCATTCACATGTTGCTGCTCCACGGACATTTTTCCGCCGAAATATTAGTCGCTAGCCGAACATAACGGAGATACGCAAAATAAAATAATGGACCGGCCGAAATTTGTCTCTGCGAGAGCGGAGTGCAGGCAGATTATAAGACAAGAAAGAGAGGGAAATCTCCGAATATCTGCCTCTCTTTATTGCACGACCGTTTTCGTAGTCAGTCTTCTACGCTGCGCCGACTGCTCTGCTGACGTCAACAGCGGCATAGCGTTTTAGGCACAAAAAAAAACAAAAAAGCTTTTTGCCTTGAGCCTTGTCACCGCATAGCGTACTAGCGCTGCACCGCATACATAGTATCGGTATATTTTGATATTTTTTTTTCCCTCGGAATATTAAATAAAAGCAAAATAATATCATAATATCAATGTGGACAAGACGGACCTCATTCTCTTTACTAAGACATACAAGGCACCGAAATAGACCCCCCGAAAATTGGCGAAACCAGGCTAACCCCGAAAATACAGGTCAAATACCTCGGCACAGGTCTGGACTGCAAGCTGGCATGGAGACCCAATGTAGTGGAAAGGGTGAAAAAGGCCACCGTGGCGCTATTTGCATCCAAGAAGATGCTTAGCAGTACTAGGGGCTTGTCACCTGCTCTGATGCACTAGATCTACATCTCGGTGGTGCGCCCAACTCTGCTGTATGGAGCCTTAGTGTGGTTGCAAGCCACTAAAAAGACGACCTACACCGATCTTATGGCGACAACACAGTGGCAGGAACTGAACTGCATAACGGGGGCGCTGAGGTCAACCCCAACTAAAGCTCTTGAAACTATCCTCGGAATCGACCCCATAGATATCCACGATCAACTGACTGCAGAAGAGGCAGCACAACGTCTAGTTGCATCAGGCAACATGACGACGCAAAGTTTCGGGCATAGTTTAATAGGCCGAAGCATGATCAAAAAAAGGGTTACATGATCCCCTGAACGTTCCCGGCTGTCTTATAAGCTACCCAGCGACTGCAGCGTATTTCGGGCAGAAGTCTTCGCCATAAGAAAAGCGGCAAAAGTGGCTCATAATATAAACCGACCCCATGATATGGTCACCTTGTTCGTGGACAGCCAAGCGTCGATAAGATCCATGCAGTCGTCAACGGTCAGTTCCAGAAATGAAAAACGACAAAGTCAGTGCGGATCTATTGGGTTCCCAGCCACCAGGGCATCGATGGCATCGAGACAGCTGACGTTCCTGCAAAGGAGGGCGTAGAGCTGACGAACGACAGAACGGAGAACGTGCCTATCTCCCTCCGAACGCTACAAAGCGCCCTGGAGAAACAGGCGGACACGCGAGCAAAATGTAGATGGAGGAACACCAAGACTTGCCGAGTCTCAAGAATTATGTGCAAAGAGCGTAACGATAAACTCAGCCACTATATACTGCATCTACCACGGAAAGACTGCAGACTGTTAGTGGGAATCCTCACAGGCCACTGTCTGGCAGCATCATACGCAACCTCACTCGACACTCAACAGCCGCACCTGCAGAAAATGCGATGAATCGGGGGCTATTGAAACCCTGGAACATCTCATCTACATTTGCCCGGCACTCTCACGAGCAAGAAGAAGATACCTCGGTGCCCCAGTACTGGCATCACTAGGAGACGCCTCCAGCAGGAAACCAGGCGAACTTCTTGCCTTCGCCAAAAACACTTCGATCCTTGTGGACATAAAAACCTCTTAACTCATCTCAATGTCCATACAAATCAACCGGACAACTAAAGACCATATTGGCCTATGCGTGGCCCCGTTAGGGGCCGTCTGGGTTAACCTAACCTATCCTGAAATAATACCAGCACTCCAATGGTACAAAATAATAAACAAACAGCATCCTCCAACTTATTGATACATTTTTGGTATTTTTTCTTCACTCCGAAGTTTAACTAAAGGCATACCAACACTATTACTGCATCGGGGACTATAATACATGATAATATATATTTGCAATTTTTTCCGCCTCAAATTATTTCAAGCCCAAAAGTAATACAAGCACTTAAAAAATACCAAACTCGTTCCCAATTATACCACATTACAATATACATATACCAAAAAGGATACATACCATACTTTTTTCCACGGGTGATATACAAACTCCTTCATCACCGTTCCTAATCCGTATTATTGGGCTTAATTCCGCAAAGTACCCAGGTCGGTCCGTGCTCCAATTTCTATTTGTTCCGATCTACGACGTTTTTCTTGTCGACACCTCGTTCCACTGTTCCAGAAGTGGGCCAGGTTTCCAATTTATTCGACATAAACAAAGGCGAGCAGATTCTGACCCAAAAAGGTCATTTTTTTAAATGTCCGTCGGAAGTGATAACAACAAGTTGTCTATTCCACCTGCCGTAGTCCCAGGCATATCCATAGATCCGCCCTCACCCGAACTAACCGCTAAGTTCTCGTCGCCCCGAAAAAGGGTCACCCGTGCAAACGTCAAAACGGCACTAACAGCTTCCCAAACTGCTCTAAGCAAATTTATTGAGGTCTCAGATCGGCTGAGTGAATTTGAATCCAGAACAAACACTCTTTCCCGGTCCCTCCTTCTCAGTCCATGCTTAACATTCGCCGCGAAGAAATACGCGCGTTATGGGACTGCATCAAGGCAGAATATGATGAATGCACCGGGTGCATAGCAGAAGCCAGAGACAGTGCAGCTGATAGTTTGCCAATTCTCAAAGCTAAATACGGCTACTGCTATTCCGTTTACGAGAGATGTGGGGCTCAGATCGCGGATATGATAGCCCAAGCTCCCCAAGCTCAAGCTGTTCCTACCCAGACTAACATTTCCACTGGCTGTCGGCTGCCTCCGTGCGATACCGCGGTTTTCACCGGAGATAATCTGCGGTGGCCGACCTTTAGGGATCTGTTTACGGCCATTTATATAAACAATCCAAGGCTGACGCCAGTCGAAAAAGTGTTTCACCTGAACGCAAAAACAAGCGACTGTTAGTAAAAGGCCAATTAAAAATACTTTTCAACGTGCAGTCCGTAAATCAGAAATCTGGGTCAGCTATCCGTGAACTTCGACGCACCATCCAGGGTTGCCTCACGGCTTTAGAAATGTCCGGAACTCAAACCGAAAATTGCGATTGCCTCTTAGTGTACATGTGCTCCTCCAAACTTCCTAAGCTCACGCTATCCTTGTGGGAACAGTCCCTGCGCAACAAGGCCGATATTCCGAAGTGGCAGGAGCTGAACGCATTCCTTACGAAGCGTCACCGGACCTTAGAAGCCATAGACGACGTACGGCCGTCAGGCTCGAGTCAATATCTGCCAAAAACATCCGCCCCCAGTGCAGCGCCGCAAAGAATATATTCTTACGAGACAAGGGTAGCAGCCAAGCCCAAAGGATGTGACCTTTGTAAGAAGGAAAACCATGTCCGCACATGTGCACGATTTTTCTAGATGACGGTCGACGAGCGGTCGGCATATATAAAGAGAAAGCAGCTGTGTCTGAACTGCTTCGCACGACGGCATTAGCTGCGTGATTGTAAAAGCACTCATAGTTGCTTTACGTGCCGCGGCCACCATCACACCTTACTACATAGAGGAAACTCCTCCCCATCGCCTTCAAATCCCTTCCCGAGACCCAGATCATGACCAAATACACCAGTTGCCACCGCTACCGGGTCCACGGACTCTACAGTCCAAAATTACTTCGCGACGGGGGGTATAGATCCGTATTGCTGGGCACCTCCAAAATTGACATATGTCACCTGGGGTCGAATTTTAAAGCTCGTGCCTTGATAGATTCAGGATCATATGCAACCTTTATTTTTGAGCGGCTGTTCAAGTTAATTAAGTTGCCTCACCAAGTAATCCGAGCCAAAATATCAGGCTTAAACCAGACAGTATCCGCTGAATCCAAAAAGCTCTGTCAGTTTACCATCCGTTCTCCGACCAGGCCTGGCTTGAAAATAAACACGACGGTCTATGTTCTTTCTCAATTAGCTGGAAACCTCCCATCTTGTCCGATTCAGCAACAGTTTCTACGGGATCTTCCCGAACTGCCACTAGCGGATCCGAAGTTCTACGAGAGCGCACAGACATACTGCCATCCATTCTCCTAAGCGGCACCGGGCCGAATTTGTGGCTCTCTCCTCGGTCAAGAAACCATTTTCGGGTGGATCCTTACAGGACCAGCTCCTGCTCCAAGGGAAACTTAGATTTCCGTTTTTTCCACGCGAATATCCCACACGGTTGACACGTCCCTGGATAGGCTTCTCACCAAATTTGGGGAGGTGGAGGATCTGCCAGTAAAAGTGACAAAATCTTCCGATTTGACCTGTGAGGAAAATTTTCTCCGGACGACTACGAGAGACGATAACGGCAGGTATGTCGTAAGTCTTCCGTTTCGTGATCCTGAAAATGTAAAATCCGCCCTCGGTCACTCCAGATCCTACGCGTTGTCGCAGTTCCTACAACCGAGCAACGCCTAAAGAGACAGTCAGCTGAAAACCAAATACGACTCCGTGATTCAAGAGTATCTCGACTTCTATCACATGAAAGAAGTCCGTCCTACCCATAATTGTGCCAGTTATTACCTTCCGCATCATGCCGTGCTCAAGCCGGAAAGTACAACCACCAAGCTGCGTGTGGTTTTCAATGACGCCAGCCCGTCAGAGAATGGGGTCAGCTTAAATGATATCCTTTATGCTGGCCCAGTCTTACAGTCCGATCTAACTATCCAGATCCTGAAGTGGCGATATTTCCGATACGTCAACAGTGCCGATATTGAGAAAATGTATCGACAGATATGGGTAGATCCGAAGCATTCCCCGTTCCAGCGCATCTTATTCCGCAACAGCGAGGGGTACATTCGAGATTTCGAATTACAGACGGTAACTTTTGGAGTCAATTGCGCGCCATTCCTGGCCATTCGAGTCCTGCAACAGCTGGCAACTGACGTGCAGCTCATCCATCCAAGAGCGAGCAACGTCATTCGAAATCATATGTATGTAGACGATGTCCTTTCGGGAGCTGACTCCGCCGAGGACGCTAAGCTCATTGTTCGCGAGCTATAAAGGGCTCTAGATTCCGCGGGCTTTCCATTGAGAAAATGGACCTCCAACCACAAAGAAATATTAGCTCATATCCAAAACGATCATCTTCTGACAACAGACTTCCTCGAGATCGACACTGAGAGCACATCCAAAACTCTCGGCGAACGATGGAAGGCGACGTCCGATTAGTTCTTTTTCGTCCCACCAGATTTAGCAACGGAAATCTCCCACACGAAACGCCAAGTCATATGTATGTAGACGATGTCCTTTCGGGAGCTGACTCCGCCGAGGACGCTAAGCTCATTGTTCGCGAGCTATAAAGGGCTCTAGATTCCGCGGGCTTTCCATTGAGAAAATGGACCTCCAACCACAAAGAAATATTAGCTCATATCCAAGACGATCATTTTCTGACAACAGACTTCCTCGAGATCGACACTGAGAGCACAGCCAAAACTCTCGGCGAACGATGGAAGGCGACGTCCGATTAGTTCTTTTTCGTCCCACCAGATTTAGCAACAGAAATCTCCCACACGAAACGCCAAGTCCTTTCCCAAATTGCAAAGCTGTTTGATTCAGCAGGCTGGCTCGCTCCATTTGTTGTGTGTGCCAAAATCTTTATGCAAGAGATTTGGCTTCAGGATCTAGGTTGGGACGATAAACTTCCAACTGAGCTGTGCCAAAGGTGGAACAGTTTCTCCAGGGCTATTCGGTCCAGGTCAGAATACCCAGATGGGTTTCCTTCCGTCCAGAGTTCCGCGTAGAGCATCACGGATTTTGTGACGCCTCGCAAAAGGCGATCTATGTACGCGTTGAGGTGGGCCATAAGACGATGGTGCACTTGCTCACGGCCAAGACGCGTGTGGCGCCAGTAAAAACGGTGTCCCTTCCCAGGCTGGAGTTATGTGGAGCTCTCCTTTTGTCCTAGATGGCCGAAGCCATTCTTCCTAATATGCCGAGGTTGACTTCAAAACTCCATTGATGTACCGATTCCACGATTGTGCTACGATTGGACTACGTCGGCCCGTTTGATATAAAAAATTATACCGGAAGAGCTTGTCTCATTACAAAAGGGTATGTGTTGGTTAACGTTTGTTTTTCTACAAAGGCCATCCACCTAGAGCCTACATCCGACTTAACGACTGAAAAGTTTTTTGCCGCTTTCGCTCGTTTCGTCTCTAGAAGAGGGTGTCCTCGCCAAGTCCAGTCCGACAATGGAAAGACCTTCGTCGGCGCTTTCACCGTGCTTTCTCGAGACTTCCTGCAAGCCGTTAAGGAGTCTGTGACCGATGCGTATAGTCATCAGCAGCTTACCTGGCAATTCATTCCTCCTGGGGCACCCCTTATGGGCGGCCTATGGGAAGCTGGTGTCATGAGCTTCAAGACCTTGTTTTACAAGTCCACCGCTACACGGAAGTACACCTTTGAAGAGCTGTCCACCCTCCTAGCGAATATCGAAGCTTGTCTGCATTCCAGACCGCTATCTCCCATGTCCGTGGTTCTTCTTCCAAGAGAGCCGTCCAAAACTACCTAGTAACGAACCGCGTTTCTTATACATCTTAGTCCCTAGCCATTATCCACGTCATTGTTAATCAGCCCTGTTTTTTCCTCCTTATCCACAATCTAACCAGGAAAATGGCTCCCCGACCACGTAGCGCTCAGGCATTGGATAGCAGACGTACGAGAGGTACTAAATCCTACCGATGCCGAGTCTGCCGTGGAATCCATCCTCTTCGGATGTGACAGAGGTTCCTAAAGCTGAGCGCAGAGAAGCGGCTGTGGGCAGTTCTTATAAACAAGACCTGCGCGAACTGTCTCGCACACTAGCACTCCACTTGGAACTGTCGTAGCGGTGACCGGTGCAGAACGGGCGACCGGAACCATCACACGCTGCTCCACATGCACGAACTTGTTTCCCGGAAAAAGTCCGGCTCCAAGCAACAGCCCGCTTCTCCGTAGCGTTCGCGCTGGCAAGATCCGCCAACTCGCCAAACGCTTGCCCCTCCACCGCGCTCAGCATCCTCGACACCAGCTCCGTCGCTCGCCGCACTTCTCCAGCGTCATAGCGTCAATGTCCTCCCGACTGCTTTGGTGATCGTCGAGACCGGAGAGAAGACGTTCGATACCGCCGCACTCATCGATCCGTGCACCCCGACATGCTCCATCGATGCATCCCTGGCCGCCGCGTTTCGTTTGCCGACAAATGAGCAATGAGAGCATATGCACGGCGACGATTCGTTCGAAGGTCGACGAGGCCATCAAGCTGGAGGTGGTCCTCAAGATCGAGCCGAACGTGCGCATCCGCACCCCCATCCGTGCGCTCAGTGAGAGCGTCGTCCAGAAATTTAAGGAGCTACCGCTCGCCGATGAGCGTTTCCACCGGCCAGCCACTATTTTATTGATTCTGGGCGCGGACGTCTACCCGAAGGTGATACAGCCGGGCTTCCACATGGTCGACGAGGGACTGCCAGTAGCCCAGAAGACGGTGTTCGGGTGGATTCTCTCCGGCGCCTGTACGCAGGCTTGAGGCGTAGGCGACTGGCCGAAGTTCCGTCTCCCTTTTTTTTGCAACGCTAGCGATTTTTGAGTTCAAAGAGAAATAAACCGCGGTCGTACCCCCGCCTACTTTTTACCAGTTAACTTTTGTGCGTACATTCTTTTCGGTTAAGGGGCACTTCGCGCAGCGTGTGTTTTCTTCCCTACAGCGACACCAGTTCCGTCGCTTTCGACTGCTTTGGTGATCGTCGAGACCGGGGAGAAGACGTTCGACACCGCCGCACTCATCGATCCGTGCACCCCGACAAGCTCCATCGATGCATCCCTGGCCGCCGCGTTTCGTTTGCCGACAACAAACGTGGGCGATGAGAGCATCTGCACGGCGACGATTTGGTCGAAGGTCGACGAGGCCATCAAGCTAGAGGTGGTCCTCAAGATCGAGCCGAACGTGCGCATCCGCACCCCCATCCTTGCGCTCAGTGAGAGCGTAGTAAAGAAGTTTAGGGAGCTACCGCTCGCGGATGATCGTTTCCATCGGCCAGCCACCATTTCCTTAATCCTGGGCGCGGAAGTCTACCCGAAGGTGATACAGCCGGGCTGTATGTAGCCCCGAAGACGAAGTTCGGGTGGATCCTCTCCGGCGCTTGTACGCAGGCTTAAGGCGTAGGCGACTGGCCGGGGTTCCGTCTCTTTTTGCAACGCTAGCGATTGCAAGGGGGGCGGAATGTTCAGGCCCACTGTCCGGCGAATCTGGACCCCGGTCCCGCTACCCAACTGCACCGCTCTCCCGCTCAGCTTAGACTTAAGTAGTTCGATTATGGCATTCATATTTAATAAACCGCGGTCGCTCCCCCGCCTATTTTATAAAGTGGACTTTTCGCATAATTACTTTTCGGTCAAGGGGCACTTTGCGTATCGTGTGTTTCTCCCCTACAGCTCGACGCAGTTCGCCGCATCCAACGTACGCCAGCCTCAGCACCAGCAAACCACTGAAGCCCAGCGAAGCAGTTCCCGCCCCCGCCTCCCACGCCACTCTTCCCCCGGCGTACAGTGTTCGTCCCACCAAATTTATTGGACGTGACTGCCCCAGATCAGTCAGAAAGCACAAAATTCACAGGTTTACAGTATAATCGGTTGGTATCGGTGTCGCGCTGACTCCAGTGACTGCTAATGACGCTCGTCTTGGCTTGTCGACGCGTTGACTTGATTACCGCTGACTCCTTGCTGCATCGTGCAGCTCGAGATGCTTCTGGGGTTCCTCGCCTCTGCTCGCTCGCCGATATGTTGACTCGAGGCCACTTGTCGCGCCTTGGGCTTGCAGAGAGGTCGACCGTGCGCGCTTAGGGAAGCGTCACCGTTCTCAGACTAGTGCGAACCGGTGTCCCATGTCCCTTGTCACTAGGGTTTCGCTCAGTTCGCGATGGATGTCAAGGGTAACGCCAGGTAGATACCTAGCAGTTCACTTCACTTGCTAAACCATTGGGCTTCTCCAGCACAACGTCTCTTGAATGCCTCAACCGGTCGAATGTTCGCCCTTCCTGGCTGGTAGTGCGGTTCTCTGGCACTCGACGTTTCCCTCAGTTGCTGTTCTAGGAATTCGCCGGTAACCGCAGGGCTCTCCAGGGCAACGCCTCTTGGAACCGCATATTGATCGACCGCTCGTCCTTCACGCCAGGACTTGCTCAACTGGGCTTAGAGAACTCTCCCCCCGAGATCACGGTTTCCTGGTGCAGGACTATACTGCTCAACTCTGACGGATCCACCGGGCGATGGCTTGGGTGTGGTCGTGACAAGAGTAGAAACAAATCGCCTTTTTTTTTTAGCAGTGTGATGCCCCTAGGACCTAGAGCTACCTATGTCTCAATGCGTAAATTCCTGTTGTCCCAGTTCCGAACATCTCGACATAGCGATCTTGCTCCTTGTAGGCTTCCTATGGCGATGCTTCCGACGACTTGACTTATGGTTGTTTACTTGCTGCTGCTTGACTTTGACTCCTCGTTATGACTGATATAGCTGCCAGCGCTCTTCTGCCTTATATAGAGCCTCCGTTACTTCCGCTGGTACTCTCCACTCCAGGTTCAAGGTCCGAGGATCCTGTCTGACCCCTTTGTCCAGCTTCCAACTGGAGTCCTTTGTCTTGGCGCCGTTCTGCTGATCCTCCTGTGGCATGTGGCACACAAGCGCGGCGTACCTCTGCTGAGATATGACACTTTTTCTCCTGATACAATATCTACGGCCGAGCACAAGGTCCGGTGCGTTCCGTTATTTCCTATTGCACACGGTACCCTCATTCTGCCCTCGAAGTCTCCACTTTCTCTCTCCAACCTCTTGTTCTCCAAACTCTCTTTCTCCAACCCCTTGTTCTCCAAACTCTCTTTCTCCAACTTCTCGTTCTCCAAACTCTCATTCTCCATTCTCAAACTCTTTTACTTCTTTTTCTCCAATTCAATTTGTGGAGAGTTATTCAACTCCTTACACCACACACCTTATAAAAAATCTATCTTAATTAAGACTATAATACATTTAATAGCTAAATTCTAATTTGATGTTATTTAATTGATTGATTTCTGAAACTATATTTAGAATAAGCTTGTTTTGTAAGCTATTATAAGCTATTGTGCCTGGGTCCGTGAAATAAAAGACACTTTTGATAGATCATATAAATATATAAGCTAAAACAGAGTAATACAAAAGGATACAATAAGTAAACAGGAAAAAATACTTGTGAAAACTTTTATTTAGACAAGAATATATGTTCATAAAAATAGGGGAAAAATAAAATAGACAAGTTGGTCAAAAAAATCAAAATAAATCATTAAATTGCATTTAAATTAACAACAATCAAAGAGAGGTATAATATTGATATATTAGTACCGACAACTTTAAGTACAGAAAACCCTAGTGAACAATATACCAGACAGAAATAGACTTATTACACCCAGAAAAAATGTGGACCTAAAAAAAACACAAAAAATTTTCTTAATTTAAGGGAATGTTTAAGTAATAAATTAAGGTAAGCCAATAATCCGGCTTAAATAATCCGGGAGCTGACATAGTTCCGCTGGCCACGCCCATGTTATATGGTGGCTAAGTGCCTTTGAAAGTTTAGATGAAAATCTGAATTCTACAATTTTTTTATATTATAGACTATAATTTAGACTTTCCATTGCCTTGATTATCATGGCTTTAAAATAAGTCAATGATTCCTTAGGTCTAAATTTTTCCACATTATTTTTTGGATTTTACATCCATAATTTGTTCTGAGTTCAGAAGGATGAAGTAAAAAAACAAGTGGAAGAATTAATCAAAGACCAAATAGCAGAACCTTCAGGTTCTGAATTTAACAGTCCATTAGTATGTGTTCCAAAACGTCATAAATAAATTGCGATACTAAAAAATGGCGTTTATCAAAAAATTAACAAAAATTATTATCTGATACATTTTTAACACCAAAAATATACGATATTCTGATCAATTGGGAAGAGCTAAATACTTCCCTTGTATAGATCTAATATCAGGATTTCATCAAAAAGAACTCGAAGAAAACTCTGGAAATAAAACGTATATTTAACGAGCAATGGTTCTTATCGTTTTTGTTTTTCTTTTCGAAAAATGATGACAATTGCATATTCAGGTGTTGACCCTTCCCAAGCATTCTTATATATGGATGATCTTATTTTCATCGGCTGTTTAGAGAAACATATGATTAACAAGAGAACGCTATAGTCGACGGCCTCGACTATAAAATACCCGTTACTCAGCTAACAAAAAGCGCCACCTTTCGTTGATTCATATCGTCAGTTTACAAGATTTCACTAACGCTCCATTCAACGTGAAACCTAGCAGGCGATTTCTTGTATGAATATATCTCCATCCCTCTCAGACTCTATTAAGTTTGAATGTCCCGATATGAATTATTTTTGGTATGTCGATTTTTAAATTTTTCTGATTATTCACGTCATAAAAATAATTTTACAATTGAATGGACAGGTCAATGTCAAAAAGCCTTCGATTATTAAAAACTCAATTGGTGAAGAGTAGGCGTGCATTTGCTGAAATGTGAGGATGGAATTCCCGAAGACACGACGCAGATGTAGCTTAACGGAGCGAACAGCTGATTCCCATTTTCCGCACCACTGTGGTGCGTGTGGTGGTATAAAACTCCATTTGCATCCCTCGCTGGCCAACGCTTCGGTTACTTGAGTGTTATGCTGCTGCGACAGGATGAGCTTATACATTTCGTCAAACACTTTCATTGCTCCCTCAAAGTTGAGACCGTTGTCGCTGAAGATTTTGGTACACTTGCCTCGACAGGAGATAAAACGGCGAGGTGCAGCGAGATGATGATCTGTAGCCAACTCCAAATGAATTGCGGAGGCAGACGAATAGACAGATGTATCCCATTTTCGTTTGTGGATTCCGTCTCTTGTGCACTTTAAGTAGAAGCAGTCCGGCATATTCTCACCCTGTATTTTCAAATAAGTATGCTTGACATACCCGAACAGCTGGCAAGTCCGCCATGTATTGTGTAGTTGGCGAAAGCATTTGTGACAAGCATGTGTAAGCTTGGGAATAATGTTGCGTGCGCTAACTATCCAATATTGTTGGCGAACGATGACGAAAAGTGCTGTCACACCTGGATGAAGATGTATCCTGTGTTAGCTTCGCTAATTTTCTCAAACGTGAGTGTGAGGTTTGACAGAATCCGTTTTTACATTCTGTTTCGATGAGTAAAGCATAAAACATAAGCAGTACAGCGAATCAGCTTCGTCCAGGAAAACTCATAGCGATAGACTCTAAATCGGCATGCTTCAGCTTCAGATTAAATACGGCTATCCAGCCGTATGAGGAGGATTTTAGCCCATCTATTATGAGCGTGTCCGAAATTGTGCTGAGATTGTTGCCACTATGCAGCTTTGAAACAAGCAGCTCGTTGCGGTGTAACCAATGTGGACCCCTCCACCACAGCTCGTAGCTCAGAAGATTGGCTGCTAACATTCCCCTCCATGCGCAGTCGGTGGGGTTATCCTTTGTGCCAACGTGATGCCATGCGCTCCTTGTGGTATGATATCCACGATCTCCAAAGTACGGTTGGTGATAAAGGCCTTCGGCTTTGATGGAGTGTGCGACAACCACGAAAGGACAATTGTGGAATCGCACCAAGTATGCACAATTATATCCTCGTGATGCAAGCCTTCTTTTACAGCTCGGAGAAGACGAGTGAGGAATAGCGCGCCACAGAGTTCCAGCCGAGGAAGAATTTGTTGCTTTAGTGGCGCAACGCGTGTTTTAGCTGCCATAAGAGACACCAATCAGGTGCCCTCTGCATTGCTTACACGGCTGTATACGCCAACTTTATAGATGCGTCTGAAAATCCATATAATTCAATTTTTCCTGATTCGTTGTGTAAATAACGTGGAATCCTTAAGTGTGTTATGTTGTTGATATCGTCGCGTCAGGTCTGCCACCACTCAGCCTGACCGCAATAAAAGGGACACATGCACAAGCCTGAGGCGCACGCTCATTGACAAGCGCAATAAAAGGGAGACATGCAAAAGCCTGAAGCGCACGCTCATTGACAAGATCATGGTCCTCATGCCAACGAACGACTGCTTGCTCTAATAAGTCCCAAAATAGGGGTTGAAATCACGACCGCGCAACAACTCGCAAGTAGCCGATATATCTCTCAAGGAAATATATTCCATTCTCCGTACCTGTAATTTTTACTCGAAATAAGAAGTCAGAAGTTTATTTTGTAGCATAATAATACATTTATTCATTTATTTTGGTATTGCGAACATGTTTTATTATATTATTTAATATTTTTTCTAGGTTATAGTATACATACATAATATTGAGTGCTTCCTTTTTATAATCCGAAATTCGATTTGCCCATGAACAAAACAGGGAATTTCTACGGTTAAAAACATTTCAAAGTCATGCCTCTATTCTGCGACAGAGTTCTGACTGAGTGGCCTCTCAACACTGACAGTCACAGAAGTTGGGGACTTTACAGTTACTAGTTTAAAGACAAAATAAATAGGTATGTGCATATTTAAAATTATTTAAGTTCCCTCCTCTATAAAACAGTCAAATTACTCATAGCAAATAAAGATGAAAACTTTGCTATACTTAGGTGCATCCACTCCGATACCGCAGGCATCGAGAGGGTTGGCCCTAATAATATTCCTTAAGGAATAAGACAAATCCTAGCGTTGGGCGCGAATTCTGTTACGTAGGCATATTAGTGCCCGAGTCCTGACAGGGACTTGGGCCGAGGGAGAGGCGTCCGATGTACAGGCACCATTTGCCTGCATAAGCTACGTCGTATTTGGGTCGTGGGATCTTGGTAAGCCTCTCTTTTCTCCAACATAACGAGAATAAGTATTAAAAATGCCTGGAAAATAACATTATTTCAGTTTGTCAGTCGTCAGTCTACACTGCCCTACAAGCTTAGCTGTCGCTTGTGTTCCCGTACTCCCTCCCCTTCACACATTCGTGTGCCGATGGAACGTCGCGGGCCGCGCAATACGATCCCCTAATGTCAAGGTTGTCCGTCGAAAGTTATGTCATTGTTCTTGATCTACTCCACTCCTCGCGTCAGCACTAAAATACGGCTGTTCTTAAGTATACCAATTCACTTAAACACAAAATATATAGATATATTATGCCAGAGGCATGCGACTACTCCAACGGCTGGTGGAGAGACTCGCCTTCTCTAACTGTTCATCATGATTCGCACTTTGTCTATCGATTCGGTTGGTTTAAATGTATTTTTAACGCATTTTTGAATGCTTGCAATGTTTTTTTTTTTAATTTCATTTGTTCTCCAATTGTATTATTTGAGGATATTGGTTTTGGTTATGCATAAGATCACTTTAGCTTTGGTTGGCTCGATTAACACTTTTATATTGCATCACTACTTTTTTCGAAGTATGTTATTGGTCACTACGCTTTTGAACGGATAGCTCCTACAGCTGAAATATTTTCAGGAGCATGGGGATCACGGGTACTGCGGCTACAAACATCATAGTATGTCAAATGTCGTCCTTATTGTTGATCCTCTACACTTCTTTGATGACAATGGCGGCGCTGGTCCGACACATAAGAATCTTTTGAGCTGCGATTTGTCTCCTCCTCAAGGACTGTGGGATATGGTGGCTGGTCCTGGTAGCAGAAGAAAGGGAAAGTCCCTTTCCCTCGGAGCTATTGGCTTCCGTCAGCAAGACACCCAAATGGATTCTCTCTTTTCTCTATTTGTCTAAGGTCCTTTATACCAGACTAGAGCTTTTACTTGGCTGCCGGTAAGGTCGATCGTAGCCGTTGTTCTGGCCACGCGACACCCGTGATTGCCGAATTGCATTTTCTTCTGCCTTTAGCAGTGTGAGTCTGGTTAGTCACATGCACCCCTCCCCTGGCTAAAGATTCGTCGTTGTTTGTGAATCTTTATATGTGGAGGGCGTACGTAACAGCCGGCAAGTATGTGTTGTGGTGGACGTTTTCTTTTTTTTTTTGTGGACTGTAAATAAATTAAATAATTCTCACTGTATGCTTGGCATATATTTGCTCAATATTTTTTTTATGTTTGGGTCTTTGTTTCTTCGATTTAATTTAAGTGTAGGTATGTATGGATGTACCCCCAAATGCAAATAAATTTGTTGTACATTAATATGCTCACAAGGAGCCTGAGAAAAATGCAATATGGCCGCACGTAGAAAAGGAAAAACGGAGAAAAAATTAAGAAGTACAGAACAGGGCGGGAGAGCGATGCACTGGGAGAGCGGTGTAATGGGATAGCGGTGCCGGGGTCCAGATTCACCGGACAATGTGTACAGAATTTATAATAAAATGTAAGTTAATAAAAGAAATACCCGAAACGACGTTTCGCTAGATACTGTTACAAAAAAGTTAGCTATAAAAATGGTCTAGCTAGCTTTTGTTGGAATAGAGATATAATGAAATGATCGGTACAAACAGGGTAGGCTCCGATATTGGAAAGCTATAGACGGTAAAGCAGAGAAACACCAGACCCCGATTTCCGGCTATGGGGGATATATATGCCCGCCAGATCCTCAACCCAGTCCCTTTTTTTATTTACCAACCGAAGCGAGTAGTATGGAAACGCGGATTCTGGGTTAATTAGCATATGAATGGCCCCCGGTGACCCTCCCCCCACATTAACGTATGCGGGTTCTGAGACAATTACCATAATCCAAGGAATTAACTGATTTTAATGGGCTTTTAAGTCATAAAAATGTCACGATCATGTCCATAAAGAGTATACTTAATTGCCCCCATCGCCCCCACATCCCCATGTGACAATATTGATCATTTATCCTTCCCCTCATTATGTGCAAATAATAGTCACGTAAGAAAGGTGCACGTGAGAAACGTCGCATAACCATAGTATCCAAAGGTTGTTATCTTAGAGGAACATATCCGATCATGTTGGGGAATAATGTTTCCTATGATTGTAAAACTAATTTAAAAATCAAAAGGACCCCAATAAAATAAATCTCACAAGTTAATGATTCTCAGATGTGGAATATTTTTTAACACAAACGTTTAACTGATAAATTGTCTGAGATTCTCTCCTTTCCACAAATGGTTTATAAACATGTCATAAAAGGGATTCAAGCAAGAGCTACCCGAACACGCAGGTGTCCATATGATTTCCATGAATAGATGTTTTCATATTACCTCCAACACATTCAAAGAGTTTTGATTGTATGATCTGGAGCCGTACATAGTGTGCATTGAACAGAATTCCATCATACATTCAGAAAATTATTTATTTTAACTGAATGCATGTTGTCTATCTAAGTCAACAATCTCGTCTTACACTTTTAAGTATGCTTACACAATTTATAAGGAAATTTTATGTAGGTTTTCATCTTCTTTTACCCAAAGATGTGCATTCTCGAAATTCAACAAATGAAAATCTTTGATTTTTTCCAAAGTCGAAATGATTTTTTCCAAACTGTCCCCAATATATATGATGGTGTGCATAAAAAAATGTTCTTTCCTTTCCCGCCTGCAGCAAAGTATGTGCGACCTCTTCTAACCAACATTCTCCGTTATTCTATGATTTTGTGTCTCCTTTGTCGATTTGATGATGTCCTATTGGTTACACTTGTATTAAATATATTTAAAAATCAATACTTCTCATCTCTTCTAACCAATAAATAGTCGATGTCAACTACTAAAATAACCTATATATTTTTAATTTTAAAAAAATTTTAGATTTGCACCTCTCATCTTCAATATTATCATATACGCCCACTTTAAATACTATAAATGAAATGATCGAGGACAATAGTTAGTCTACAAAAAAATGTGGGATACTCTGCTACGTCAAACACAACTTAAGTAAAAGTGAAAAATTGATCGTGAAAAAAAAGAATTTAAACAAAAAGAATAAAATAAAATGAATACCCAAAATAAGTTTTGTCAATCCTGCAAATGTTTCTTGCAAAAGAATAAGTGGGCAAACCATGTTCATTCGGAGCTGCATAAGCGAAATGCAATTCAACCCCTTGACGGAAGAGTCAAAAAAATTTCTGAGGGATTCAAGGGAAGAATGCGGCATTACATGTATGTAAATGATGAGTACTTACACAAAATAGTTCCTATGAGAATGACTTTGGATGACCAACAAATATTTGATAATTCTTTGAATTGTTATATTTGTCAGAAAGGCTTAGGGACTGATAGGGTTAGAGATCATTGTCATTTTACAGTTCGCTTCAGAAATGCAGCCCACTCTAAATGTAACTTGGATTATAAAGTAAAGAAGTGAAGTTTCCGTAATACCAATAAATAAGGAAAACTATATTTCTGTCTCAAAAAAAATAAAAAGTTTAAGTGGAAATAGTTTTGAAATTCGTTTTCTCGATACATATAGATTTATGCCATCAAGTTTAGATACCCTAGCTTCTAATTTAGTTGATGATCAATTGAACACTGTAAAATCGTTTTTCAGTAATGATGTAGAATTTCGACTAATGCGTAAGAAGGGTATATTCCCTATGAATATTTAGATTCCGCTAGTAGACTCGAGGAAACTTCCCTCCCACCAAGGGAAGCATTCTATAGTAATTTAACGGAAAGGGAATGCTCTGAGGAAGATTATGATCTAGCTCTTAAAGTTTGGTAACATTTCTCATGTTTCACTCTTAAAGATAATTTAGAATTATATTTGAAAACTGATGTATTCCTTTTAACTGACATTTTGTAAAACTTCCGAAAAATTTGTATGCATTTTTATTCAGCCCAGCTCAGTATTTTACGACACCAGGTCTATCTTGGGAGGCAATGTTGAAAACTTCAAATATTCAACTTGAATTGCTGACAGATATAGATATGTATAGATTTATTCAAAGTAGCATTCGAGGTGGCTTAGTTTAATGTTGTCATAGATATTCAAAAGCCAATAATAAATATTTGTCAGATTATGATTCCTCGAAGGAGTCTTCATTTTTAATGTGCGAATGCGAATATCTTGTATGGTTGGGCAATGTCAAAACCTTTACCATAAAAGATTTTAAGTGGATGTCTACCACACACATAGACAATTTTGATATTCATAATGTTCCATTTGATAGCATATACGGTTATTTTTTGGAAGTGGACTTAATATATCCGTACCGTTTACATGATCTTCATAATGATCTTCCATTTTGTCCGTCAAATTGTCTGGCCTCAAAAGAGGATAGGGTAAAAAAATTAATTGCTGACCTGGGAAATAAGAAAAATTATGTAATACATTATCGGAATTTGCAACAATGTATACAGAATGGGTTAGTACTGAAAAAGATCCATAGAGTAGTTCAGTTCTTACAAAAGCCTTGGTCAAAGAATTACATTGATCTAAATACTTGTTACGTACGCCCTCCACATAGAAAGATTCACTTAGAGAAACAACGACGAATCTTTAGACAGGGGAAGGGGTGCATGTGACTAGCCAGACTCATACTGGTAAAGGCAGAAGAAAATTCAATTCGGCAATTCTCGGGTGTCGCGTAGCCAGAACAACGGCCACGATCGACTTACTGGTAACTATACTCCAGTAACTGCCAAAGTGCAACAGCCGGCCGTTGACTCCCAAGATAGCAGATATCGAGGAATAGTAATCCTAACTGGGAACGCCTAGGTGATCCGATCCATACCGGCAGCCAAGTAAAAGCTCTAGTCTGGTATAAAAGACCTTAGACAATTAGAGAAGAGGAGAGAATCCCTTTGTGTGTCTTGCTGACGGAAGCCGGCAGCTCCGAGGAAAGACGACTTTCTTTGGGGTAGTCGTCCACGGAGTCTTTTGCCACCAGGACCAGCCACCATATCCAACAGTCCTTGAGGAGGACACAAATCGCAGCTCGAAAGGTTCTCATGTGTCGGACCAGCGCCGCCATTGTCATCAAAGAACGTGGAGAGGATCATCCGTGATCCCCATGCTCCTGAAAATTGTTCAGCTGTAGGAGCCATCCGTTCAGAGGCGTAGCGACCAATACCATACGTCGGAGAAAGTAGTGGTGCAATATAAATGTGTTAATCGAGCCAACCAAAGTGAAGTCACGCATAACCAAAGACCAATATCCTCTTATAATACAATTGGAGAACAAATGAAAATCACCAAAAAAACATTGGAGGCATTCAAACATGCACTGAAATACATTTAAACCAACCGAATCGATAGACAAAGTGCGAATCATGATGAACAGCCGTTGAAGAAGTCGCATGCCTCTGGCATAATATAACTATATATTTTGTGTTTAAGTGAATTGGTATACTTAAGAACAGCCGTATTTTGGTGCACGTGTATTTATATATATATATATCCAATATAATATTTCCCAAAGCCCAGGATCCGGAGCGTCGAGATCTCATCGCCCATAATTTAAAGAGGGGGTAAGTTTGTCGGAACACGGTTCCTTTCTTATAAACATACATATATATCCTACAGTTTTATATACTGTGTTTATGCGATGCCGAATTCACGCTATCATTTCGCGATTTCAGCCGATTCGTGTGTGCATAAACGCCATTTCGTGAATTCGGCAACACACGAAAGTTGACTATGAATTCAACCTCAAAGCGTGAATTGGTGACAATTAAACTCCGGTAACTCTATATAATTATCGGAGTTGCCACAACGATATAAATACATAAATACACCTTACATTTAACAAATTATTTGTTCATTTAGTGCCAATGGAAACTAGTTTTCATCTTTTATTTTGACGGTAAATAGATGTTATACTGGCTTCCACATACTTTATCTTTAATATTAGCAAGATTATTTCATGCGAATCGAGAAAAAATAATCGGTTTAATAATCGCTGACACCTTTTTCCACCGGTCCGGCACCTCTGTCAGCTGAGATTGATAGAATGCATGAATTCGGCGGTGTCGCATAAACAGGAGCAAATTTTATTTCACGCTTTTAAGAAATCATGAAACCCTTAGCATAAACATAGTAATAGACTACTATAAACTTTTCCAGCGGCGAGTATCAGCCTTGTTTTCGTATGTACAATTGCAAGAGCTCTCTGAGCGACGTTTTGTAGTCGTGAATAGTCAGCATTTTGCTGATGTGTGCACCTTCACAGGTGGTAAATTCGATACTCTCCGCTTACCAAATATTGTCAATTAGTTTAATTTCCATATGATTTAGCCATCATTATGTTAATCATCCAAGGCACTCGCCGATATAAATATTATCCAATAAATTTGTTATGTAAAGGATGTAATGTAAAAACATGAAGTGCTAGAGCTCTATTAAGGGGGTGTGCTGACGCGAGAAGTGGAGTAGGTCAAGAACAATGACATAACTTTTACGGACAACTTTGACAATAGGGGATCGTATGGCGCGGCCCGCGACGATCCATTGGCACACGAATGTGTGAAGGGGAGGGAATATGGCCAAAACACAGCCCGATCGAATTGCGATCAAGCGACAGCTAAGCTTGTGGGGCAGTGTGGACTGACGACTGACGAACTTTATGACTAATATTATTTTCCAGGCACTTGTTATATTTATTCTCGTTATGTTGGAGAGGAGAGAGGCTTACCAAGATCCCACGACCCGAATACGAGTAGCTTATGCCGACAAATGGTGCCAGAATATCAGACGCCTCTCCCTCGGCCCAAGTCCCTGTCAGGACTCGGGCACTAATATGCCCACGTCAAAATGCAAAAAATAAATTTGAAAAAAATTTTTTTAAATTGATGAATAATTCTGTTTACGGAAAAACAATGGAAGATCCCGAGTGCAGGGTCGATACTAAGCTTGTTAGTACATGGGGAGCTTCGGATAGCACCAAGACTGGACGAAAAGCACATTGTGCCAAAAGTTAATTTCAAAATCCCATTTTCATAGTGCAACCAAAATTAATGATAATTTCTATGCAATTCAAATGAAAAGATTGTCCGTTCTATTTAATAAGTCAATGTATTTAGGATTTGCAGTATTAGACTTATCGAATTGGAAAATGTATGAATATCACTATCAATATATGAAGCCAAGGTTTCAGGAAAAGTTACTCTCAAATTATACGGATACCGATTCATTTATCTATACAATGAAACTAAGGATTTTTATAGAGATATTAACAATTATCTTGAAGCTAAATTTGATACATCAGACCAATAAGATGAAAGAATTAATCTGTTTAACTTCAAAAGAGTTAACAAAAAATGTTTAGGGTTTTTTAAAGATGAGCTTAACGGTAAACTCATGACAGAATTTGTAGGTCTGTGCTCAAAGGTTTGTTGTTATAGAATAGATCAAGTTAAATCTTCACATAATAAAGCAAAGGGACTGAGTTTACGAAATCTTACAATTGAACACTATAAAAACGTTTTATTATCTGGGGTTTCACTATATGGTAATAGAACAATGTTTAGATCAAAAGCACACAAAATAACTACAATTAAAGTTAATAAAAAAATTATTTTAGGCAAAGATAACAAAAGAAAACGTAATGTTAATGAAACACAATTTTTAGAGCTAAGTAATGAAGACCATGGTACGACATCAATAAAACATCAGAGATTAATTGAAAAAAATATTTTAGAAAATGTTGAATGGCTAGAGTGAAATTCATTTTGCTTGGGTGAGATGCTACAAAATAATTATGTGAGCGATGGAGATTCATTAGATAGCCTTAAATTTCAAAAGGATCATATTTAAAAGTAACTATTTTATAAATCAGTTGAATTGGAGATGATTTATTATGATCGAAACTTTGAAAAATATAAATGAAAATTAATTTTGAGTTTGTAAAAAGTATTTTTATTATATTTAATTTTAGTTTAAAACATTGTACAAAAATGTTTATATTAAACTTAATATAAGATAAGATAAATATATAAATACAAATTAATTAAATAAATCATTTATTGTACTACAAAATGTCTTAATAATTTATGAGCACCATCTGTCTGCGATAAAATCTGTTCTATCCCTTCTTTCTTACAGAGACCTTTTGATTGTTTTGGGTGACTTTAATCTCCCTGATATTTCTTGGTCTCCCCCTACTGACTCACTTGTCGCTATACCCTTATCCGTCCATGATTTTGTAGTTGGTCTTTTAGAATTATCGTTACAGCAAGTAAGCTTTATACGGAGTTCATTAAATAGACAACTAGATCTTGTATTTGTTTCAAGCCCGTCTGAAGTCGCGGTGTCTAGAACTGACGCTCTTGTTGTACCTGAAGACCGACATCATCCAACAATGGAATTGACAATCTTCCTCCCATGCGTTGATACCCTCTCTCCTTTAGTTCCTCAAACTAAAATTAGATGTTTTCGAAAATGTGACTATAAAAAACTTATCGATATTATTTCTCAATATAATTGGACAGACTTGTACAATTGTATGGATATTGAAAGTGTCACTGAACTATTCTATATAGTGTTAAATACTTTTTTAATGAATGCGTTCCTGATAGGCTTCCTTCAAAGCTAAACAGGTTTACCAATGCGCTTCGAAGACTTAAAAACCTTAAAACAAACACCTATAAAAAGTATAAAAAATCGGGTAAGCCATCTGATTTTTCGAAATATGTGGTGGCTCGATCGGACTTTAATGTTCTCAATAGTCATTGCTATTCTATGTATTTAAGTCGATGTAAATTCGAATTTTCAAATGATCCGAAGCAGTTTTATAACTTTGTTAATGCCAAGCGTAAGTCGTCGGCATTGCCTTCATCTGTACGTTTTAACTCAATGGAGGCATCGACGGATTCTGAAATTGCTGATTTATTTGCCGAGCTTTTCCAAACTACTTATAGTTCGGTTGCTTGGTCAAATTCTAACTACCCTAAATTACCCTGAAATTACGGAAAGTTCTCTCATAAGAGACTTAGCAACAACAACGCCAACTTATTCTGCCGTTCCAGATGGACTCCCCGGGTGTGTGCTTAAGTTTTGTGCCTAATTGTCTATTTCATCATCAGTTTTTCCTACTATCTGGAAGGACTCTTTTATCATTCCACTTCACAAAAAGGGTGCGAAGGCGGATGCCCAGAATTATAGAGGTATTTCCAAATTGTCGGCAATTCCTAAAGCATTTGAACGTATTATTACTTCTCATTTGCAACATTTATGTTCCTCGCTAATATCACCGTGTCAGCATGGTTTTGTTAAGCGAAGATCGACCACCACCAACCTTCTTGAATTGTCATCTATTGTAATAAATGGATTTAAGAAAAAAATGCAGACTGACGTTATATATACAGATTTTAGTAAGGCCTTTGACTCTGTCAACCACTCTCTTCTATTATTCAAATTAAATCAGCTTGGGTTTCCATGTAAGCTATTAACTTGGATTTCAAGTTATTTGAATGGTAGAACTCAGAGGGTTATATTCAAGAACGCTGTTTCAAAATTGATCTACGTGACATCTGGAGTGCCTCAGGGTAGTCATTTGGGTCCTTTGCTGTTTACTTTGTTTATTAACGATCTTCCCTCTACCATAAAACATTCTCGTGTACTAATGTATGCTGATGATGTTAAGCTTTGTTTATCATATAACGATATAGCGACGGGTTCCAACTTACAGTCAGATATTGATTGTTTTCAGGGATGGTGTGAGTATAACCTTTTAAATTTGAACTGCCTTAAATGCAACGTTATGACTTTTTATAGGGGTACTCCTACTTTTGTTAGTTACTCTCTTCAAAATACGTCACTCGACCGTATATATTCCGTTAATGACTTAAGCGTTCTTCTGGACCCAAAACTTAAATTTGACTGCCACATAATATCCATTGTCTACAAGGCCATGAGTGTTCTTGGGTTTATAAAGCGTTGGTCAAAAGACCAAAAGGCCCTTGTCCGTCCTATTTCGGAATATTGTTCTTCGGTTTGGAGTCCACAATATCAAGTGCACATTGACCGTATTGAGTCGGTACAAAGGCCGTAAGGCTACCTTCCTATTAGAGTAGATTACTATTGCTTAATTTACCTACACTTCTAAGTCGTAGAACAATGCTTGGTACTATTTTTATGCAAAATCTTATTAGAGGTGATATTGATTCTGTAGAACTTGTAAACCGCCTAACTTTCAATGTCCCTCCTAGACTAACACGAAATTATTATCCCCTAAATTTGCCACGATGTACATCAAATTTTTGTCTGCACGAGCCCTTTCGCGTTCTATGTAATTACACCCATTACCATTTAATTTGCACTTCAACTTCTATCCCGGTATTAAAAACTAATATTTTAACTCATTTGCTTAATTCTTAGTTGCTTCTTTTATTTTCATTTGTGTCCCGTCTCTATTTGTTTTTTGCATCTTCCTCGCGAACTCGCATTTTTGCCCAAATTGATAAAAGGGCCCCGCGCGTAACAAGCACGTGCTTGGTGTCGTTGGGCCACTTGTTTGTACTGCTCGTAGTGCATCAACGTCCATCAAATAAATATCCAAAACCTGTTTTTGAGCGAATTGGAGTAGACGTTGTACGACTGAAATCTTTGTCTATCAACTTCTTAATAATATTTATATATTTGTATGCTCGCGTACCCTTGATTCTGATATTAGGTATAAAGCCTACTCTATGTATATACGTTTCTAAAATAATTTTTTTATACATTTTCAAATCTTGATCATCATTGTTTTCAGGTTTACTAAGAAAAATTAGACAGTACAAACCAGGAATCAGATCACAACTTATCCTACTAGAAAATGATATTTTATTATCTTTAATTTTTTATATCCCAATGTTAATGAATTGTTTTCAGTTTTTTTTAGGTCCATAACCTTTATCCAACAAATTTCCTCTGGTCAAATTACTTATATTAAAATCATAATTATAACTAGTGCTATTATCTTTTAGCTCTGCATCCACACCCATATCGGCCTCTCCTGTATACATTGCTAAAGGTGTTATCCCTTCTTCTTCACGCTTTTCCGTCTCCTTTTTCTCATCTTCAAGAGCTCATTATAGGAATCACTATCATCGAAAGACCTTGATGGAGTTATAGTTAGACCGAAGCAGATCTTTCTCATTAGTTGTAATGTAGAAATCGTCAAGCTCTCTCTCGTCATCATCGTATATTTTAATTTGCTTCAATTCACGTTTTACTTTTATACTATCTTTTAAATTAGAAATCTTTTGTTTTTTATTTTTTCATGTAAGGGTTCAGTAATAGGTTTAAAAGTTTCCTCCAATTGTAAATTCGTCTGATTTTTGACTTGTTTGAGATCATCGAATTTTCGCTTCAAAGCAAATCTAGCGTTGGGTAACTGTGACAAAATATTCATTGTAGTATATTTTACAAACTTTATAGGAAATCATTTAAAATTTCCGAAATTCATGTCGTCACTCCTCAGTTACTAAGCAAATACTGTTTTTGGAACGCAATAATCTGTAATATTTATATACCATTTCCGAATAAAAAAAGATTCGATACATTATCTTCATAATATTTAAAAAAGTGTATATATTTTTATATTCTTAAAATCTCAATCTTTTAATGATTATTGACCTATTTCTAAATACAAACTGTCATTACTTTTATGAATATTAAATTTTCCATCAATCATTTCATTGATGATATCATCTTGAAAAGAGGTGTACCTTTCTGGCATATACAGGATGTGCTCCTCCAACTCGAGAGCAATAGATTCTCCAACCTTTGTTGTTTTGCGCTCCGCCTTGAGGATTGGGAATCTTACATTTTCAGGCATCCTTGTCTTCGATAGCAGTGTCTTTTTTTATCGTCCCTTCTTCTCCATTCTTTCCGTTTCCTTTTTCTCTTCTTCTATATCTTCCTCTATATTCGTCTGTTAAATTTTTATACAGGATGTGCTCCTCCAACTCGAGAGCAATAGATTCTCCAACCTTTGTTGTTTTGCGCTCCGCTTTGAGGATTGGGAATCTTACATTTTCAGGCATCCTTGTCTTCGATAGCAGTGTCTTTTTTTTATCGTCCCTTCTTCTTCATTCTTTCCGTCTCCTTTTCTCTTCTTCTATATCTTCATCTATATTCGTCTGTTAAAAGAATTCATTATTGGAATCACTATCATCGAAAGACCTTGGTGGTGTTTTATTTCGATTAGACTGCAGATCTTTTTTTGTAAAGTAGAAATCGTTCTCTCATCATCGTCGTATTTTTTAATTTGCTTCAATTCACCTTTTATTTGTATACCATCTTTTACATTAGAAATCTTTTGTTTTTATTTTTCTTAACATGTTCATGTAAGGGTTAGCAATGGGATTCAAAGTTTCCTCCAATTGTAAATTTGTATGATTTTTTTTCTTGCTTGAGATTATCGAAATTTCGCTTCAATGCAAATCTAGCTTTGGTTAACTGAGACAAAATGTTCATCGTAGTATATTTAACAAACTTTATAGGTGGAAAGTTTAAAATTTGCGAAATTCATGTAGTCACTCCTCACTTACTAAACAAATAATGAGTTACTACTTGCCAAAATCTGTAATATTTTTATAGCATTTCCGAATAAAAAAATTCGATATATTTTCTACAATATATTTAAAAAAGGGTATTTATTGTTATTTTATTAAAATTGCAATCTATTCAATGATTATTGACTTATTTCTAAGTACAAATTGTCATTACTTTTACGAATATTAAATTTTTCAGCAACCACTTCATTGATGATATCATCCTGAAGAGAGGTGTACCTTGCCGGCATGTATAGGATTGGCTCCTGATTCCGCCATATCGGGAATATTACATTTTCAGGCATCCTTGTCTTCGATAGCAGTGTCTTTTTATTAAATTTATTGAACTCTTTGATTACAATGTTCATATGGTTTTCCTGATTCATGATGGTTGTTGAGGTTTTTGGACTTGGTATAGTTGTTCCACGTTGTATTTAGCTGTATTTTGATGTTTACTACCTGTATAGCAGTTGTTCAGTACTTGTTTCGTACTTGCTTACTACTTGTTTTAGCTGGTTAATAGCTGTTATTAGATGGTTATTATCTGTTTAGTAGCTGTTAACTGGTTGTTTACTAGTTGTTCAGTACTTCTTTCGTAGTTGCTTACTAGTTTTTTACTAGTTGTTATAAGCTGGTCACCAGCTGCTATGAGCTGTTATTAGCTGTTATAGTTGTTTGTTCAGAATCATCAAAAATTTTTGTCCTCTAGACGACGTTCGATGTGAATTTGAACGCACGCATGTCCACTTTTTATACTATACGGAGTTCACACATACACCCTAAATGTAAATTAAATTTAAATATACCGGTTTTGACTCCACATTTTCTACGGAAGAAAGTAGAAAAGCGAGGCACAGGTGTCCACAGTTGTATGTATCAAAGTCTTGAACTCTATCGTAGTTGTATTGTGTCCTACGTCCCAAGTATTTCACAATTTCTCTAGGTGGCTGAAGATTTGCAAAACTATCGAAATAATGTATATTATTGTGGGACTGGGTTGTGAAATTATTTTCCAAATAACTTTAACGCGATCCCACTTGTGTTATTATATTTTTGTATTTATTATATTTATTATAGATTAATTAGAATGAGTTTTTGTATTATAAATTGGTTTGATTAAACTGATTAGTCTGCGTCTTTTTGTGTTCGTCTTCTCTTTTCACCAAATGCGTCGTTTTTTCACGTCTTCTCCGTTCGTCTCGCGAATTCTTTATGCTTCTCTCGTCTTTCAGTTTGGCAGGCTTGCCACGTCGTTTTGTTTTAGATTTCGTCTTTACAACCAGCTGCTCTGCGTTGCCAGACCAATCCCACAAATCGGCCATCCTACACTGCATTCGCCTCGAATGCGTCGTCTTCATTGTCGTCATAAGGAATCCACGGCTTTAGATACTTAGCGCAAGTGCTCGTCTGCCTTGGGCCTTCGCTGAATACTGAGTCTTTGGTTACGTCATAGGTATCATTCAATTTCACCCTTACAATACGGTATGGGCCAAGATACTTCGGCTTTAACTTTAGGCCTGGACCAAGCTGAGTCCTTTTAATAGCAACTAAGTCGCCGACTCTGTACTTTGATGCTGGTCCTCGACGTAGGTTATATCTTCTTTTATTTTCCTCCTGGACTTTAAGAATTTGTTGCTTGGCTTGTTTACGAAGTTCATCCCGATCGTCGTTGAAGAGCTGAATCATTTCTGCTTCTAACATTTGCTGGATCTGTGTATCGGCTTTTAGACGCATCTTGGTTCCCGTTAGTAACTCAAAAGGCGTTGTTTTCGTGCTTCTGCAAAATGTTGAGTTGATGACCTGTTGTACGCTGCTGACAAACTTAAACCATTGTCGTGGATCATCTATTGATAGTTTTGAAAGAACAGCAATTATCGTTGTATTAAGCCTCTCGACCTGACCGTTGGCCCGTGGAAGGCCCGTTGTGATAAGATGATGCTTGATACCTTCGCTGTTGCAGTACAGTTGAAAGTCTTCTGACGTGAACGCAGATCCTCTATCAGAAATGATGTGACTAGGATTGCCGAAGATTTTGCTTTGCTCGTTAAGTCTCGATACAGCATCTTTGGTAGAGGTCGTCTTGGTCGGATAGAGCCAACAAAATTTGGTGAAACTATCGATTACTGCTAGTATGTGCTTATACTGTTTGTGAGTAGATTCCAAAGGGCCAAGAAAATCGATGTGATACGTCTGCAGCGGCTTTTCGTCTTTGCTGAGTGGATGAAGTTCGCCCTCTTGCTTTCCTTGCTTACGGTTGCTGACAATACAAGGTATGCAGCAGCTTTTACACTTCTGAATTTTCTCCTCCAGCTTTGGTATGTAGAATTCTTTTCCAATAATCTCTTTACATTTTTTGACAGAGAAGTGACCATGCTCATGTGCTTGTTTAATGATTTCTCGTTGCATACCCGAAGGCACAACTATAAGTTCACAGTCGTCAACTACTTTGTGTAGGAGCCCAGATTTCAAGAAGTAGTTGTTATGGGTTGTCTTATCTGCCAGAATGTCTATGATAGCTTTAAGTTGGTCGTCTTGAGCCTGAATGTTTTTGATTCTACTATGCAATGAAGCCTCTGTAATCATCATCATGTGTGCACGGCTCAGGGCGTCAGCGTGGCGAATTCGTGTGCCAGCTCGGTGTTCGACGACGTATTCGAATTCTTGCAATTGGAGGATCCATCGGGCTATTCGTGAGCACAAGTCTTTCTTTTCTACGGTTTTGGCTAGAGCATTGCAATCTGTTACGAGTCGAAATCGCAAACCCAGTAAGTAGACCCTGAACTTTTTAAAGGCTTCCACTACAGCTAAGATTTCGAGCTCGTAGCTTGTGAACTTCCTTTCAGCATCGGTCGTTTTTTTGCTCATGTAATATACCGGATGCCACTGCTTATCGTCTGGACTCTTTTGTAACAAAACTGCGCCGAAACCGTCGATTGAAGCGTCCGTATGTAGCTCAGTCTCGTGTTGCTGATGGAAAATTTTTAGGACTGGCTTTTGCGTGATGAGAATCTTTAGCCTGTTAAATGCATCTAGCTGTTGGTCACCGAATTGAATTTTCGCGTCTTGCTTGGTCATATCAGATAGGGGTTTTGCTATCTGTGAGAAATTGGCGATGAACTTGCGAAAATAACCCACCAAGCCAAGGAAACTCTGTAGCTGCTTTAGGTTAGTTGGAATTGGAAACGATGTCACAGCATGTGTTTTGGATGGAGACGGACTTATTTTCTGGTTTTCAATTATGTGACCCAAGTACTCGATTTTGGTTTTTAGAAAATGACACTTTTTGAAGTTAATTAAAAGTCCATATTCTGAGCATCTTTTCAGAACTTCGATGATGTTTTCTACAGCCTCTTTTTCGGTTTTCGCTGGTATTATAATGTCGTCGACGTATGGTATGGCTACACCTTTACAAGTCAGGTCTCTGAAGATGGCATTTACATGTCGCTGGAATACGCTCGGCGAATTGGAGAGCCCGAAAGGAACCCGAAGAAACTGGAATTGTCCATTGTGTGTGACGAAAGACGTATACTTTCGGCTCCCTTCTTCTATACCGACGTGGAAGAATCCGTTTTTTAAATCAATCGAGCTAAAAATACGCGCGTCCTGCAATCTGTCAAGTTGATCCTCAATCAAAGGAAGTGGAAAATGGTCTCTGATAATGACTTTATTGATTCGCCTGTAATCGATGCATAAGCGATGAGATCCGTCACGTTTGTTAACAAGTACGACTGGGCTGCTGTATTCTGACTCTGAGGTTTCAATTACACCGTCTTTCAGCCATTGGTCGGTTTGTTTATCTATGATGCATCGCTCAGAATACGAAAATCTGCGAGGTCGTGAATGTATCGGCTTATCGTCATTGAGAGTCAAACGCATTTGAATGTTTGTGGATTTTGTGCTTACCGCTTGATAGTTTTGGACAACATTGTGGACTACCTCTTTATCTTTCGCGCTTGCTGCTGGTTCGATGTCTGTTACTATTTGGTTGCAGTCTTCAGTATCAATTTTATAAATCGAACTGATATCTGCCTCGGCACTGGTAGGTTTGGTTACTTTCACGCCCTCACTGGATATTGTCAATTGAGCTTGCTTGCAAAATTCTTCACCAAGAACCATCTCCTTGTCCAGGAACTGCGACTCCACCACCAGAAAATTTGTTACGAAATGTTCACCATCAATTGTTATTTTATGTTCAAACGAGCCCGACGGTTTGATCTTGTTTTGGTCTGATTTGCCGAACCCGATGAGATAGATATTACACTCGCTTATCTTTGGCTTGTTTAGAATTTTAAACGTGGTATCGGTAACCAAATTGTATTTGCTTCCGGTGTCGATTAGAGCGGTGAATGTAATGTTATTAGCCTCCACTGTTATGCACATAAACGCGTGAGCAGATGACACCTTACACATGTTGGTTGCTTCCAGTTTTTCACACAAACCCTTTTCTGGGCATTCTTTTGCGATGTGCCCGAAATTGTTACACTGAAAACACTTTATTCCTTTCGTTTTGTTTTCGCAATTCGCGGATGTGTGACCTCTAGCGCCGCAATTGTAACATTTCAGGTCTCTGCTAGCATTTCTGTTAGGCACTGCTTGCTTTTTGTAATCACTTTTTGCCTCCGTATGGTTCGCTTTTGAATACATAACTTGGTTTTTATTCTCACTTTTTGATTTTCCGCGGATTACTTCGTAGCATTTTAGTTTGTCCTTAAACTCGATCAGACTTTTTGCGTTGTAGAGCACAAGTTTATTAGCACAGGTATCGTCAATTCCATCGATTACGTATTGGATTAAGGCACTGCTTTCAATGTTCCCTCTAGAAGCTAGTTCTTTCATTTGTAAAAAATACTCCTGCAGACTTTCACTTTTTCTCATTTTTCTGTCAGCCATTAATTTGTGTAATTGAGCACTGTTTGTCGCGGTTTTGAACTCGGCTAATAAGGCTTGCTTTAGTTTCGCCCAACTCGTTAATTCGCGCTCACTATTCGCAAACATTTTTGCAAGGCCTTGTAGCGATCGCTTGGCAAAAATGAATTTTTGTAATTCGTTCCAAAACATTATAGTAGCCATGTCCTCAAATTCCTTGACCCACACTTCGACCGACAAATTGTCTTCGCCACTGAATGCTCGGACTGAGTCTTCTATGTCACGAAAGTTTAGAGCGAACCTCGGTATTTCTGACAAGCTGCTTGCCGTTTCGCGGTCGTTTTTGGCACCGTTACTGCTTGGAATGCTTATGGCGTCATCTTCGGCTTTATTCCCTTCGCTTTCGTCTTCAGATTCATCACCTTCGCTTTCGTCGTTATCGTTCTCATTAAAATCCGCGTCGTTCAGCAAGGAATCTTTTTTCAAGTTGTAAAATATGTGCTTTGTTAGATCGTCTTTATTATGGGGAAGTTTGAGCAAGTTACAAACTATGGCCAGATCCATATCAGACAAATGGTCAGCGACATAGCTTACTTTTTTGGAATAAAGTCTGTTTGATTCGTTATATTCGTAGCCTTGAAACTCGCGCAATCGTTTTCTATTGTTTCTATCTCCCTCTTCTTCAAAAACGAACTTGTGCAAAAGGAGAATATTTTGCTTCTTTTCGTCTCGAAGCATTGCGCTAATACCTTCAAAATCTTTCAATTTCGGCATCTTACACTCTCACGTACACTCCTAGATATCAAAAATTACATATGTATGTATTCCCACACGCGTGATTGTATGCTGCGACTTTTTTTTTTTATCCGGTTCGCCAAAATTTCTGAATTTTAAGTTTTGCGGAGGTGAACTGTTTTGCTGATCCGTTTTTCGCTCTTTCTTTCACTTTATTTCTCACACTTTTCCGTTTTATTGGTTGAGCCCCCAAATTATGTGGGACTGGGTTGTGAAATTACTTTCCAAATAACTTTAACGCGATCCCACTTGTGTTATTATATTTTTGTATTTATTATATTTATTATAGATTAATTAGAATGAGTTTTTGTATTATAAATTGGTTTGATTAAACTGATTAGTCTGCGTCTTTTTGTGTTCGTCTTCTCTTTTCACCAAATGCGTCGTTTTTTCACGTCTTCTCCGTTCGTCTCGCGAACTCTTTATGCTTCTCTCGTCTTTCAGTTTGGCAGGCTTGCCACGTCGTTTTGTTTTAGATTTCGTCTTTACCACCAGCTGCTCTGCGTTGCCAGACCAATCCCACATTATTTGTATTTTTATTATATGCAACCCAATGTGTACCACTTGATCGTGAATTATCTAGGTTTACTATACCACACTCCCGACTTTTTGGTGCTTCTGGGAGTAGATCTCTCATAAACACCCCTCTAAAATGTGGGATATATTTTTTAGCAAAATGTATAATGTCGATATTTGATAGTGGGTAGCAGAGAAATAGTTTTTTTCGCTTCTTAATTCTATGTCCCAAGTATTTCACAATTTCTCTAGGTGGCTGAAGATTTCCAAAACTATCGAAATAATGTATATTATTTTTATTTTTATTATATGCAACCCAATGTGTACCACTTGATCGTGAATTATCTAGGTTTACTATACCACACTCCCGACTTTTTGGTGCTTCTGGGAGTAGATCTTTCATAAACACCCCTCTAAAATGTGGGGTATATTTCTTAGCAAAATGTATAATGTCGATATTTAATAGTGGTCTATTGGGTAGCAGAGAAATTAGTTTTTTCGCTTTTTAATTCCTTTCCCCTTACTATAGGGCTTAAGAATGAAACCATAACCCTTTCTATAGGGCTTGAGATATAATCCTTCTCCTACAGCAACAATTTCTATTTTCCTGTTGTGATCGGCACGATTGGTAAAAAAACCTCCAATTTTGGGTACAATAATTACAAGGGGTACTTTAAAATTTTTCTTAGAAACCCATTGATTGATGAATTGATTTACGTGCAACTTTAATTGCACTCATAATGTCTAATGGTTTTTGTTTTTTAACATTCATAACAATCGAAAGGTTTGACTTCTTCATTTTAGTCTTCATTATCTTATTCCTCCCTTTCTTTTCTGTTTTATTCAATCCTATACTAAATTTTTCTTGGCTTGCATTATATTAGTAACAAAGTATGGTCCTGCTTTCTCACCAGCACTGTTATCTGGTGCCTTGACACGCGACCAGGCTTTGTCAATTAATATGGAGTCTGCCCTGTCGTTCACTCAATGCCTTGTTTTGAGAATATGCAATATCGTGCTCTTTGCAAGCTTCATCCAATGGGTTTATTCCTTGATAACCACGTTCCAACCGTTTCTGTAACTTTGTACCCGGTCCACAAAAATTATATCCCGGAATATGGGCTTCAAACGGTAATGTACTGATTAGCTTATAGACAAGACCACCACCGTGTGGAGGTGTTGAATGAGAAGAGAGAAAAATCTACCACCACGACATAGTGCTCTCTTACCGAACACAATAAGGGCTCTAATTGTTGGGCCTTCGAATTGTGGTAAAACTAATATTATGTTAAGTTTAATAGAGAGTATATTTATTTTCAAAAAGTTTATATCAACCTAAATATGGTTACTTGGAGAAATTAATGAAACCGATTAATGGAATTGGATATCATACATTCTCCCATAATGACGGTGTACTAGACCCCAGTGAAGCCAAAAATAATTCCATTATGATATTCGATGAAATAGCTTGTGAAAAACAAGACAAAATAATATCTTCTTTTTGTATGGGTCGTATGGGTTTTTATTTATGTCAAACATATAATCATATACCGAAACATCTATTTCGTGACAATGCCAACTTTATTATAATGTTTAAACAAGATGATTTAAATATGCGGCATATATATCGGGACCATATTAACACTGATATGAATTATGGAACATTTGTGAAAAATTGTCAAAAATGTTGGGAGGACAAGCACGTCTTTGTATTAATTAGCAAGGATAACGAAATGGATAACGAAAAATACAGAAAGGATTTGATCAATTAATTATGATTTAAGGAGTAATTTCAATATAAAGCTGGGTTAGATACTTACAATCCCACAGTTTATCAAGAGATTTCAATATGTCTAGATTACTTGCATTATCCCTGAATGGAAATAGTTCCATTAAATATACAATTGTTTTTCCACCTATCGAATTGAAGTCGATAAGAGTGCGTTCTTATCGGTTTTAATATGTATAATTCGATTCCAAAGATTGATGAAAAACATAATCTCTTCCACATCGGTGACATGGTTATTACAATTCCTACTGGATCATATGAATTGAATGATATCACCGATTTCCTTTGCAATAAATAACCTTGAAAATACATTTAAAATTCAAAGTAATAATAATTAACTTCAAGTTGAAATAACTACCATGCGAGAGTCAGTTTATTTTAATAAGGAAAGATCGGTTGGACAACTACATCTAGAACCACATCCTACAAAAACCTATCGATCAGATTACACTGTGAACATATTAAAAATTAATACAATTCGTTTGGAATGTAATATAATCAGCGGTTCATATGTAGATAATACACCGAATCATACGTTATATGAGTTTGGCATTAATGTTCCGCCTGGGTATAAAATGACAGTGACACCACATAACCTAATTTATTTGCCAATCAACTGTGACGAAAAAAGCTACCTATACGCATAGTTGATCAAAACGGTGATTTGGTGAATTTATGTGGTGAAAACATTTCGATTCGCATGCACATTCGGTTGATAGAATGATTATTTATAATAAAAGACGTAGCTTAAGTCCTCAGCCAAGCATTACTAATTGTAAAGCTATAGAAAGAGGATCAACAGTAAAAAGAAGCTCACTTACTTTGAAAAATAAACTATTTTTAAAGTCGTTAGGATTGGAGCTTCGAATATAATATAAAAGGTGGAAAGGAAAACAATGAACGAAATTTTAAATGTTCGAGAAAAGGTTTACTCAGTTGAGAGTATTTCGAAGAAAGAGTTTCATACTTATTCATCGTATAATCAAACATTTAAACCGAATGACGAAACTCGAATTACTTTCTAAAATCAATACTTGTACATGCTTCCTCACGAAAGTTACCTTAATTTTCAAGGAATTATTAGACAAGATTAACAAAGTGGACCTACAACTGATAATGCTACCACTTTTTTTAAAAATAATTGTATGGCTTACTTTTTGGATGAAATTAAGTACGAAATAAATGGATGTGAGATTGATAAAACACGATTTGTCGGTATGACTACTAGCTCAAAAAATTCTGTATCTCTGAATAATCTTCAAAGTCAAAATCTGTTAAATTCTTCGGGACCCCACCTAAACTTTTTTGTACCATTAAAAAATTTGTTGGAATTTGCTGAGGATTATAAAAAAGTTTTGTTTAATTGTAAGCACAAACTAGTGTTGATGCTTACTGAGAATCTTGGTGATGTGTTTGAACAAACCAGAAATAAGCAAACTTTTAAGCTGGAAATGACGAAAATAACCTGGAAAATTCCCCATGTAACTCCCAGCGATTTTTCAAAAATTAAGATGTACGATATTATTAAAAGTGGTGTAAACCTACCAATCGCATTCCGGAGTTGGGATTCATATGTTAACCCCAAATTGGGGTATGGGAGTCAACACAGCTAGAATGTGAAATTGTCGGCTAACCGCGAAAAACCAAGATTTGCAATAATTGAACTTACACTAAATGGAGAACTTATCACAAATAATTTATCAAACTTGAAAGTATCTAAATGTTGATTTTAGTAAGAATAAATATGCTCACCTATATGAAATGTATACAATCTAGTTACTATAATCGTGAATCACAACTATTTTTGACCCCAAATGAATTTAAATTTAATGCCCCTATTATTGTGGTTGATCTTTCATATCAAAACGAATCACTAAAAACAGGTCCTATTGATGTGAGAATTTCAATAGAACTGAAGACACCAAGTCATGAAAATAGCCAAGCTTACTGTCTCCTCATACATGCCCAATTAGTTGTACAACGAGTTTAAAACGCTGTTTAACATTAGAAAAAATGTTGAAAGGTATTGTTTCGACTGATGTTCAAGGTTTCTTTGATAAAAATAATATTTTATTCAAAAGCAAATTGGAATTATATTCGAAAAAGATCCAAACTTGAATAATAGTTTTTTAATAGAACCACCATATGATTTTAATTTGCTAAATACAAAATCTCGAAAGACTGCAATTTGGTTAACCAATACACATTACAAAATTTTTTGGAACGATGGAGAAAACACAGCAAACAAATTTAAAATCAGAGTGTTTTTACTTCACATCGTTTTTACTTCACATCGAAAGTCATCTAGTGATCAAGAATTTTGGATCATTCTTAAGAAAAGACTATAACAGCTCGTAGAAGTTAATAACAACTAGTAACCAGCAAGGAACAATAAGTAAACATCAAGTAAACAGATACTTATCAGCTAGTAACCAGCTAATAGCATCTAATAATAGCATCACAACTTGTATACATTTACTAAACATAGGAACCAGATACTAATCAGCTAGTAACCAGCTAATATCAACTAGTAAGCAACTAGTAGTAATTTACTAAACACATAGTAACCATCTAATAATAACTCATAACAGTTAATAATCAAAGTCCAAGCACCTCAACCGCCATCATGAATCACGAAAAACAGATGAGTATTGTAATAAGTAACAAAATGAGTAACAAAATGATGAGTAATAATGAGTAATGAGTAACAAGATCTTAGACAATGATTTCTATTCAAATAGTGTACAAATAGAATAGAACTAGGAACTAGAACTAGAAAAATAGTTGGCCACAAAAAACAGATATTACCAGGTCCCAACACCTCTATCATAACCTTGAATCAGAAATTAAATTAAAAGACGCTCCTATGTTGGGTAATGATGCCTTCGAAATGTGTTATAATGGGATGAAACAAATGAACGCTTTAAAAATAATCCAACATCTGAAAAACATTAAATTGTGAGAATTATTTTACATTTATCTATGGGAACCAAGCGAAAATCTGCGTTTAGTACGAAGGTCAATAACCGATATATTTCTTACAGAGGGTGGAGTCAGAAAATGAATTATATACAAATATATATAATATATATAAATATGAATTTAACGAAATATGTTAGCAATAATAAAATAAATAAAAAAATATTAAATGACTTTTTGAAAATGCTTAGAAACACGCATTTGAGCCATATGTTTCTCTTTTTCATACAAATTTTTTCCGACATTGTCACCTTCAAAAAATCATAAAAAATATAAACAAAATGATTTTTGAAAAATTCATTTTGCAGCTACTATTATTTTTTTTTTTTGAAGAATCTTTTTGCATCAAAAAATTTAAGTTTTCAAGTCGAGGAAAAAAGTTCAAAAAGTAGATTTTCACACAAATTCGTCCTTTTCAATAAGTACTGAATGGGTTAAGAAATGTATTGTATTATTCAAACGGCATTTAAATAACCTTTCCCTTGATGCCAAAGTATACAAGATGTAAGTTCAAATTATGAGTATATTTAACTTTTGTTTTGTGAAAATACTTTTGACCACCCTTGTATGTACGTAGAACCATGTTCATTGGGAATCTTATTCATGGTGAAGTGGAGAGTCCCGAGTTACTCTGTCGCCTGCACTTTAATGATATGTTAATATATTCTCTAAATACTATATTCCACTAGTTTTAAATCATTGTAGGACCAATTATGACATGCATGAACCGTTTAGAGTAGCTTGTAATGATTCTAATAGATTATGTCACCTAATTATTACTAAAGACTCACTGCCTCTTTAAAAAAGAATAATATTATCCTACCTAGCAACTAATTAGTATTAGCTTTTGTGGCTTGACTAATTGTATTTTTTATTTTTATTGTCTACCTATTGTCTTTTCTATGGGGAATACGGGAATACGGCTCCGCACGTAACAAGCATTACTTGGTGTCGTAGGGCAAAAGAACGTACAGTTGTACAGGTCTTGCCACAGATCTTATTAAAACTTGAATATATTTATCTGACTTGGCTTTCACAACTATTTTCTCTAGAACTGCTGAAACACATATAAATTGAATAGGATTTTTTGCTCCACCTTTTATCTTACGATAACATTACGCGAATTCTTACAAATATTATTGTAAAAACATTAGCGGCACAATAAGAGAAATCAATTACAAGCATTACAAGTATTTGACGTGACGTCACATACGAGATTGGATGAGTTCGTCACCTTACCCTACACTCCCCTATTATATATTTATATATTAGCAATACGATACCATGTTATCCCATGTAGCTTAGTAACTTCGGAACGGCGGGCGTCCGCTATGAAATGCGTGGTTTGCGATTCCCGGAGTCGGGTAACCGACAATCACAAAATTTGTATTTTTAAAATCGATGCAAACAAAATATTGGAAGCTTTGCTAAAAAATCGATGTTTTTTATTTACCTAATGTAGATTTACTTTGGTAAAATAAGAGTAAAAAGTGAAGCACTAAGTCGACTTTTCATTGAAACAAAAAATATAAAAACACGAATGTATCGATGTTATTTCTAGACTTGACTTAAAAATCATAATAATTTTTTCCAGAAAAAAATTTTATCGACGCGATATTTTTTTTAATATTCGACAACCCCTTGAATTTTTCTTAGCTCATTAATATTTGGATAACATACTAATTTTCTTCTCTCCGATCATAAGGATCTGTTTGGCGTTCTAGTAGAACAAGTATATCGGCACTTTATTGCGTAATTTTTATACCCTTGCAGAGGGTGTACTGATTTCATTCAGAACCTTGCAACGCAGTGAAGGAGTACCTTCCGACCCCATAAAGTATTACATTCTAAAACAGCATTACAAGACGAGTCGATCTAGCCATGTCCATTCTACGCGAACAAGTCTCCCAGTTTTAAAGCGATGAAACCTTCCCAAAAGTCTTATTTATATTGCAGATAGTAATAAGTCGCAACGGGGAGTATTGGACAACAATATCCTAAAGCTCCTCCACTTTTTTTTTCTTAATTTTAGAAATTATTTCAGATATTAACATCTACTTTTGGGAATATTATTCTTTTAGTATCTCAGAATTTCGGATAATACTGCTATTATTGATCAGAATCACTTGCCGAGACCATATAGCCTGTCTGTCTGGCTGCCTGTCCGGCTGTCCGTATGAACGTTATGATCTCTGACACTATAAAAGCTAGAGTATTAAGACTTGGCATGCAGATTCTTGGGCTTCCTGCGCAGCGCAAGTTTGATTCAGAAGGGCGCCACGCCCACAAACGACTGTACCACAAAAGCTCGTCTAGCGTCTGAAATTTTTGTTCTTATTATCAATACATGTCGAAGCTTATTGAATTCGGACCTGTTATTTAAAACTTGTAACCAAATAAAATTCAATATTTTTCAAATCCAATCGAGATTGCACAGCACATGCAGCGAATCCGCTGTTTTAACTAATTCGCCACCAAGCCGCTAGGGCTGGTATAGGCTTTTTGGCGCTATAGAAGAAGAAGATTGTGACGATCCTGCCTGACGGCTAGACCACCACAATATATATACAAGCAGTAGTTATCTAAGTTTGGCGTTGCTATCATTAGTACTTAAGTGATACGAAATGAAGGATTATGATTTATTAAGTGGAAAGCGAACATATGAATTTTTGGGGTGCAAAACCAAAATAGGTCAAGTTTGGTTCCGCACCATCCGCCCGAGGTGGCAACCATAGGGAAAAATACTAGAAAATAGAGAAAATACCAAACCGATCTGGCAAGGCAAAGGGAAGCAGGAGGAAATGGGCACACGGCGGCTTCCGGGCTCTCTCGGCTCTGGTATCTGAAGGTGAACGGTTGCGCACGCGGAAAAGAAAAGGCAAGAAAACACGCGGAGAAAAGAAAGCCCGGTCGGTAGGAAGTAAGGTTAGTGAATCAGTGTAATCGGCGCAGTGAAACCCAGGAACGATTAAATACGACAAATAAAATTGAGTGAACTAATACGAAAAGAAAAGGCGAGCGGTATTGATATACATATTGGGTTTTGTTTCCCCCCCCCCCCCCCCTTCACGCACCCTTTGTTCACCGAGCGAGCCAGGCTACTAACGATCGATGACCCAATCGGAAGCGGTAAATTAGTTACGTCAGACATATATATAGCATCCCGATCTTGTGAAACTCACCCACTAACCCACCTGCACAGTGAGGCGGAAGACCCCCTCACATTCCCGCATGAACCCCCCCCCACGAGGTGGTATATCCCTTCGTGTCCTATTAATTCCTCCCCCCCCCACGAGGTGGCAGATCCCTTCGTGCCCTACTAAATCCCCACGAGGTGGCAGACCCCTTCGTGCCCTACTAACCCCCCACGAGGTGGCAGACCCCCTCGTGCCCTATTAACTCCCCACGAGGTGGTATATCCCTTCGTGCCCTACTAACTCCCCACGAGGTGGCAGACCCCTTCGTGCCCTATTAACTCCCCACGAGGTGGTATATCCCTTCGTGCCCTCCTAACTCCCCACGAGGTGGCAAATCCCTTCGTGTCCTATTGACTCCCACACCGTAGCGGAAGGGCAGACCCTTCCGACTTTGACTAATCGAACTTGCTTTCAGCCGGCCATACAATAGAACCCGGCTGCGGCCTCGCCCGAAGGTCCAGCCCGTGGAATTTTGGCCTCGCAAGCCTCATCCTTCGGACACAGTAGAACCCGGCTGCGGCCTCGCCCGAAGATCCAGCCGTGGAACTTTCCGACACGAAAGGACTTGGGGTTCTGATGTTACCGTTGCCTCATAGGTCCTGGAATACCCCCCCCCCCCCCACTTGAGCGGATAGGCGTAGAATCTCCGGGATAATTGATCAGAAATCATCGTTCGCCCCGCGAATATTACTCTCTAGCCCTATGTCTCAGTGACTTTACAAATTTCTTGTAAAAGGACCTCTGGATCCGACTGAGAGTTATATCCTGGCCAGAGAGCATCCTTAAAAGATATGTGGCGCTAGGTGGCGCTATAAGATGTGTGTTAGTGAAAAAGCTGGGTTGCTTTAAGCATATCTCCATCCCTCTCGCACTCCCTTTAGCTGAGTAACAGGTACTTAAGGTCGAGGCCATCGACTATATCGTTTTCTCTTGTTTTGTTTAATGAAATTACTTTGGAGCGAATAAAATTCGGGTCTTCCTCTTGAGCGCTGGTATGCCCGACTTTTCTGGCATCCGCTATATTTATTACGCCGTTCATGAACTTTTTAGAGACAATAGACTACTTCCGACTCTTTCTACTACGCAACAACATATGATTATTATTAGTCCCTTCTTGATTATTCGTATTTTGTCATGCAATTATTTTAGTTGTTTATTGTTATATTGTCATTTTCAATGTCCGCGAATTCGTTGCTCTTCACCCGTTACGAGCATTGTTTGTTGTGCAACAACGTCCAACGTCGGCGTTGTTGAACTCAAGTATGAGCTGTGGGCGTCAAGGGCATTGTCGGAAGAAGTGAGAGTGATCTCAGATGAGAAAGGATACGTAAGGATAACAGCCGGAAAGGAGCAAAGACTTATATTTGCCTCCTGAAAAAAGGGGGTATGTGAGGAGTTAAATAGTTCCCCAAAAGTAGTGCTCAGTAATAATACGGGAATGCCCGCTTGTTGCCAGACACGCGGCAAGCTTACGCGGAGTAAATGCAAGGCAAAGAGAGTTTTGAGAACCAGAGTTGGAGAACGGGAAAGTGGAAAATGACAGTTTGGAGAGAGTTTGAAGAAAGAGAGAGTGGAAAATTAAAAGGGGGCTCGAGTCGCAAGCAGGAGAAAGTGGTTGAGTCTCGGGTGCAATAGGAAATATCGGAACATTACCTATTGTCCGGTGGAAAGTGGAAAGTTGGAAGGGAGAGCGAGGCGGCAAGCAGGTAAGAGGAAATATCGAACATCCCCGGACAGCAGAGCTCTGGTGGCGTGCACAGTGGCCAAACGGTTGAAAAGTAAGCGGTTAACTTTCAAACTTACGACTCCAGTTGGGAGCCACGCCCAAAGAACAATGGAGTCAAACAGAGAACCGCATCGCAGAGGGAAGCCTACAAGTATCAAGATCTCTAGGTCAGCCCTACGTGCTGAGGGCATCACACGGCTAAGTCAAGTCGATTTTGCCTACTCTTTCTACTCTACTCGCGCACTAACACCGGGTCTGTCAGTTAGAGCATTAAGAGTCCTTCGACAAGGAACCGTGAGATAGGGGGAAAGTTGTCCAGAAACAGCTGCTTTGCCTAGCGTGTACCGGCGTAAGTCCGGTTCGACGAGTGGGAATTGAGGAAGTCATGGGTCGACTAGCCAGGAAGGGCCAGCGGCCAATAGACAATAGATTGTTACTTCCAAAGGGGTAGTCCTGGAGACCTGCGGCACCTGTCTAAGTTCGGTGTAGGTAAGTAAGACCTTAAGGAAAGTTTCAGCCCGATAGTCTTAAAACTGAGAGACTAGTTTGCGTAGAAACTGACGGACAGACGGCCAGACTGACGGACATAGTCTAGTGATGCTGATCAAGAATATATATACTTTATAAGGTCGGAAACGTCTCCTTCACTGCGTTGCAAACCTGTGACTGAAATCATAATACCCTCTGCAAGGGCATAAAAACTCACACGGCTGTTCTGTTGGGCTAGGTTACAAAACAGGACACCAGTACCACAGATATTTATCAGCAAATTGACAAAATCACAGAGCACTGGATAAACACAACCGGTCACAGCCGACGCTAAATCGATAATGTTGATGATGATTTAAGGGAATCTCTCCTACTGTTGAAACATTAAACTTTTAATTTCTTTATTGACGTTTTTTTAACTCCAATATGCGTATTTATTTTTATTTCAGTTAGTCTTTTAAAACGTGAAGTACTTTCGTAAAAAATGTTTTGCTATTAGGAAAGCCCAGTAATAGATTCTGTGCGATTTCCGTAAGACTTTCATTGAGCTCGCATTGCTTTTGTGATATTTGTTGAACCGCCACATCTGATCGAACCATTTTCTGCTTTGATTTTAATAAATTAAGTCTTCGATAAGCTTTTGCTCTTATTTGCTTCCGGATTATTTGCTCCAAATTGGCATGCTTAGCTAAAATCCCTTCTTGGATTCGCTCCTGAATGTTGGCATCATCCTTTATTATTTCTTTAAGATCCGTTTCAATTCTTCGTAACATATAAATCATTCGCTCAATTTTATTGACATCGTCAATTAAGTGCTTCTCCGACAATAACTTTATTTCATTACGTATGAGTTTAGTTCTATTATGAACTTCATCAAGTCTGACCTGAACATGAGAAGCATTTTTTAATTTTTTTAGCTTGGCTTGTAAGTGTTCTTTCACTGATGCATTGACAAATATTTGTTCCCGGTGCATAACGCAATGTTCTAAATCTAGAACAAGACTTTCCTGTGCTCGTTTAAGTTGAGAATATCTTATAGTCATGCGATGAATTTCTGTTTTCATCTGACCGATTTCTCCGTCTACAGATCGCTCTAGTTTCGCCCACTCTATAGTTTCCTCAAGCAATTTATATTTAGTTTCCCACGATAATGTTTCTCTGTGGTTATCTATAACGAAATCTTTTTGAAGCCCAATTTCGTTTTGCAGCTCATTAATTGTTTCTTCCAACTTTAGTACTCCGAGCTCGTCAACCTAAAATAAAATAATGACTTTTATTAAATATATCAGTGAGACTTAAGTATACCTTAAGTTTTTGGGTTTGGTCAGCCTGTTCGTGCTCGAAATCAGTTTCTTCAATATCATGGTGCATTCTTTTTTTATATATTTTCTCATTAAGTAGTTCCAATTTTGATGTAAAACTTTTAATCAATAGATGTAATTCTTTTGATTTTCTTTGTGATAATTCCAGCTCTTGATCAATTTTAAGTGATTTTTGCTTAATAATTGAAAGTTCTGAAAGAAAATTGAAAGCATATGGTTAGTTTGGTTTCGTTTAACTAAAATAGGTAAAGCTGCTGGTATCAAAGCATTTATTTTTATGTGATAGAAGGCATTAGTCATAAAATTGTATAAAGATTATGTTGGTGAACCTTGTGGAGTAAGATTCAGTTCTTTGGTAACTGGTGTCGAGCGTGGCTCCGAATGGATCAGTATACTAACTGAAAAAGTGATGAGCAACGACGCTACGCACAAAACCAAACAATCAGTGTTAGCATTTCTTTTTATACCCTTGCAGAGGGTATTATGATTTCAGTCACAGGTTTGCAACGCAGTGAAATAGACGTTTCCGACCCCATAAAGTATATATATTCTTGATCAGCATCACTAGACAAGTCGATCTAGCCATGTCCGTCTGTTCGTCCTTTCGTCTGTCAGTCTGTCCGTCTGTCCGTCCGTTTCTACGCAAACTAGTCTCTCAGTTTTAAAGCTATCGGGCTGAAACTTTCCAAAAAGTCTTCTTTCTTTTGCAGGGAGTATATAAATCGTAACCAGCCGGATCGGACAGCTATATCTCATAGCTCCCATAGGATAACCGGAAAAAATGTAAAACAAGAAAGGAAGTTAGCTTCGGCAAGCCGAAGTTTGTATACCCTTGCAGTTATAATTATTAAATTGAATATGACAAAAAATGATATTTCCAATAGAATAAGATAATATGTCAAATAATACCGAAGCTATAATTTGTTTCATATTATTTTCCTCAGCTCAGAAATCTGCACGCAAAGTCCCAATAGCCTAGCTCTTATAGTTTCAAAACTGTAGAAGCTACAGTTTTAGGCGGTTTGTGGGCGTGGCACCCTGCTGAAACAAACATGCGCTGCGCAAGAAGCTCCGCAATCTGCATGCCAAGTCCCAATAGCCTAGCTCTTATAGTTTCCGAGATCTCAGCGCTCATACGGACAGACGGAGATGGCTAGATCGACTCGGATAGTGACCCTGATCAAGAATATATATACTTTATGGGGTCGGAAACGCATCCTTCTGCCTGTTACATACTTTCCGACGAATCTAGTATACCCTTTTACTCTACGAGAAACGGGTATAACAAGGGAGAACGCTATAGTCGAGTACCTCGACAATCAGATACCCGTTACTCAGCCTAAGGAACCAAAGGGAAATGGAGATATGCAAGCAGCGAAGCGAGATTGAAATGCGCCACCTACCGGCGGTAGACAGATTTAAGCGATGTGGGCGTTAGAGTGGGCGTGGCAAAGTTTTTTTTGGGTCAATCGATAGGTATTGACGAGACCAATACAGTTCAGTTAAAATTTTGTATCTAGCATGAAAATTGTGGGCGCCCACGGAATCTAAATCTGAAATCCCGTTTCTCTATCTTTGATATTTTCCGAGATATCCGCGTTCATACTTACGATGTTTTGAAGTTTGTGGGCGGTTTGTGGGCGTTATAGTGGGCGTGGCAAACTTTTTTTGGGTCAATCGGTAGGTATTGATGAGAACAATACATTTCAGTTAACATTTTTATTCTAGCATCAAAACTGTAGGATCCACAGTTTTGGGCGGTTTGTGGGCGTTAGAGTGGGCGTGGCACTCTTTTGAAATAAACTTGCGCTGCGCAGGAATCTCAGGAATCTGCATGCCAAATCCCAGTATTGTAGCTCTTATAGTTTCCGAGATCTCTGCGTTCATACGGACAGTCGGACATGGCCAGATCGACTCAGCTAGTCATCCTGATCAAGAATATATAGATTTTATGGGATCGGAAACGTTTTCTTCTGCCTGTTACATACTTTCCGACGAATCTAGTATACCCTTTTACTTTACGAATGATGGGTTTTTTTTTTACCCGTTACTCGTAGAGTAAAAGGGTATACTAGATTCGTCGGAAAGTATGTAACAGGCAGAAGGAAGCGTTTCCGACCCCATAAGGTATATATATTCTTGATCAGGATCACTAGCCGAGTCGATCTAGCCATGTCCGTCTGTCCGTCTGTCCGTCTGTCCGTATGAACGCTGAGATCTCGAAAACTATAAGAGCTACAATACTGGGATTTGGCATGCAGATTCCTGAGATTCCTGCGCAGCGCAAGTTTATTTCAAAAGAGTGCCACGCCCACTCTAACGCCCACAAACCGCCCAAAACTGTGGATCCTACAGTTTTGATGCTAGAATAAAAATGTTAACTGAAATGTATTGTTCTCATCAATACCTACCGATTGACCCAAAAAAAGTTTGCCACGCCCACTATAACGCCCACAAACCGCCCACAAACTTCAAAACATCGTAAGTATGAACGCGGATATCTCGGAAAATATCAAAGATAGAGAAACGGGATTTCAGATTTAGATTCCGTGGGCTTAAGCGCAGCGCAAGTTTGTTACGCGAATATGCCACGCCCACTCTAATGCCCACAAACCGCCCAAATCAGTGGCGCCCACAATTTTTATGCTAGATAAAAAATGTTAACTGAAATGTATTGGTCTCGTCAATACCTATCGATTGATCTAAAAAAAAGTTTGCAACGCCCACTCTAACGCCCACAAACCGCCCAAGCCTGTGGCGCCCACAATTTTCGTGCTAGATAAAAAATTTAATTTAATTTAATTTAAACTGAAATGTATTGGTCTCGTCAATACCTATCGATTGATTTAAAAAAAACTTTGCCACGCCCACTCTAACGCCCACAACGCTTAAATCTGTCTACCGCCGGTAGGTGGCGCATTTGCTGCTTGCATATCTCCATTTTCCTTTGGTCCCTTTAGCTGAGTAACGGGTATCTGATAGTCGAGGTACTCGACTATAGCGTTCTTCCTTGTTTTATTATATAAAGCTTAAATATATACAGGAATAAAAGTGGTAAAAGAAGAGAAGAGATAGAAATGTTCCGATCCCGCGGGACTGCCGCAAAGCTATACTTCGCGGGACGGATGGCGGTCAGGTTGCCGCTCGTCCTTATGACTCGATGCGTCGACTCCGTTCTCGACGCCTGAGATCCTTCAGGATGCCAGCGGCCATGTTGGCTATCGCGTCCCACTTGCTTTGATTTTCCAGCATGCAGCTGATCACGTTGTCCGCTGTCAGGTTGCAAACGGTTGTCGTTTCAGCTTCGGCTCGGTTCCTAGCGTATAGGGGGCAGATGAATAGCGCGTGCTCCGCGTCTTCGATGCTTCCTGTTCCGCAGTGGTCGCAGTAGGGGTTTGGCTCGTGCTTAAACCTATGCAGGAATTCCTTGAAGCATCCGTGCCCGGAGATCATCTGCGTGAGGTAGAAGTCTACCTGTCCGTGTCGTCTCTGCAGCCAGGGGGTTAGACTGGGAATTAGCCTGTGCCTCCACCGCCCTGTGGTCGCATTGTTCCACCTTCTTTGCCATGCCTCGATCGTGCTACTGCGCTGGGTCCTGCTTCCTGTGCTCCCAGTTCTTCGTTCTGCCGCCAGCAGGTCTATCGGTATAGTACCGGCTACCACTAGCGCGGCTTCCTCAGATACCGTGCAGAAGCTGCTTGTGATGCGCAGTGCGCAGCGTCTGTAGACAGCTTTGCACTGGCGGCTGTATGAAGCGGTCTTCATAGCTTCGGCCCATATGGGCGCGGCGTACAGTATGTCACCACTGTGGCTATGATCCTTCTGCTGTGCTGCTTTGGTCCTCGAGTATTGGCCATCATCCTTGAGATGGCTGCAGTCGATCTGGATGCTTTGGCTGCTGCATACGATAGGTGCGTCTTAAACGATAGCCTGTGCTCTTCGACTGCTAACCCGTTGTCTGCGAGCCAGCACATAAGTGTGTCTATCGAGAGGCTGCATCTATCCGTGATCTCTTCGAGGGTTTTCGCTACCGTTACCAGCGCTATGTCGTCCGCAAATCCCACCACAGTGCATCCTTCGGGTAGTACCTGCCTTAGGATCCCATCGTACATGACGTTCCATAGTATCGGGCCCAGGACTGAGCCTTGAGGTACTCCTCCTGTCACCAGGTATGTGAAGCCAAAGTTAACAAGAAGTAAGTTCAAATCATGTATATATTTAACTTTTGTTTTGTGAAAATACTTTTGACCACCCCTGTACATTAAAAATACTCCCATAAGCTATGAAGGTTGTCCAGTTAAGCTCGGAATGACATGTTTCAATACTCTATGGATCAACCACATAATCAATGCAAATTTAAATATATATGCTCTGTTGCTTAAAGTTTCCTTCTCTCAATTGTTCCAATCTGAGGAAGGTAGATTATTAATTGGTAAGTGATTCTCTTTTTAGGCATTGACATTTATGGACACGTGATGATATCGGCACCTTAGCTTTAGCTCAATTTAACTTAATTGCATTTGACCACACAGAGAAAATTATGATGTTCTTAAATTGAGTATTTGTATTCTCAATTTGAGGATGTACTCAATTTAAGCAAAAAATTTGTGGGAAAAACTCATGTTGAGAAAAGGCTGCACTGCGAACGAGACGAGAGATGAGCGGACTTTAGTTCGTTGCGTCTATGGTTGTCTCTCTCTCGCACGGTTCCTAAATGCACCGAGCGTTAAGTGGCACGCGGCGCATTTGTTTGTCGGTCACTTTCAGTAAGATTTTCCAAGAATAAGACGTGCGGGATGTCGCTAAAAGATCTTTTAGAGGAATTTGACATTTTTTCGGCCCTTCCGTGCTTTGAGGGTAAGTGTTTAAATCTAATTTGTTTTTGTAAAGTGCTGCATGTGAAAAAATGTGCTACCTACGTATATATATATATGTGTACATAGAAAAACAAGGAAGAACGCTATAGTCGAGTATCTCGACTATCAGATACCCGTTACTCAGCTAAAGGGACCAAAGGAAAATAGAGATATGCAAGCAACAAAGCGAGATTGAAATGGGCCACCTACCGGCGGTAGACAGCTTTAAGCGATGTGGGCGTTAGAGTGGGCGTGGCAAAGTTTTTTTTGGATAAATCGATAGGTATCGACGAGACCAATACAGTTCAGTTAAAATTTTGTATCTAGCATGAAAATTGTGGGCGCCACAGGCTTGGGCGGCTTGTGGGCTTTATAGTGGGCGTGGCATATTCGCTCAAGCCTACGGAATCTAAATCTGAAATCCCATTTCTCTATCTTTGATATTTTCCGAGATATCCGCGTTCATATTTTTTGAAGTTTGTGGGCGGCTTGTGGGCGTTCAAGTGGGCGTGGCAAACTTTTTTTTGGGTCAATCGACAGGTATTGATGAGAACAATACATTTCAGTTAAAATTTTTATTCTAGCAGGAGCCACAGTTTTGGGTGGTTTGTGGGCGTTAGCGTGGGCGTGGCACTCTGCTGACTTGCGTAGCGTAAGAAGCTCAGGAATCTGCACGCCAAATCTCAATAGCCTAGCTCCTATAGTTTCCGAGATCTCAGCGTTCATCCGGACGGACAGACAGACGGACAGATGGACATGGCTAGACCGACTCGGCTAGTGATCCTGATCAAGAATATATATACGTCATGGGGTCGGAAACGCTGCCTGTTACATACTTTCCGACGAATCTAATATACCCTTTTACTCTTACTATGTAAGACAAGTGCTGCTTCATGCAACTAACTTAAAACGTATGTATGATCTACATGCATGTACATCAACATGTACGAATTTATGTGTGACTGTAATTTGCGTGAAGCACGTGCTTCAATTACAGTCACACATACAATCGAACATTTTGATGCACATACATATGTACTCCTGGTATTATACAAAATATTTTAAAAACTTTTAGCACAAGTCAGCTAAAACACTTTGGCTAAAGGAGCTCCCAAACATTCATTTTCGAAGGAAAACTTAGTTCTAAAACAGGAAAGAGATAATTATTATGAAATTAATTCCTAAAAACGATAGTTTCTTTTTCAGCCTCTTTGTTTTTATAACTATTTACAACTGAAATTTATTTAATATTTTGTTATTAAGCTCCATAATAAATAAATTAAGGAATAAATACTATGTATGTTTATGTATAAGTGCTTTATAAAATAAAATAAAAAAAAATAATTTACCCTCTTTTCTGGGAATGGGTGGAATGGGTTGAAGTACAAAAGTTCTTCATTTGAGAATTTAGAAGTTTACTATCAAGAACTTGTTTCTCAATTTAAGCGCTTGGAATTTCTCAATATGAGAAAAGGGGTACTCGTTTGTAAAATTCAAGCTAAATTTTTTTTTTAATGAGTGCAGCTTGTACTCATACTGAGGAAAAATGTTCATAAAAGAGCGCAAATGTACTGAAAGTCAGTATCTTGCTCTCAAAGTGAGAATTTTTGTTCATGCTTAATTTTTGAGTACAAAGTGCTTTATAAAAGAAAATAAAAAAAAATAATATACCCTTTTTTCTGGGAATGGGTGGAATGGGTTGAAGTACAAAAGTTCTTCATTTGAGAATTTAGAAGTTTACTATCAAGAACTTGTTTCTCAATTTAATCGCTTGGAATTTCTCAATGTGAGAAAAGAGGGTACTCGTTTGTAAAGTTCAAGCAAAATTTTTTTTTTAAATGAGTGCAGTTTGTACTCATATTGAGGAAAAATGTTCATAAAAGAGCACAAATGTACTGAAAGTCAGTATCTTGCTCTCAAAGTGAGAATTTTTGTTCATGCTGAATTTTTGAGTACAAAAATTCTCTCCGTGCATGTATCGCAACAGGCGAGAAGGCAATTTTTTATGAATTGTTTTCGCTTATGGAACAATGTTCCAAGCCAGTACGAAGCAATTGGAAGCTCAACTTAATTTCATAAGAAAGTCCTAGTACATATAAGAATACCAAAAATATAACAATTTAATCGAATGTCGTAACTATCAGATACCCGTTACTCAGCTTTAAAGTTGAATATTGATAAAGGTTAATTTACGCTAAGTTGATCGCTTCAAGATTGGAAGACATCTGGAAAATTCGCAAAACCACGCTATCGATACACGCGAAAAAGTTTCGCATACGAGAGTTTTTCTTAGACTAATGACAAAACAAACATTTACAGCGCTGTAAAGTGATTGGAGTGTCACCAACCCAAAGGTTGGGGGAGTCACATATCCATAGCATTACATACCTTTATGTACATGTTCACATGCCCACACATACATGCACACATTATGCACTATGCACATATGCACAATTATCGACTTGACCTTCGCTAGCCCTGAACTGGCACGTAACTGCGTATGGAGGTTGTCAGACATATACACTCACAGCGACCACGCCCTGATCAAGCCCCAGACTGGCCGCCCCGAACAGCCGCCAAACGACCTACAAAGCGCATACCCTTAACACAGTGGCCCTCCTAGCACACATGGAAGGCGTCTGCGTTACAGGAGACGCTAACACATGCTCGAGGAACATTGCCGATAGAGTGAAGGCGGCGTGCGATGCATCTATGGAAAAGGCCACGAAAGGTGGTAACGGGCGGGGACCAGTACCATGGTGGAACGACGAGATAGGCAGCGCGAGGAGAGAGTGCCTAGCGGCCCGGCGCAGGTGTCAGAGAAGCAGAGGACGCGGAAACCAGGAGCTAAGGGAAACAACCTATAGAGCCAAGAGAAAGGTGTTAAAGAACGCGATCAAAGCTAGCAAGGCCAGATGCTTCCAGGAGCTGTGCGAAGCGGCGGATACAGAACCATTCGGATCAGCATACAGGATGGTCATGGGTAAGGTCAACAGACATCCGGTCCCACTTACAGCTTGGCCAAATAGTGTTCACCATGCCCCTTACTTGGCAAGCTACCGGGGAAGGCGATACTGTTCTTACCAGCGAAGCCGAAGTCCTGGCTGCGCTAAGGAAAACCAAGATCGAAAAAGCTCCTGGCCCCGATGGCATTCCCAATGCTGCACTGCACACACTGGTGGCAAACTACCCGGGTATATTCACGAAGATGTACAACACGTGCCTCACTCAACGAACCTTCCTCATAGGTTGGAAGCGTCAAAGGTTGGTGCTCATCCCGAAACCGGGCAAGTTGAACGACGACGCATCCTCATACAAACCCCTATGAGTGCTAAATACAACGGGGAAGATATTCGAACGCATAATCTGCACCCACCTCGAAAAAGAACTCGACCAACTTAAAGCGTTATCGGACCACCAGTTTGGCTTCCGGAGAAAAAAAAGCACCATTGGCTCAAAAGAGTACTGCCTCGTCTGCACCCTGGACGTCAAGAATGCCTTTAACTCTGCAAACTGAAACCTTGTCCTGCAAGCACTTCATCGCATGGGAATCTCGGACTACCTAATCAACCTCGTAGCGGACTACTTCAAGGACAGAGTGCTCACATATTCCTCTGACGTCGGAGAGCATGAGCACCAGGTGACAGGAGGAGTACCTCAAGGCTCAGTCCTGGGCCCGATACTATGGAACGCCATGTACGACGGGATCCTAAGGCAGGTACTACCCGAAGGATGCACTGTTGTGAGATTTGCGGACGACATAGCGCTGGTAACGGTAGCGGAAACCATCAAAGAGATCACGGATAGATGTAGCCTCTCGATAGACACCCTCATGTGCTGGCTCGCAGACAACGGGCTATCAGTCGCCGAGCACAAAAAGGAGGCAGTGCTCATAAGCAGCAGAAAGACTGTGGAGAAGGCAACAATACGAGTCGGATCAACTCCAACAGAAACAAGTGCCTCAATCAAGTATCTTGGAGTACTGATCGACCACAGGCTATCGTTCAAGACACACCTATCGTATGCAGCAGCCAAAGCATCTAGATCGACTGCAGCCATCTCAAGGATGATGGCCAATACTCGAGGACCAAAGCAGCACAGCAGAAGGATCATAGCCACAGTGGTGACATCTACTATACTGTACGCCCATAAGGGACAAAGCTATGAAGACCGCAAGATACAGCCGCCAGTGCAAAGCTGTCTACAGACGCTGCGCACTGCGCATCACAAGCATCTTCTGTACGGTATCTGAGGAAGCAGCGCTAGTGGTTCTGCTGGCGGCAGAATGAAGAACTGGGAGCACAGGAAGCAGGACCCAGCGCAGTAGCACGATCGAGGCATGGCAAAGGAGGTGGAACAATGCGACCACAGGGCGGTGGACGCACAGGCTAATTCCCAGTCTAACCCCCTGGCTGCAGAGACGACACGGACAGGTAGACTTCTACCTCATGCAGATGATCTCCGGGTACGGATGATTCAAGGAGTACCTGCATAGGTTTAAGCACGAGCCAAACCCCTACTGCGACCACTGCGGCACAGGAAGCATCGAAAACGCGGAGCACGCGCTATTTATCTGCCCCCTATGCGCTAGGAACCGAGCCTAAGATGAAACAATAACCGATCGTAACCTGACAACGGTCAACGTGATCAGCTGCATGCTGTAAAACCAAGGCAAGTGGGACGCGATAGCCAACATGGCCGCTGGCATCCTGAAGGATCTTAGGCGTCGAGAACGGAGTCGACGCATCGAGTCATAAGGACGAACGGCAACCTGACCGCCATCCGTCCCGCGAATTATAGCTTTGCGGCACTTACCCTCGAGACACTCTACAAGAAATGACAATAGTAGACAAGCCAATGGAAATTTACCACGAAACTAAAAACCCCAGACTACAGACTAAACAATATATATATCAACCAAAGATATCTCCTTACGAGGCAAAAACCTAGTACGATCTGATATCAACTTTTGTGACGAAAATTTATTATTCGATCTACTAAATAAATACACTTTCTTAATTTTTCTCATGCTGCACGACACAATACAATATGCCCGTGTAGGCAATTTACTGTTCAATTTAGAAATCTTTCGATTTTTAGTGGCCTAGATGAACATTTTCAAAATGTATTCTGGAATTTTAATTTCTGTTGTTCATACCTTCATAAATTTAAGAGTGAAATCGGAGTACAAGATATGTCAAATATAAGTTAAATTTGTCTTATGATTTTAAAATGCCATAATAAGACCCAACCGCGATCTAAGCCAGAGAAACCTTAATTCCATGTGAACTTTCCGCACGTGAAGTCCACATTGTGGTTCCATTTCAAAACACAACAAATTGTTAAGAATATATATGTATATATATTTTGTTCTTATTATGAATACCCATCCACATGCCAAAAATAATTGAAATCGGACCATTCAATAAAAAGTTATAGCCAAATATTTATCAATATTTTGCAAATTTAATTGAAATTGCACCCCACAAGCAGAAAGTCAGATGTTTTCACTAATATACCACCCACCCGCTATGGGCGCTTTAGGCTACTTGGTCTTATAGGCTAGGGGGCGCTAGGCGGCGCTAGCCTCAAGCAAGCATATCTCCATCCCTTTCACCTTAGCTGAGTGACGGATATCTAATAATCGAGGCAATAGATAGCGTTCTCTTGTTTTGACCTTGGATTAGTCATAGAAAATAAGTAAATTAGTGGTCTATGGTCGGTTTTTACTGTGTTTTTCATAAAAAAATGGTTTAATGCCTGGTGGAAAGCTGCTATTTCTTGCTCTGTTGTGTCTTTATTACTTTCTCCCTTGGTGAATGATCCTAATGGGTAGCGCTGATACTCAAAAGAGAACAGATCGGAGCTAGCGTTATCTGTAGATGTGTTGCCGAGCTGGCTTTGGGGGTAAGAGAAAGCAAAAAAGGTCAGCAGGGCGAAATGTCAGTTGGTTTATGCTGAGAGCGGTTGTCATTTCCGCTGTTAAGGGGCTTGCCGACACTAGCAAGCGGCATCAGCGTTCTTTGCCATCTAAACCTTCCACCGATTAAGACGTTAGAAAAGTTTAAGTGAAAGTAAAAAGTCTTCGGTCTAACCGTCAATTGTTCGAAACTCTGGAAGAGGTTTAAAGGAAAAAGCCAACCTCTCCCAAATATCACTCCAATGTGAATTTCGGGTACGCTCAGCTGGCTGAAGTCGAATGTGTTCCCGCCGGTATCGAAAATCGTAATTGGGTTTTCTGACCGCCGAACCCCTAAAAATCACATAGTTGATTTCAGATTGTGTGGGCGTTGATTCCAGAGACGAGCGGAGTTTATAAAGATGTGGGAGCTAGCAAACTGCGTTCGAATTGTAATTAAATTTGTTCTGTGGGAAGCACTAAAGCTTAACTCGAAAGAAGGTACGAAGGCTCCACGTCGTTCTATCAATTAAACATTTGAAGTCTATTCCATAAATTTTATTAGTATATACCGCGATATGGTCCCGCCGTCTTTTCCTAAAAATATATCGTGCTATATTATAAACAGCAACCAAAATATTCAATACCATTCATTAGGGATGGGGTCAGATAAGTATTGACTAGTAAGGATCTAATTTCGAGGGGAAGATATAACTGACTGACGTTGAGTCCGTTCGCTTCCCTACTGCTCTGTTTATGTGCTTGGTCCAGCTTAAGGTACTGTTAAAAGTAAGCACTAGATTGACTGCTCGTGCAACGCACGGTAGCGGCGTAGAACCAATAAGAGCTGAAGGTAAATTTTCTGTTTTAATTTACTTTTTGTGTTGATACCTGATAACATGCTTATATACTATTTTAAACACTTAAGTTAAGTGTAATAAATGAAATGTGTGAAATGAAATATATTCTAGAGCAGGTCGGTGAATTTTGATTGTGGTAGCAGAATGCGTTATTGGCTCTGCTGACACTGAAAAATGTGATGACCGCTTTGGAAGGTCAGTGTGTCGTCGAGTCACACGGTGAGTTAGTGGGACGTCGAGTCAACCAATGACATTAAATAGAATATTGAGCGCCTAATACTGTTTGATTTTTTGGGTGCTGGGCATGTTGAGCAACCTTGGGAACGAAAAGATACGATATAGAGGGTCACTGATATATAATTGCACATCTGCATACATATGGATTTTATTTTGTGACAATACAGAGGGAAGATCATTTACATACATTGAAAACAAGATTGGTCCTAGAAGAGATCCTTGCGGAATACCTCGCGTTGTTGTTACGTCGGCATATTAGTGCCCTAGTCCTGAGAAAGACTTGGGCTGAGGGAGTTGCCTCCTGAGCAGGCACGCTGGCTGCCGGCTTAGCTCACCGGATTTGAGGTGGATCCTATAGAAACCAACATAAAGAAAATTAATTTAACGTGCCTGAAAAGTGGCGCTAGACGACAACAACCTTGCTGAAACTCGTCGGCAACTAAAAGACATCATGCTATTTAAGGATGATCCAGAAACCCTCTACACCTTCATCAGCAGAGTGGACTACTTCACTCTACCAAACTAATGATGTGCAACAACAGAGGATTCTACTTGGAGCCATCGAAAGAAACTTAGACGGACACCTAACACGATCATTGGGCCTTCCGAACATCGAAGACTGGCCTACCCTTAGATCCTCAAACACCGAACTACAAACTACTGGATAACTTCAGGGAGACACCTTATAAAGGAAATCTGAGAGCATTCTGCAAAGAAGGGGAAAGACGACGTCAACTATTGATTTTGTTACGTGGGCATATTAGTGCCCGAGTCCGAGTCCGATGTTCAGGCACCATTTGCCGGCATAAGCTACGTCGTATTTGGGTCGTGGGATCTTTGTAAGCCTCTCTCCTCTCCAACATAACGAGAATAAATATTTAAAGTGTCTGGAAAAAAATATTAGTTCATAAAGTTCGTCAGTCGCCAGTCCACACTGCCCCACAAGCTTAGCTGTCGCTTGATCGTAATACGATCGTGCTGTGACTCGGCCACATACCAACCCCTACATACGTCTTGTGCAAAATGGATAATCGCGGGCCGAGCTCTACGACCCCCTAATATCATTGTCGTCAGTCGAAAAATACGTAATTATTCTTGCCACCTTCTTCCATTTTACCAGCTTCCACTCTTAACGGGTTTCTACACAGAGAAAATTATGACGTTCTCAAATTGAGAATTTGTATTCTCATTTTGAGGATGTACTCAATTTAAGTACAAGATTTGTGGAAAAAACTCATGTTGAGAAAAGTTGCACTCATTTTAAGAAAAATAACTTGAATTGATCACAAAATTCTCAATTTGAGGAAATGTGTTCTTCAATTACCAACTTGAGAATTAGTATTCTTATTATGAGTAACCGATAAACTCAAAAATGGGTTGCGGATTCTCATAAGGAGTTCTAGAGAATTCCGTTCTGCGAACGAGACGAGACATGAGCGGCCTTAAGTTCGTTGCGTATGTGGTTGTCTCTCTCTCACTAATGGGTGTGTAAAGTGGTGCGCACCGCATGTGTGTAACTGTCATTTGCCGTGTGATTTAGCAAAGTGAAGACGTGCGCAAGACACAAAGCTGAAAAACTATTTTTGTGAACATTCGTGCGACCCTTCAGTACTTCGAGGGTAAGTTTTTTAATTTAAACTGTATTTAAAATGTGCTAAGTAATGATATAATAAACAAACACTTCAAAAATATTGCCAAAGCGTGTACATTAATATGTATGTATGTGTGATTGTAAGTGGCGTGAAGCAGTCTAGTTTTGTTAGTTTCTACGTACATTGTACATACATACATATGCATATATATTTACAATATTTGCTAGCAATAACGTTTTCTTTTTCAGCTTCTTTGCTCTTCGCTAGACCAGAAAGCTAAGGGAAAAAATATCATAACCTAGAACATGGAACATGAACATATATATATATCTGTACTATAAAATAAAATGAAAAAAAAAATATTTGACCCTTTTTTCTGGGAATGGGTGGAGCGGGTTTGAGTGCAAAAGTACTTCATTCAAGAACTTGTTTCTCATTTTGAGCGCTGGAAATTTCTCAGTATGAGAAAAGGGGATACTCGTTTCTAAAATTCAAGCTAAATTATTTCTTAAAATGAGTGCAGTTTGTACTCATATTGAGGAAAAACGTTCAATAAAGAGCACAAATGTACTCAATTTAAGTATACATTTTTTGAGAAATTTGTACTGAAAGTGAGTATTTTGCACTCAGTGTGAGAATTTTTGTTCATGCTGAAGTTTTGAGTACAAAAATATTCAATTTGAGTGCAAATTACCTGAATAATTCTCTCTGTGTACCAAGACATTTGTATAGTTCTGTTCTCAGTATAATTTTATTGAAAAGATTTGTGCACGGGTGCATAATGCTAACAAAGAGATAAGATATATATATGTTGGTGCAATTTCTAGTGTTCAGACTAAAATAGATGAACAATTTTTAAAAGAAAACAAGGCAGAACGCTATAGTGGAGTACCTCGACTATAAGATACCCGTTACTCAGCTAAATAGACCAACTGGAGATGGAGATATTGAAGCAGCAAGGCGAGATTGAAATGCGCCACCTACCTGCGATCTCAATATATGGGTGGCAGACAGATTTAAGCGTTATGGACGTTGGAGTGGGCGTTTTTTGGGTCAATCGAGAGGTGTTAACGGGACTAATACATTTCTGTTAACATTTTTTATTCTTGCATGCAAATTGTGGACTTTACAGTGTTGGGCGTTTTGTGGGTGCCAAACTTTTTTTTTGTCAATCGATAGGTATTGACATACTGACAGACGGACATGGCCAGATCGACTCGGCTAGTGAACCTGATCAAGAACATATATATTTTATTGCCTACTCTGCACTGGAGTTTACATTTTTGGGGGACTGCTTGAAACCCCTCTATGTTGCCAATTCAACCAATTCGACATATGATAAATGCCTCAAAATCACGGTAGAAACTTTCGGGCTTAACGCGACGTGAGTTTATGCTCACTTGAAAATATGAACTACTCAAGTTTAGCTCCAGAGCCTGCAAGAGGTAAACTCATCGCAGACTTGGACGCAGAGACTGCCACATTGCCAAATTTTTTTAATGGGCCCTTTTTCAGTGTACAAAGGCAAGTGTGTACGAAGGCGACTACTATATATAGCCACAGAATTAAAAATCTGCAATGATGCTCCGACCAGAATCATTGATAGACCAATCGAAAGGAAGGATCCCAGGTAAAATGGTATGAAAAACACGGTAGAAACTTTCGGGCTTAACGCGACGTGCATGTGTGTTTATGCTCACTTAAAAATATGAACTATTCAAGTCTAGCTCCAGAGCGGAGCGGAGACTTAGGGGGAGTTGGAGAAAGAGAGCCAAGGGCAGTGAGAGCGAGCGAGATGTGGAGATCTGGTAAAAACTGCCGCTTAGAACCCAGACTGGAAAGACACTACTAGTAAACGATTTTATTCTGGCTTTCTGTCGCAGGGATTGCACCGATAATGAGAGCGTAAGCTATGGTAAGTGGGGACTTGGAAACTGTGTAATAAGCTTCTCAACTAGTTTTGGAATTTAAATAGAACAACTTTTTAACAGGCGTGAGAATCGGGTTGTCCTTATAACGGGGTTTTCAATAGGGAGTAGCAGCTTTTTGGGAAAAATATAATGGTATTTTATTTCCGTCTGACCCTTTGGCTGAAATCCTTCTTTCTATGACTAAATAAAATCTTTTTTTTGTCGTAATCACCTGTTTTTTATACCCGTTACTCGTAGAGTAAAAGGGTATACTAGATTCGTCGGAAAGTATGTAACAGGCAGAAGGAAGCGTTTCCGACCCCATAAAGTATATATATTCTTGATCAGGATCACTAACCGAGTCGATCTAGCCATGTACGTCTGTCCGTCTGTCCGTCCGTCCGGATGAACGCTGATACCTCGGAAACTACCAGAGCCAGAAAGTTGGGTTTTCCCATTGAATTAAATATTCCAAAAAGTCCTCTTTTAACTTCCATCCAGTCCTTTCCGTTTAATTCAATCACGCTTCCAAATTTTGAGTATAAATCAATACAAGTTAGGTAATTTTGATTACCTATACCCGTTACTCGTAGAGTAAAAGGGTATACTAGATTCGTCGGAAAGTATGTAACAGGCAGAAGGAACCGTTTCCGACCCTATAAAGTATATCAAACAAAAACACCTCTTAACTAGGTAAATAGTAGTGGCGAACGCGCCTTTAACAAAAATTTCTGATATCAACAATTGGGACGAAACATGATATTACATTCGATAAATAAATACATTTTAAATTTATGATTTCGTCCCGCAACAGTAAATACTTATTTACCTACACGTAAATTTTCTGTTGTAGCGTGTGCCGCAGTGGAACTCCCATACGATGCATACATACATACACATCTATACAGCAATAGGGTTATCATACCCGTTACTCGTAGAGTAAAAGGGGATACTAGATTCGTCGGAAAGTATGTAAGAGGCAGAAGGAAGCGTTTCCGACCCCATAAAGTATATATATTCTTGATCAGGATTACTAGCCGAGTCGATCTAGCCATGTCCGTCTGTCCGTCTGTCCGTATGTCCGGATGAACGCTGAGATCTTCGAAACTATGAGAGATAGGCTATTGAGACTTGGCGTGCAGATTCCTGAGCTTCTTACGCAGCGCAAGTTTGTTTCAGCAGAGTGCCACGCCCACTCTAACGTCCACAAACTGCCCAAAACTGTGGCTCCCACAGTTGATGCTAGAGAAAAAATTTTAACTGAAATGTATTATACCTATCGATTGATCCACGACCACTTTAACGCCCAAAAACCGCCCACAAACTTCAAAAAATCGTAAATATGAACGTGGATATCTCGGAAACTATTAAAGATAGAGAATTGCGATCTCAGATTTAGATTCCGTAGCCTTGTACGCAGCGCAAGTTTGTTACGCAAATATGTCACGCCCACTCTAACGCCCACAAACCGCCCAAACCTGTGGCGCCCACAATTTTCATGCTAGATAAAAAATTAACTGAAATGTATTCGTCTCGTCAATACCTATCGATTGATCTATTGCTATGGCGCATTTCAATCTCGCTTTGCTGCTTGCATATCTCCATTTCCCTTTGGTCCCTTCAGCTGAGTAACGGGTATCTAATAGTCGAGGTACTCGACTATAGCGTTCTTCCTTGTTATTTATGTAAATCGTAGCGGCAAGACAAAGTCAGTAAGACAGAATGATTTTACATTAAAAACCATAAAACCAAACCAACGTGATTTTAATTGAAACATCCGCATGGGAACGGGCTACTCAAAATTTCGTTGCGACTGTGCAGAGTAGGAGAAGGAGGCAGAGAGGAGGCATTGGAAAATGGATGGAAAATAAGTGAGTGAGTAAGTATTGAGTAGAGTGCAACGGGAAAACGCGGGTGTGTAAATAAATAAATAAAGAAAAGAATACCAAACATAATGTGGCTTCTATACACCAGTGAAAATCAGCCCGCCTGGGCCACAGGCTAACTCCAAGCAATTATATAAATTTGTCCAATTATATTGAGAAATCATGTTGTTGAGTTTATCATAGTCACATTTACGAAAGCATCTACTTTTAGTTGGAGAAAGTAAAGGAGAGACCATCGCAGAGGAGACAAATTGTAAGTTCCAATGTGGGATGATAACGGTCTTCTGGCACAACAAGTGGGTCAATTCTAGATACCGTGACTTCAGTCTGATCTAAGTCAAATACAAGACCAAATTGTCGGTTTACTGAGTTACGTATAAAGCTTACTTGCTGTAATGATAATTCTAACAGGCCGAGGAGAGCGATCAGTTCTATACCTACTAAATTGTTGTACAGAAGTTCAGAGTCTGATATTTCCGGTTTTAGCTAAGTGTCAATAAAGGCCAGAATGGTAGCTTCATATTAAGTCCAAAAATATTAGGCCACAGACCGTGGAGGGCATATTATTAGTTCTCCGTCTGTTGGGAACAAATTTTTTATTAAATACTTCAGGAGGAGCAGATATTTTAAATGAGGATATCCTACGAACATATGGAAATATAAACTTTTCCACTGTGATGTTTTGAGATGGGTATTCGTGGTGTATAAATTCCAAAACATCTGCAGATGTGGTTTCCGGGGTTAAACGAGACACATATAATTGCTTTCTATATGGAACAACCGAGAGTCCCTTTCTTCCGCCTCCAACAATCTGGACATCGTGCGTTTGATTATCGAGATCATTGGCTCCTATATAGCTCACTTCACCTGTAGGCATAGAAAGCTCCTCCAGAGCTTTCGGTACCTTTGGGTACTGCCTGCAGTGAAGCTTCGGCCCCCCAGCGCCATCGGGTAAAAATATTTGAAACAAAGTTGGGATTTGGGACTGATGCCTTAACTGCCACAGGTTAAAAATGAGGGGTCTTTGACCCCTACTGACATTTTTTTACTATCGAAGTCGGCCTTAAACTCTTTCTTAACAGTTTCTTAAAAAGATCATTGGTCAGCGCCACAAAGCCATCCAAATAACGGCCTATTACAACGCGTGAGGCACAATTCCACGTGCACGTTGTTTTGGGGGAATCAAATTGCGAAAAAGGTCTGCGCTACATACACACACACGTGTACATCATTGCGGTATATGAGCTTGAAGGTGTGTATTGCTGAGCTTTTTGGAGAAGCGTGCGTGTGTGAGTAATAGCGAGGCACGCGACCGAACGGTTTTTTGTAAGCTTGAAATTTTGTCGAACACACACACACATTTTGCGTGTATTAGTCATTGAAACGCGGTGATCGAGCGTAGCCAAGCTTTCCTTTGCAAGTTTAATTAAGTGCGCAACAGAGTTGTACAGTTAAGTCGCCCGTAACCTTTATCAACAAAGAGATTAAACATGGCGCATAGAAAAAACGTGGAAGATGAGTCAGAGATGAGTACCGCAGAGTTAAAGGCTCGGCTTAGTTTATTACAGTCTGTGTTTGAACAGTTGTGTGAGGTACAAAGCCAAATAGAAAGGAGTGTGGAAAACTCTCAAGAATATGAATGTAGACAGGGATTTGGGGATAGCTATTGTCGCATCAAGGCTGCGACACTAGTGCAAACATCGCTGGCGTCTTAGTCATCTGTAAAATTACTACAATTTTGTGGCAAACATTCGGGTTGGACCAGTTGGTTACTAAACGAGTTTACTAAATTTGTACATCTGAAATCATGTTTAGGACCTAGTCCCCTGCGAACAATTGACTGCTTGGAATTGTCACAGAGTAACTATCGGAAAGCTATTCAGCTGCTGAAGAATCGGTTTGAAAACCGAGCTCTGATAGTGCAATCTCATATTGGGGAGATATTTCAAATTCGTCGAGTAAAAGTTGCTGATGCCGATTCTTTACTCGGCCTAGTAGACTCCGTGAATTCCCTTCTCAACGCGGTCACGCTGAAGCTCGACATCCAAATGATAAATCAGTCATTGACTGGGATAGGTAGTGCAGAAACTAGTACTTCGGGCCAAGTAAGAGCCACATTTGAATCCCGAGTGACCGGGCAACTGATGAGTTCAGCGTTTTGTCAAAAATCGCTATGTATAACCCAGGAACTGCAGCGGATGGGTTTCAGATCCCAGAACAAGTAAAGCTGGCCGACCCGTCATATTACTCAGCAGAGGAAATTAACATGCTAATTGGAGTGAATTTTTTTTTTTAACTCATAGTAGCAGGACAAGTTAATATGGTCACTAACTTAACGGCTCTGCAGAAATCTCTATTAGGTTGGATAGTTGTTGGCGAATACACTCCATCGAGTCAATCCTGTCTCATGTCAACTGATCAATCTAATAAGGTAGATGAGTTAACTTCCCATGTTAAAAAATGTTCGCAGTGCGGAGAAATATCTAGGCCTACAAGGCGTCGTACCGCAGAGGAGGAGTTCTGTGAGGAGCTGTTTATAGCAACGGTAACAAAGAACCATGAAAATAGGCTCATGGTATCGCCGCCCTTTAAGGAACCGAGGGCTCAGCTAGGAGATTCGTTTCAGATAGCTCACAAGGGCTTCCTTAATCTGAAAAGGAAGCTTAATCGTTCCCCAGAGCTGAAAGCTAGTTACACCGAATTTTTAGAAGAGTATCGCAGGTTGGATCATCTTAAAGAGGTTCCTCCGGAGGTAGTGGGTGAAGTAAAGTACATTTGTCCTCATCACCCAGTCCTTCGACCTGACAGCTTAACCGCCAAACAGCGAGTCGTATTTGACGCCTCTTTTAAGACCAGTAATGGGAGATCTCTAAATAACATAACCCTCGTGGGTCCCTGTATCCAGATTCGTTCAACACTTTGACCAGGTTCCGATTTTATGTACAGATGTACAGACAGATTCTAGTTCAACCTGAAGACCATCTGTATTAATGCATATTATGGCGGGCATTAACCCAAGAGCCTATAGAGTTATTGCGGCTGAAGACTGTTACTTATGGCACTAACTCGGCACCTTTTCTTGCAGTGCGCTGCCTACGCTACTTAGCTGAGCTTCACGGTGAGCAATACCCCATGGCTAGGGATGCAATAGAGCGAAACTTATATATGGATGACATGCTGTGCGGAGTCGAATCTATAGCTGAATTAGTTAACCTTAAAAAGCAAGTCTTAGAAATACTGAATACGATGGGCCGGTTCAAACTTAACAAGTGTTGCCCTAACTGTGACTTTTACAGGGATAAGACGTTAGATTCGGATCTTCTAGTCTTCAAAACGGCCGACACGAAGGCTCTCAGCATTTATTGGGCAGCAGCTGAGGACAGGTTTCGGTTTTCCTACTCAGCAGACAAAACGACAATTATTACAAAGCGTAGGGTGCTGTCTGAGTTAGCTCAACTATTGGACCCGGGTTAGGGTTCCTAAGTCCAGTCATAATCTTAGGGAAAATCTGCAGTTGAAGAAATATAGAAGAGAATTAAGTTAAAAAGATAGTCGCTAGCTTCCTAGAGCCGTAATCCCAACCACAATCAATATAGTATCACTGGACCTTTGCGGATTCTCCGACGCATCCTCGTTGGCCTACGGTGCGGCCGTATACGCTCGAGTGGCTACCCCGCTGGGAATAGTTCATGTTACGTTAATAGCTGGCAAATCCAAGGTATCTCCAGCGAGCGCCACTTTAATACCTCGACTGGAACTAGAAGGCGCTCGGCTTTTAACGGAGTCAATGGAAACAAGAAAGGAAGTTAGCTTCGGCAAGCCGAAGCTTATATACCCTTGCAGCTATAATTATTAAATTTAAAAACACAAAAAATGATATTCCCAATAGTATAAGATAATATGTCAAAAAACACCGAAGCTATAATTTGTTTCAAATTATTTTCCTACCAATTTTCCGATCGTTACTATGGCAGCTATATGATATAGTCATCCGATCTTGATAAAATTTAATTCGAAACTCGGAACTAATTAAAAAATGTTATTTCCAAGCGTAGGAGGTTGTATGTTAAAAAACACCGAAGCTATAATTTGTTTCATATTATTTTCCTACCAATTTTCCGATCGTTCCTATGGCAGCTATATGATATAGTCGTCCTATTTTGATAAAATTAAATTCGAAATTCAGAACTAATTAAAAAATGTTCTTTCCAAGTGTTGGAGGTTATACATATGTTGAAAAACACCGAAGCTATAATTTGTTTCATATTATTTTTCCACCAATTCCGATCGTTCCTATGGAAGCTATATGATATAGTCGTCCAATTTCGATAAAATTTAATTCAAAATTCGAAACTAATTAAGAAATGTTATTTCCAAGCTTAGGAGGTTATATGCTAAAAAACACCAAAGATATAATTTTTTAAAATTTTTTTTCCGATTATTCTTATGCGAGCTATAAGATATAGTTGTCCGATCCGGCTGGTTCGGACTTATTTACTACCTGCAAGAGATATAAGACTTTTGGGAAAGTTTCAGCCCGATAGCTTTAAAACTGGGAGACTAGCTTGCGTAGAAACGGACGGACAGACGGACATGGCTAGATCGACTCGTCTAGTCATGCTGATCAAGAATATACAAGGGTGGTCAAAAGTATTTTCTCAAAAAAAAAGTTAAATATACTCATAATTTGAACTTACATCTTGTTAACTTTGGCATCAATGGAAAGGTAATTTAAGTGCCGTTTGAATGATACAATACATTTTTTAACCCATTCAGTACTTATTGAAAAGGACGAATTTGTGAGAAAAATGTCCTTTTTGAACTTTTTTCCTCGACTTGAAAACTTAAATTTTTTGATGCAAAAAGTTTCTTCAAACAAAAATAATAGTAACTGCAAAAAGAATTTTTCAAAAATCATTTTGCTTATATTTTTTATGATTTTTTGAAAATGCTTAGAAACATGCATTTTAGCCATATTTTTCTCTTTTTCATACAAATTTTTTCCGACATTGTCACCTTTAAAAAATCATAAAAAATATAAGCAAAATGATTTTTGAAAAATTCTTTTTGCAGTTACTATTATTTTTGTTTGAAGAAACTTTTTGCATCAAAAAATTTTAGTTTTCAAGTCGAGGAAAAAAGTTCAAAAAGGACATTTTTACACAAATTCGTCCTTTTCAATAAGTACTGAATGGGTTAAGAAATGTATTGTATCATTCAAACGGCATTTAAATTACCTTTCCATTGATGCCAAAGTTAACAAGATGTAAGTTCAAATTATGAGTATATTTAACTTTTTTTTTGTGAAAATACTTTTGACCACCCTTGTATAAACTTTATGGGGTCGGAAACGTCTCCTTCACTGCGTTGTAAACTTCTGACTGAAATCAATTTACCCCCTGCAAGGGTATAAAAATAAGGAAGTGTTGTCGTAGCAAATAGAGTAGCAATTATTCAAGAGGCGACCAAGACAGAAGATTCGTATAAGGCAGAATCTAAATCGAATCCGAACTAAAAGGTTTGGTGGCAAGGGCCCCCCCTTTCTAGAGCTATCTAGGGATAAATGGCCATCGAAGCGTTGAGTCGCTAAAAAAGAACTCCCAGAGCACCAGCGGTCGAAATTTGTCTTGATAGACAACTAAGTGGGGATAAAAAATTTGCAAAGGATTTCATTAAGCTTATCCGAGTGTTAGAATATATATACAGATGGCGCCGACGTCGGGCTAAGGTCGAAGTAATAAAGGATCGGCCTCTAACTGCTGATGAAGTGGAGGGTGGCTTAACGGATGTAGTTGCCAACTTGCAAAGGTTCCATTTCCAAGAAGAACTAGCCAAATTACAAAAACAAGTAGCTGTAAGACCAACAAGAATCCAAGGCCTCAATCCTTTTCTCCACAACGTTCAGGGCATAGAGCTTATTCGAGTAGGTGGTCGACTTTCGCAATCTGATGCCCCTTATGCCACAAAGCACCCGTTTTTATTGCCCAATAACCACATTGTAGTTCATTATTTAATTGAACACACTCATCGATCAAATATGCATGCCGGAGCGCATACTGTATGCGCTTTTGTATGCATTTCCTGCTTTCGACAACGGCCGGTACTGGCACAGCAGCTAATAGGACCACTTCCCCGAAGAAGAGTGAGCAACGGAATACAACCTTTCGAGCGCACTGGACTGGACTATGCCCCCTATGGATGCATTTTAATCAGGGGCAAAGAGCGAAGAAAATTTATTTGTGCGTCTTTGTATGTTTCCTTACAAAGGCCTGTCATCTGGAGCTAGTTTCGGACCTCAGCGCCAATGCCTTCATAGCGGCGCTCTAGAGATTTTCCGCTCGCCGCGGAATAAGCAATTGTTCTGCGACAATGTCACCAGCTTTGTCGGGGAATCGCTGGAATACAAGGCTGTCGAAGAGGAACTGATGGTATGTGAAAAGGACAAAAGGAACCGAATCGACGAGCATTGCAGTAAGCTCCATGTCGACTTCCACTTCATACCGCCTCACTCGCCCCATATTGGAGGGCTCTGAAAAGCGCGTTCAAGGTCGCCAAGCAGCTATTTGTGAGATGTTTCAATGGAGCTGCGCTCAACTACGAAGAACTGTCTACGGCGATCGTTCAGGCAGAAGCGGTAATGAATTCAAGAACGTTCACAAGATCTGCCCTCTACCCTGCGAGCTGGAATAGTTGGAACAAGGTTCCAAGGCCGGAAGTATGTTGACGTCGAAAGCTTCAAGAGAAACGGCACGGACGAAAAACTCATAGTATTAAGCTTATTTCACTTTGGAAAACATTGAATTGTAATTTGTTAGCGCCTATATCGATTATTGTATCGCACTAAGAAATATCGATGCTGATATCGATGATCGAGTAGAATCGATACCCATAAAGAAGCAAATAATAAAGCATAGTTGAAAAAGCGACTGATCTGACTAGCGGCGAGTTCAGTCTCGTTTTTTGAAGATACTTAGCTACTGCTTTCGTTTCCTTCATCGTCTTCGTAAGAGGAATAGACTCTTACTGTTTCTGTAGGCGTGCGAGCTACATTATGCCCGATTTAGGATATTCACCCACGTTCAGAAGGAGTTCTTCAAAGTGGACAGCCATAAAAAAAAGTTGATTCGCTACACTACATTTTTCAGACTATCAGAGAGTAATACGTGTTGGACATTGCATCGAGAATTCTGTGGCTAATGCAAAACATCCTATAATCCTTCCTAAGGAATCTCCAATAGCTTTATTATTTCGATATTAACATGCTGCATCGCTCCATGCTGGAGTCAAATACACGTTTCATAGTCTACTACAAAGATATTGGATTCTAGGAGGGGCTTCGAGCTCCGCAAAACTGTATTTAAAAGCAGAACTTGTTTCTTGCAGCGACGACATACGATTTTTCAACTTATGGCTTATTTACCCGAGTTTCGAGTCCAACCCGCCAGCTGGTTTGGATTGTGCTGGACCTGTGACGATCAAAGCATCATGGGTTGCCATCTTTGTCTCCCTACAAAAGCGATACACAATAAACTGGTCAGCGATTTGACAACATCCGCTTTTTTAGCCGCTCTCAAACGCTTTTGGTCTCGACGTGGAATCGTCGGATATCGATTATACATACTGACAACGGCACAACTTTTCATGGAGCTAAACGACACTTAGGTAAAATGCAACGGAACGCAATTGCTCTTGCACATCCCACCCTCAGCGCCATTTAAGAGGTATTTGGGAGACTGGTGTGCGATCCATAAAGCAGCACCTAAAACGAGTTATTGGCAGCAGTGCACTATCATAGCTGGATCATATAGCTGGAGACAAATGCAGTACATTTCAAGCTCGCACGAAATGGCAACAGGATGCTCAGAATGTTGCCCTGGGCATCCTGGTTGTGAAGAAGGAGCCGAATCAACCGCCAAGCAAGTGGCCGTTGGGACGAGTCATAGAAATTCGTCCTGGCCAGTATCAGAGCGTCCGTGTGGTCACAGTTAAAAGTGGCAAGCCTCCCGTTACGAAAATAGCTGTGCTTCCTTTAAACTGAACCGTCGTTCAGGGGGGCCGGTTGAGAAATAGATCGGTCATTTAATTGAATATCAACATTATTATAACTTGTTATTATTTGCATATAATCGCACCTAGTTTAATGCTTATCATTGTAATTTTTCTACATAATAGCTTTAAGCTCATACGCCAATCCGAAAAGTCAGTAGATCTACATTGATATTGAAACATATCGCGTTCTATTACATTCTCTTTTTTGTCAACGTTTTTCGGCAGTGATATAGTTGAATTTCGACCGATTTAAAAAACGTCTTCAAACAGACGTCATTTACACTAACTTTAGTAAAGTATATGACTCTGTAAATCACGTTCTTCTGGTTAGAAAACTCGATTTATTAGGGTTCTTTGGGTTGGTCCTTTAAGATGGATCTTAAGTTATCTGAATTGCAGAACACAAAGGGTACTTTTTCATAATTCTCTCTTTTGTATACTCCACGAAACCTCCTGTGTCCCGCAAGGGAGCCACGTTTGGCCGCTATTTTTTACTTTATTTATAAATTACCTTCCCTCAGTTATAAATCATCCTCGTGTACTAATATACGCAGATGATAATAAATTATGCCTGCAGTCCAAGGATACTTCTTGCCAGTCCAAATTACAATCCGATTTGAATAATGTATTATTTATTCTCTTATTATTTATTTCGCTTGTCCGCCCGATCCTTGAGTATGGATCTCCCGTCTGGAGTCCCCAATACGGAATTCATGTTGATCGTATCTATGCTATTTGCTTTAAGGCACCTAAACTATGATGCATGCCTCGTTTTACCTCCTTATTCTATTAGAATAATTATAAATAACTTACCCCCAAGCCAACCGCCGTACGATGCTTGGAAGAGTCCTTATTTATATCCTTATTCGAGGTGAAACACGGCAGCGCCCCTCGGTCGGTTGGGCGGGAGATGTGGTCGTTAGATCTAAGCCATTTTTAAAGAGGCCATGCAGCTCAAAAGAAAAAAGCTCTCGGTGGCGTATTATCACGCCAATATGAACGCTTTATCGCCTCTCCACCTTCCAATGAAATCGCCACCAATGCGATCGTTACTCGTAGAGTAAATAGGTAAACTGGATTCTTCGGAAAGTGTATAACAAATAGAAGGAAGCTATTCCGACCCCATAAAGTATATATTCTTGATCAGGATCACTAGCCGAGTCGTTCTAGCCATTTCCGTCTGTCCGTATGAACGCTGAGTTCTCGGAAACTATAAGGCTTAATACGTGGTCGCGGTGCGGAAGAAGAGCTGCTAAGAGCGGCATCGGCATAGAGTAATAAACTATATAGATACACCATTTGCTCTGCCCGAACCTCTGCCCAACCTCTGCTGAGAGCCAATTCAAGGCCAAGTTTGAAGCTAACTTCGGTTTTTCACCCACCCAACAAGTGCGAAGCAACAGCAATAGTGTTGAGGATTAATTACAAAAACAAAACAGTGAGTAAGAGCAGTGCAGATATATAATTTCCCATAAAACTCACCACGGGAAGGAATTACAAGGTCCCATCGAACTTTTAAAAAACTAGGAAAATTATCTGTTTTCGCCTAGGTGGCATCATTGGCAAAGTTTTAAAAGAGAGCGGCAGAGCAAATAGTGTCTCTATATAGTTTCTTACTCTATGGCATCGGACCTGTCCAACGAAGAGAGGTGCAGAGAGGAGACAGCGAGAGAGCGTGATATGCATGCGATGTTCTGAGTTCGATTTCGTTTTAGATAGAAAGAAAGCTGCAACGCTGAGCGGCTGTAAAAGAGAGCGTTGTATGTGGGACGATATAGCCAAAACAACAACAACACTGTTTAGATTGTCAGCTTGCTGAGGTACCTTGTTATTTTTTCAAATACAACAATAAAGTCTGTCTTCATAAAAGTCGGCGAATAACAGTGAAGCGGTGTATCGAAAAAGATAAGAAAGTACAGGTTGGGATGTATTCAGCCATCTGAACTCAACGATAGGCGAATCATTTTCGAGAGCGACTGAAAAACACGTCCATCTTCGCGCACTCGCACTAGCTGAGTAACGAGTATCTAGTAGTCGAGGCCATCGACTACAGCGGATTCACTCCCTTTTTCTCTTAATTATGTCTTACCCATTAATCTTTAAGTAAAATCCTTGAATAGTGACATCCTTTCAAAAAATCACCTTGAGAATATGTCATCCTTAGGGATGCATATTGTAAACAAAAAATGTAACTTCTGTACTATGTGCTACCCTACTGGTCGTTTTTTTTGTAAAGGACAGCTCAAAAATTCTACACTTCTACCACTTCTCCAGAAATGAACAAATGTTCTTGACATATGACTTACGTACTAAAACTGACCGAGACGCTCACTAGATTACTTATAGGGACTCAAAGAATATTAACTATTAAGATATGATAAATGAAACTGTGTCTTATGATTGGTCTTTATAATTTAAGTCGACAACAGCAGACACTCAGCTTAATGAATTAAATGGATATCTTTCCACCCTTTTTGAAAATCAAGTTAAATTTTTAATATTCGAAAAAGAAAAGTTTAGAAAGTGTATTTACTTAGTAGATTGTATAATACATTTTCATCACAAAAGTTGATATCAGAACATTTGCTTGCTGAATGTGCGATCATACTGGGTCTTTACCTCGTAAAGATATGTCTATGGTTGATATATACAGTGGTCGGCATAAGTATTTTGACAAAACAAAAGTTAAATATACTCATAATTTGATTTTACTTCTTGTAAACTTTGGCATCAATGGAATGGTAATTTAAGTGCCGTTTGAATGATACAATGCATTTTTTAGCCCATTCAGTACTTATTGAAAAGGACGATTTTGTGTAAACATCTACTTTTTAAACATTTTTCCTCGACTTGAAAACTTAAATTTTTTGATTCAAAAAGTTTCTTCAAATTGTCGATTTTGTATCGATTCCATTTAAAATTCCTTAATAAAGTATATATTTACAAGAGTCGTTATTCGCCCGAATAAAAAATCAGGAGATGGTTTATATTTATTGGTTATTCTTTATTAGAACGTTGGAAAAAGACTAACTGTATGTTACAGAATTGGTTAGAATGAAACTTCGGTTTGCGTCTTAGAATTTGCTGTTAGTGCATTAGGTGTCGTAATCGCATATGGATGATGTGATCGCCACTTCTTTGCTTATGTTTACATAATTCAGTCTTATTAGATTTTGCGATCTTATTGGATTTACACGTTTATGGAATTACGTCATTGTTGACGTTCGGACGTAATAAATTTTCTTTGTTTGTTTGCATTGCGGGATCTCAAGCTTCTGTATAGTTTTTGATTAAAGCCGTAATTGGCGATTCTGTTTATTTGTGAACGGCTTCGTTCTTTGAACTGGTGGCCGTTGAGAAATCGCAGTGCAGATACGTCACTCCCCCATCACTTAGACAAAATCATATGGTTATTTATGTGATTTTGGGGTATAGCTTTGGTATTTTTTGTAACTCTTGTGTTTCTATTGTTGGGTCGTCACCTTTTGTGTTATTGTATTTTATAAGTATTCTTTTAGGTATTTCCTTAAATTTATAAAGAAGGTACAGTGATATACTTAATATTAAGAGACCCTGTGTTACAATTACAATTATTTTGTAAATCTGGTTTCTTTATTTTGTTGAAAAAATATTTCTTTTGCTTATTTCTTGTGTATAAGCTTTGTGTGTAGGCAGAATTATAATTGCTTATGGATAAATCGTTAATTGCAATTGAGCAATTGTGTATTTTGATCATATTGTTTCCTTCAATTACAATTTCATTTTTAATACATTTTTGATTTAATATAGTTTTTGACAAATTCCATGTAACTATGATATTTGGTTCGACGTAATTCATTTGGGTAGTTAATAGCGTTTTTGTGTACCTGCAACTAGTATCTGTTTGACTAACGAGACCTAAAAGACATGTGTTGGTAACAGGTTTATTTGTTTTCTTGTTATGCAAGCTGTTTCTGTATACGTAATATTTGTTTTGGGTGTTATCTTGTAATATTTTATTATTTTCATCTGGATAAGGTAATATTTCATATACGGGAAGTTTCTTTATTTCTCTGTGTATGTGGGATATAATTAAGATTTCGTTTGAATCTGACCTAAGCCAAGTTGAGGTTTTTATGTTCAGGAGTATCTCAGAATTAATGTTTGTCAAGTAGTCGTGTTTTAATAAATTTGGATTGAATATTCCTACTCTTGCTAACTGCATACCCATTTCCGGGTCTTCAAAGTATTCTGCGAAATGTTCTAAACTAAAAACCAATAATTCAAGAATTTTTTCGTTTTCGTTGTATTCGAGATGCTTGTTTATTATATCGATGCCTTTGTTAACTGTATCGATTATATTATTTAGTTCAATTACCTGTACACTGTTTTGAGCTATTACATTGATTTTTCTTCTACTTCTTCTTTATCATTATTATCTAATGTTCCAAAAAGATATTTGTAAGCTGTTCCTACAAAATTAGCAAATCCTCTTTTGTTTCTCCTAACAATTTTGAACCCATTCATTTCTCTTTGTAGTTTTTCCGTTAAATATTTAATCTGTATTATTACCTTAAAGCCAAACGCTTGTGATAGCAAATTTTTTTAAGTTTCTTCCGTTTTTGTAATATTAATTGTGAGGCAACGGTATTCAAAATTATCTGGGATGTTGATTATGTCGGTCATAAATAACAAATAGCCATTGTATGATTTTATAGGGTTAATTTTTATAAATTGGTTGTGACCCATTGGCATTATTATTATTAACGTTGATGTCAATAAACTTTCTTTTGTCTCTAGAAGTTTGTTTTGTAATGATTTATTTTTCGACTTCTGTTAGTTTCCTCAAAATGATCATTATCTATTTGTTCTATATTTCCTGTCTTTTTTTAAGGATTGTGTAATTTCCCGTGAATTATGGGAGCCTTTCTAAATTTGTTATTTACCTAAAAATGTTGTCGTTATACCCGTTACTCGTAGAGTAAAAGGGTATACTAGATTCGTCGGAAAGTATGTAACAGGCAGAAGGAAGCGTTTCCGACCGCATAAAGTATATATATTCTTGATCGGGATCACTAGCCGAGTCGATCTAGCCATGTCCGTCTGTCCGTCTGTCCGTCTGTCCGTCTGTCTGTCCGTCCGGATGAACGCTGAGATCTTGGAAACTATAAGAGCTAGGCTATTGAGATTAGGCGTGCAGATTCCTGAGCTTCTTACGCAGCGCAAGTTTGTTTCAGCAGAGTGCCACGCCCACTCTAACGCCCACAAACCGCCCAAAACTGAGGCTCCTACAGTTTTCATGCTAGAATAAAAATTTTAATTGAAATGTATTGTTCTCATCAATACCTATCGATTGACCCAAAAAACTTTGCCACGCCTACTTGAACGCCCACAAACCGCCCACAAACTTCAAAAAATCGTAAGTATGAACGCAGATATCTCGGAAAATATCAAAGATAGAGAAATGGGAATTCAGATTTAGATTCCGTAGGCTTGAGCGCAGCGCAAGGTTGTCACGCGAATATGCCACGCCCACTCTAACGCCCACAAACCGCCCAAGCCTGTGGCGCCCACAATATTCATGCTAGATAAAAAATTTTAACTGAAATGTATTGGTCTTGTCAATACCTATCGATTGATCCAAAAAAAACTTTGCCACGCCCACTCTAACGCCCACAACGCTTAAATCTGTCTACCGCCGGTAGGTGGCGCATTTCAACCTCGCTTTGCTGCATATCTCCATTTTCCTTTGGTCATTTTAGCTGAGTAACGGGTATCTGATAGTCGAGGTACTCGACTATAGCGTTCTTCCTTGTTTTATATTAAGTTGTTCTATTTTAGCTTCTTTTATAATTTTTTGGCTATTATATGCAGGGGTACCTGCATAAATAAAAATATCAGCTGGTGTTCTACCTGTTGCATTGTGTTTTATTTTATGATTGTAAGTATACAGTATTACTTCCATTTTCATAAGTTTATTTTCCGTATTGTCGGTGGTCTCGATCACACGTATTTTTTCGTTAATTGTTTTGTGTAATCTTTCTACATCTGATACTCCATTTTTACTTGTTGTTATCTGAATATTCACGAAATCTGTGTGCAGCCAATTTTTAAGCGCTATACTCATAAAAGCACTATCCCTATCTGTTTTCAAGGTTCTGGGTTTCCCCATTGAATTAAATATTCCAAAAAGTCCTCTTTTAACTTCCATCCAGTTCTTTCCGTTTAATTCAATCACGCTTCCAAATTTTGAGTATAAATCAATACAAGTTAGGTAATTTTGATTACCTATACCCGTTACTCGTAGAGTAAAAGGGTATACTAGATTCGTCGGAAAGTATGTAACAGGCAGAAGGAACCGTTTCCGACCCTATAAAGTATATCAAACAAAAACACCTCTTAACGAGGTAAATAGTAGTGGCGAACGCGCCTTTAACAAAAATTTCTGATATCAACAATTGGGACGAAACCTGATATTACATTCGATAAATAAATACATTTTAAATTTATGATTTCGTCCCGCAACAGTAAATACTTATTTACCTACACGTAAATTTTCTGTTCCCTGCAAGCAAAAGGGCGATATTTCTATCGCCTGTCGTCCAGAAGTCACTTCTAAGTCACTTCTGGACGATAGAAAGGCGATAGTACACATTTTACAAAAACAAAAATGGTCGGGATCGCTCAGAAGTAACTTCTGAGACACTTCTGCGCGATAGAAAGGCGATAGTACAGATTTTACAAAAACAAAATATACATGTATCGCGAAGAAGTAACTTCTGAGTCACTTCTGGACGATAGAAAGGCGATAGTACACATTTTACAAAAACAAAAAGGGTCGGGATCGCGAAGAAGTAACTTCTGAGACACTTTTGCGCGATAGAAAGACGATTTTAGTGAGTAAAACACGCGATAAAAAGAGGTCGCGGTAATTTTCCGTTACCCCTTTTTTCTGAAAATTTTTTGGGTCTTCCTTTTGACCCACGCCGTTATTTTTCGCCCGAGCGTCATTTCGTTGCGTGATTTGTCTGTGGACAGTGCGGTTTTGTAACAAATTTGTGCGTTTTAAAAATATAGCTTTGTTTTTTCTAATTGGTTTTAATTGCTTAACATATTTAAATGTCCCCCCCAACAAAAATGCGAAATGACGTTCTTATCGTCAGATGTACGATTATTTAAACCTTTTTACGGACAAGCTAGCTGTGGACATTACTTGGCGTGTAACTGCGGAGAAACCCAGCATCCAACGATTCTCAACATATTTCATTGTAAAAGGTAATGTATTTTACTTTATTTTTACTTTGACTGAACAAAGAACAATTTTTGTTTCTGTTTCTTTTAGAAATGGATATTAATAAATTTCTTATGTCGACGGAGCTGGACCTAAATAACATTGTTCAGCAAAATTTGCTACATGCCAGGGACCGTGTATACAAGCGGACAAAGCACGTATACAAAAAATAAATGCAAAATATTAAAAGTAAAAAAAATATGTTTTTATTCAAGATTTTCCAATTGGGAAAGACTCTTCTAGGTATCTTGTACAAGCATATGTAAAGTCACTTTTGAGTGACTTCCATAAGTGACTACGGCGACACTTCCAGAAGTTACTTCGGCGATATCGCATTCGGATCGCGGAAGTGACTCCCGTCGGGAAGAAATGTGCCACTTCGGCGACACTTCCAGAAGTGACTTCGGCGATATCGCATTCGGATCGCGGAAGTGACTCCCGTCGGGAAGAAATGTGCCACTTCAGCGACACTTCTCGGAGTCACTTCGGCGACACTTCAAGAATGTGATGAAGTGGCACATTTCTTCCCGACGGGAGTCACTTCCGCGATCCGAATGCGATATCGCGGACGATCGTTTTCATCTTCCAGAAGTCACTGAATAGTGCCTTCCGCGATAGAAAATGCTTGCAGGGTTGTAGCTTGTGCCGCAGTGGAACTCCCATACGATGCATACATACATACATATCTATACAGCAATAGTGTTATTATACCCGTTACTCGTAGAGTAGAAGGGTATACTAGATTCGTCGGAAAGTATGTAACAGGCAGAAGGAAGCGTTTCCGACCCCATAAAGTATATATATTCTTGATCAGGATCACTAGCCGAGTCGATCTAGCCATGTCCGTCTGTCCGTATGTCCGGATGAACGCTGAGATCTTGGAAACTATGAGAGCTAGGCTATTGAGATTTGGCGTGCAGATTCCTGAGCGTCTTTCGCAGCGCAAGTTTGTTTCAGTAGAGTGCCACGCCCACTCTAACGCCCACAAACCGCCCAAAACTGTGGCTCCTACAGTTTTGATGCTAGAATAAAAATTTTAACTGCAATGTGTTGTTCTTATCAATACCTATCGATTGATCTAAAAAAAAGTTTGCCACGCCCACTTTATCGCCCACAAAACGCCTCCAAACTTCAAAAAATCGTAAATATGAACGTGGATATCTCGGAAACTATTAAAGATAGAGAATCGGGATTTCAGATTTAGATTCCGTAGCTTTGTACGCAGCGCAATTTTGTCACGCGAATATGCCACGCCCACTCTAACGCCCACAAACCGCCCAAGCCTGTGGCGCCGACAATTTTCATGCTAGATACAAAATTTTAACTGAACTGTATTGGTCTTGTCAATACCTATCGATTGACCCAAAAAAAAATTTGCCACGCCCACTCTAACGCCCATAATGCTTAAATCTGTCTACCGCCGGTAGGTGGCGCATTTCAGTCTTGCTTTGCTGCTTGCTAATCTCCATTTCCCTTTGGTCCCTTTAGCTGAGTAACGGGTATCTGATAGTCGAGGCACTCGACTATAACGTTCTTCCTTGTTTTTTTTGTGTAGCGTTATTTTTATGTTTTGTTTTTGTGAACGGCCATCCATTATTTCACGTATATATATATATAAACCAATTGTAACATCTTCCAAAGCCCAGGATCCGGAGCGTCGAGATCTCATCGCCCAGAATTAAAAGGAGGGTAAGTTTGTCGGAACACGGTTCCTTTCTTATAAATACATATATACAGCTGTGTTCATTGAAATAGCAGTGCATACGACCTGCACGTGTGATATCGAAAAACAACAAAAACAACTTGCCAAAGCTGCGGCTTAGAAGTCGCGGATTTCTTGGCAACATAACGCTTATGTCCCCCGATAAGTTCTCAATCGGATCTAAATCCGGGGACTGTGTTGGACACGGCATTACGTCAATTTGTTTTTGGCTAAACCACTCCTTGGCCAATTTGCTGGTGTGTTTAGGATCATTGTCCTGCTAAAATGTCCATATTAAGGACATTTCATCATCAGTAAACGACAGAATGACGTTTCTCAGTATATTTACGTAATCATGTTGGTCCATGATCCCATCAATCGAACGTACGGGGCCCACACCGCTGTAAGAGAAACATGCCAATACCATGATTGTAAGGCAACCTGCGTAACGATCTTGAGCGTATGGTTTGGGTGGTACTCGGTGTTTGGTGGTCGACGGAAATACTACTTTGAACCTGTTCCACAAAAAAACACCAGCTAAGACTCATCTGTCCAAAGGATAAATCGACCTTTTGAAAGTGGCTATTTCAAGTGGCATTTGGCAAACTTCAACCTATGTATCTTTGGGGTGTCTTTAACCAACGGCTCCTTTCGTGGACTTCTAGCATTCAAATTTTCATCTAACAGACCTGGGAGAACAGTGCCATCACAGATTCCTAAGCTCAGATCCGCTTTTATAGTCTTACAGGATGCTAAAGGAAAAGCTTTGCTGAAGCGCACTTTGCGTACGTCCTCTACAATTGGGTTTTTCCGTATCGCATAACGTTTTTCGGGCTTCGGTTCATAATTTATGTCATTGTAAACCATATTGGCTGAAAATTTTAAGGGACACTGAATATATTGATACGATTTGCCCTCCTTTCTAAGCTCAATCATTGTCTCCTTTGCCCCTTGAAGCATTGAGGTCCTCTACCCATAGTTATAGTGTATTATGGTTCAATTTATAATAATGGTCTTTATTAAACCCAATTTTCACCAATTTTTTCACATTTTCGGGACTTTTCCTGGAAGAAAATTAAAAACTGCTATTTCAGTGAACAGCCGAAATGTTTTGCCCGTGTGCAAAAATAAGAAAATAACCCAAAAACAGAACAAATCTAAAGGGGTTTTTGCTTGTTTTGTATCTCTATGATCCATTATACAAAAAAAAAAGTACTAGCGATTAACTAACAAAAAGGACTATGTTAATAAACCGTTATATAGTTTCGCTTCTGTCGCACTGCTATTTCAATGAACACAGCTGTATACGTCACTATATATATAGTAGTCTTCTGCCATCTCTACTACCCTATTTCTATCCCTTGCAGCAATTGACGCTGTAGCTTTTAATTGTATTTGTTCAGGAACTTTTGGTAAGCTCGTAGCTTTTTTTAGGGTTTTGCTCTCAGTCAATGGCCGTTATGACTCTCTAACCTTATTAGTTTTGACATCTACTTCTTGAAATAATATAAGGCTATAAGGTCAATCTAACCATGTCCGTCCGTTTGTCCATCCGTATGAACGCTGAGGTCTCGTAAACTAAAAAAGCTAGAAAGTTGGTATTTAAAAGATAAATTCTTGAGCTTCTTGCGTAGCGCAAGTTTGTTTCAGCAGGGTGCCACAACGACTTTAACACTAAAACCCGTCTAGCGCCCAATTTGTAATATTTTCTAAAAATTTAAATGAGATTTTGTTCTTTATTATCAATACCGATCTACATGCCAAAAATTCAATAGAGATTGCACACCACATGCAGCAAAACAGCTGTTTTCACTAATACGCCACCAAGCAGCTAGTTGGCGCTATAGGCTAGGTTGCACTATAGAAGAAGAAGACAGGCTAGCGGTGCTAGTGAAAAAAGCGTATCTCCATCCCTCTCGCACTCCCTCTACCTGAGTAACGTGTAACTGATAGTCGCGGCCAACAACTATTGTTTTCACTTCGTTTTTTAAAAGTTGGAGCAATTCCTTATTTTTAAGATATCGAAATGCTTCTGATTTCTTTTGCGAACGCACGTTGCAGCAAGTAGAGCATCTCGCTTACTCTTATTAGATGCTTATAGTGTTTTTGTTTCTGCGTCCTTTAACAATCTATCTCGATTACTCTTATTCAATGCTTATGGCCTCACAAGGAATCACAGAGCTTGTTGGAAACAATTCGATATCTTAATAAAAAAACAATTGTAGGTAAAATTAAAAAAAAAAATTAATATATTTTTATTCTTAAAAATTAAAAAATTAATGTCTTTAAAAAATTAATTTTCGTTGTTTGTTTGCATTGCTGCATCTCAAGCTTCTGTAACGATTTTAATCAGAGCCGAACTTGGCGATTCTGTTTGTTTGTAAACGGTTTCGTTCCTTGAACTGGTCGTTGAGAAATCGCAGTACGTCACTATATATACTCTTGATCAGGATCAGTAGCCCAGTTAATATCCCATGTAAAATAAATTGGTTAGCAGTCTTGATTTGTTTGGGGAAATTGTATAACAAATTGTATCAATTCCTATGTTTATGCTTAAAATCGTGCTGGTTATTATAATTATATAATTACTATTATGTTTCATACAAATTAATGTTGTATAAAAAACATGATTTATAATTTTGCGTTATTTTGAGGGTGCACTTACGTTTTCGAGTAACTTGAATTTCATTTAACTGGTCACTTCTTTTTTGAGACAGATTAACAAAGTGATTTTGCAGCATTATCCAAAACTGTTGATGCTCACGAACTTGCAGCTCTCCAGTGTGAATAGTTTTTTCAATTTGTTTGACCTGAAAGAAATGATTAAATATGAATAAAAAACGTTTGAAATGCCAGCTAATAACTGCGCTATTACATTATTTTTAACCGTTTTTCTTCTTGCGCTCTCGTTGCGAGCAAAACCAAAAAAGTTCCTAGTGTCTCGCTCTCGCTCTGAGCAAGAGACTCTTGCTGTCTGCACTTATGTTTTCTGTTGAGCGCTTTCCGTTGAGCTCTTTGTATGTCGCTCTTTAATGAGCAGTGCGTAAAGAGCGGAACGAAAAACGCTCGCACAATGACAGTCAACAAAAGACCGATTGACCGAAAAACTCAACGCAAACGGTCTTCACATTTACTTTCGTTGTTGTGAAAAAGAAATAATATAATTTGTTTAATACAACATTTTAAATTTATTTTCAAATATTTTGGTTAACAAGTTTCATTTCGATTCCATATTCCATATAACAAATTGATATCAAAAAGCAATAAAAAGTTTCAGAATATCTTGTTTTTACATATTTTTTGCATTAAGCGCGTTCGAACGTACGTTCGCGACCCGTAAAAATGCCCTTATATATTTTTGTAACATTTTTTATATATTATGAGTTAAGCTTTATAACTAGTAAGGCGTTCAGATTCTCTGCACTAATCGAACTTCTTCGTTCACTTAATATAAAGTGTAGGGCTGAGAATGCCCGTTCGACGGAAACTTGCGTTGCAGGTGTAGCCAGCACAACCTGCGCTATGGCACTTATATATACATATTTGAATTTAATGGCAAGCGACCAAAAGTAACGTCGAAGTTTTCGATGTCAGCATAGATTTTAACAAGTTTTGCAGAAACAGGATCTTTTTTGCTTTCTGACACTGCACATTGGGCGATTTTCCCAAAAAAGTGGCATAAAGTCAAAAAATGTATGATAGAATATTAAAAAAACCTTGTTATTTATTAATAGTAAACACTTCAGGAAGCTTAAAAAAATTTTTGTTTTTTGCTGGGTGGCAACTCTCTTTATGTGGCAACCTCTTAAAGTCAGCTGATGGCAAGCAGCTTTCGATTGTAAAAGTTACCGCGAAAATTTTACTTCTGCAATTGATCAGTGTGCGTATGTTTTTATGCAGTTTAATATATATATTTAGTATGGAAAACAAAGATCAAGGTATATATAATCTGTATGTTATGGCAAAAGTACATAAATATTTGTGTTGTTGTTTTTGTCCAGTGTTGTTGTTGGTTGTATTTGAACTAAAATTTTAACAATTGTAATCGTGTTCCGTGAAGTATTTCTATATCAAGAGCAAGCCAGAGCAGGCAACTAATAATGGCAAGTTACTAACTTAAATGTCTATTTTCATTTGGTAAAAATCTCATTTCCCCGTTTTCCCCCGTTTATACAAAAAATGCACTTGTAGTTGTTGTTGCGATTACCAACAGCGAGCTTGCCGATATTTGGAACGGCAACAATCGTAACGCAAGCGCTGTAACGTCGTTTATTTTAACAAAAATAAATAAAGATGATTTGAGCATATCGCACATGAATGCAATAGAAGCCAAAGTATCAATTTTTGTAAAACATATTAAACGGTATTTACGCAAACATCACGCAGATCTGGATAAAATTAAGTCGATTTACTCAGAATGGTTTTCAAAAAGTTTTGAAATACGAATCGATATGGAGGATACCAAAAATTCATCACCTTCCAAAATAGGACGCCCAAAATTAGGGTATACAGAGGCCGGGTCAAGGCTTAGAAGGAAAATGGCTCTAGAAGTTGCCATAGAAAATGACATGTCAACTTCTTTACTTCTGCATGCAGCCTCAACATCTGCGCGAAAAAGAAAAAATAATGAAGCAGTCGGCGTGCAGCAGGAAGTCAATATAGAAAAAAAAATTAAGAATGTGTCAAACAAAGAGCCTTTAAAAATGTCAAATAATGTAGCCTTAGCCTATATATTGGAAAATGGGCTAACAAAACAACAATATATTAATACTAAGAAACTAAATAAGGCGTACGGGAACGACATATATCCTGGTTATGATGCAATAAAACAAACGAAGATGCAGTGCAGACCAACAGGAGTACAAATTACAGAATCTGTTGCAAAGGTTTCTTTGCAGGATTTGCTAAGCCATACGGCTGAACGAATTTTAGTTTTACAAAAGGAAGTTTTGGAACAAATGGAAAATGTTACAGAGTGCACACTTATTGCATGTTATGGATTTGATGGGTCGACCGGTCAAAGTTCCTATAAACAGAAATTCGATTTTGATGAACCCGATTCTTCCGACAGTTCTCTATTCGTGGCAACTATGATTCCAATAAGATTAGTGGATTCTTTAAATCGTTTAATTTGGGTAAACAAAAGCCCCCAGTCTGTACGCTTCTGCAGGCCGATTAAAATTGAATACGCTAAAGAAAGCATTGCAAAAATCCAAGAAGAAAAGCATAATTTAGATATGCAAGTAGCAAACTTGCACAATTTTAAATCACATAGCGCAAACATTTCGGTTAATTTTAAAACATATATGACATTGATTGACGGCAAGGTACTTAATGTTTTAACAAATACGAAATCTACGCAATGTTGTCCTATATGTGCTATAAATCCAAAAGCGCTTATGCACATTAATGATTTCAGTTCTAAAATTTTTAAACCTAAACCTGACTCTTTGAAATACGGCGTTAGTCCGTTACACGCCTGGATCAGGTTTATGGAATTCGTTTTAAACATATCATATCGAATCGATATTAAAACTTGGCACGTAAAAGGAGAGAATAAAAACAAAATGATATCGCGGAAGAAGGAAATCCAACAAAGAATATGGAAGGAAATGGGATTACATATTAGCATACCAAAACAGAATGGATCTGGTAACAGCAACGATGGGAATACGGCGAGGCGAATCTTTGCAAATACCAAACTTTTTGCAGAAATCACATTGTTTGACGAGGTCCTATTAAATAAATTCCACCATTTATTAATAGCAATTTCGTGTGAATTTGCCATAAACACAGACAAATTTCGAAGTTTTTGCAACGATACATTTTTATTGTATATGCAGGCGTATCCATGGTACCCAATGTCCCCAACAGTTCACAAGATTATAGTTCACGGATCAGATATTATGGATCAGTTTGTAGTTCCTGTTGGGTGCCTGGGCGAAAATGCATCAGAGGCACGCAACAAACTCTATAAAATGGACCGACGTTCCCATGCTAGAAAAAATTGCAGGCTAAATAATATAACTGACGTTTTTTATAGATCTATTGACTCATCCGACCCTCTAATTTCAAGCTTGAATATACATAATACTCCAAAACTGCTTAAAAAAAAATCACTTCCTGCAGAAGTTATTGCGTTTTTGGAAACTCCAACCTTAAATATAAGTTCATGCTATATATCTGAAGAAAATAATAATGAAAATTTTAATTTTAATAATAATAATAACATGGATAGTGAAACAGATGACGAAGAAGATTATGATAACATCAATGAATATTCGTTCGTTTTAGATGAGGAAGATTTTTAACTGCTTATTTGTAAAGATTTTAATAATATAACTACATATATGAATAAAAATTTGTAATCTTTTTTATTTAATATTATGTCTAAGTATAATAAAATAAAGCTTTTTATTTTCTTTCAATTTTAGTTGAACATTTTTAATTTTTTCTTAAATAAATGCACTTATTATTGGCGGAAAAAAAGGAGTGACCCAATTGTCGAAAAAAAAAATCCGAAATTACAGTTAAATATAACGAACATTTAAAAAAAAAAATATGTCTCTAGCTTTATTTTTAGACTTTATGCCGCCAAAATCGACAAATCGCCCATTGTGCACTGTCTGAAAATCGTCCAAAAATGCCGAGAACAGCGACTTCTCTTCAGTTGAGGATGCGGTTGAAAGAGTTGACGAGAATGAGGAGCCGGAACATTTGGTGTTTGTGCCTTAAATAATAAAGCTATAATAAGTATGAAATGTTTTTTGGACTTTAGTTTAGTACAGGGTGGCTGACGAATTTTGCTACATTAAGAAACTCAAATAATTTTTTTTTCAGTGTATGGAATTCATTTTTCTTTTATTCATGTTAAAGCTCATTCAATATTATTAAATAATGCTTAATTAGTTTTAAAAATAATGGAATTTAAATGCCCCCCCCTGCTCGTTGATGCATGTGCGGCATCTTACCAAAAAGTTGTTCATTACTGCTTGAAGAGTTGAGACAGGAATAGCCGCTATTGTTTTTTGAATGGATTGCCTTAGTTCATTCAAATTTGTTGGTTTTGCTTCCTGTTTGCAATAACCCCACAAGAAAAAATCAGGTGCAGTAAGGTCAGGCGACCTGGGTGGCCAACGGAATGTGGAGTTTCTGGATATCAGCTTATTGGGAAATTTTTGTCGCAATTCTGTCATAACAGGTTGGGCTATGTGAGGAGCTGCACCATCTTGCTGAAACCACACAAAGTTGAAAGAAATTCTCATTCGGCGTAATTCTGGAAAGAAAAACTTAAGTAACGGTCTCCAGTAACCGTAACGGTGTGACCGTTTTCTTCGAAGAAGTAGGGCCCGACAATGCAGCGTGATGAAACTGCACACCACACTGTGACACGAAGTGGATGCAATTCCGTCTCATGGAGTATCTGTGGGTTGGAAGCACTCCATATTCGACAATTTTGTTTGTTTATGTTGCCGTTTAAATCGAAATGGGCCTCGTCATACATAAAAAGACAGCTCAACATGTTTCCATCCTCTTCCACCGTTTGAAGCATCTTCTGGCAAAATTCCAAGCGAATCGGCAAGTCTGCAGCGTTCAGTTTGTTGGCTATTTGAATTTTATATGGGAATAAGTCCAAATCTTTGTGCATAATTGACTGTAATGACAGTCTGCTTACACCCATTTGAGCAGATAAGCTTCTCGTCGAAACACGTGGATTGTTTTGTATGGCAGCAGCGATTGTTTCCTCCGTTCGAACTGAAGGGTTTCGATGGTAAGGTCTTCTGTTGACTGTCCCATGCTCGGCAAAATTGTTTACAAGTCTCATTATGGTCCATCTGCTCGGAGGATTGCCGCCAAACGTGCGTCTATACTCTCTTTGAACCGAAAGTACGGACTCCAGTGCTTGATAGCGGCGGACAATCCAAATTCTTGTTTCAGTCTACCAGCTATGCATTTTTGTTAAATGTAAAAGTCAATCTGCAAAATAAAAAAAAATTAACCAGATTCATTAAATAGAAAAAAAGTTATTTAATTTTTTTTTGGTAGCGGCTTTCATCAGCCACCCTGTACAAGTATTAGTTTTTGACGAAGACAATCTTAATTATTAACATAGTTTGTTAAAATTACAACATAAACAAAACAGGACCCAAATTTCAAACATTCTACGACATACCGGCTTACTTGTTTCAACTCAAATAAACGAAAAGCTATTTATACCCGTTACTCGTAGAGTAAAAGGGTATACTAGATTCGTCGGAAAGTATGTAACAGGTGGAAGGAAGCGTTTCCGACCCCATAAAGTATATATATTCTTGATCAGGATCACTAGCCGAGTCGATCTAGCCATGTCCGTCTGTCCGTCTGTCCGTCTGTCTGTCCGGATGAACACTGAGATCTCGGAAACTCTAAGAGCTAGGCTATTGAGATTTGGCGTGCAGATTCCTGAGCTTCTAACGCAGCGCAAGTTTGTTTCAGTAGAGTGCCACGCCCACTCTAACGCCCACAAACCGCCCAAAACTGTGGCTCCTACAGTTTTGATGCTAGAATAAAAATTTTAACTGAAATGTATTGTTCTCATCAATACCTATCGATTGACTCAAAAAAAAGTTTGCCACGCCCACTTTTACGCCCACAAACTTCAAAAAATCGTAAATATGAACATGGATATCTCGGAAACTATCAAGGATAGAGAATTGGGATCACAGATTTAGATTCCGTAGCCTTGTGCGCAGCGCAAGTTTGTTACGAAAATATGCCACGCCCACTCTAACGCCCACAAACCGCCCAAGCCTGTGGCGCCCACAATTTTCATGCTAGATACAAAATTTTAACTGAACTGTATTGGTCTCGTCAATACCTATCGATTGACCCAAAAAAAATTTGCCACGCCCACTCTAACGCCCATAACGCTTAAATCTGTCTACCGCCGATAGGTGGCGCATTTCAATCTCGCTTTGCTGCTTGCATATCTCCATTTCCCTTTGGTCCCTTTAGCTGAGTAACGGGTATCTAATAGTCGAGGTACTCGACTATAGCGTTCTTCCTTGTTTTTTTTTAAATTGTATGTAGTTACATTTTAACCTGTAGATTAAGACTTCTAGAATTTTGTTCTTCATGTATATTCCAGTGTGAGATCCCCCAAGCTCAATCAGGCCTAAAGTCTTTACAATAATCTCGGTTTTAGACAGGCTTGCGTGGACCATTTGCAAATTTATTCTTAGAATGGCTTTATCCATTCTGGTGGCAACATCGATTTTCAAGGACACCAGCTTTCCCTCCACAAGAGCCCATATGTTTTCTTTAACAAACTGCTCTTTGACTGACACAAAATTCATAATATTTCGAGACGTTACAGGGTTCATGCAAAGTGCATTATATATTGGATCCAATATTTCTTTGAACCCTTCACTGTCTAGAAATATAAATGGTTTTCCGTCCGTGGTTACTATTTTAATCAAAGAAGGAACAATTGCTTCTTCGCTCGTTTGATACGATATTCTTTGCTTTTCTTCACATTGGGTTAATTGTGAATGTCCAGAATTGTTCCACTCATTGAAAATGTCCATATGTTTTGTTGTTAAATGCCGTCAAAGGTTTGTTGAATGATTGCCGGACAATTTAATACCACAAACACTACAAATTGACTTGTTCTCTTCCAAATTAAATTTAAGGAATTGGTGCACTTTTGTATTCAATTCTCTTCCCACTTTACAGAACAAAATAATTGCAAAACTTCACACACTCAATTCACGATTGCAATTAATATATTTCGGCTGCAAAACCGACGATTAACGATTTGCTTGCCTATGCGTGAATGTATACCAATATATACTCAAAAGACCGTTTGCTTCACCTGAACAGGACAAAACGGTCCTGGAACAACCAGAACAAAACAGAATAGAAAAAAAAGGTTTCGGTCTGAGCGCGAGCAAGCTCATTCAAGAACCAATAAATCGATTGCTCTCTTTTCGAAAAGAGACAGGAAGACACTTATTTGCAGACAACGAGAAACGGTCGACAGTTATTTGCGAGCTCTGTTTTTAAGCCATTATTAAGTTTTAACATTTTACTTGTATATTTTTGTATATTGTAGTTAAGTGAGGCATTTCTGACTGTGTAAAGGAAAGTTATATTTTGAATGAGCATAGTCAGCTGAGTAGACCTAGCCATATATGTATGTCCGCACAACTTCAAAAGTTTGACCTGTTTTTTTAAATAACGGGCTTATCATAAAGAGCGAAAATATCCAAACGGCATCAAATAGCACGACCGAGGCGGCCCCTTGACTGGGCCATTTCGTTCCCCAAACTTGGTTTTCAATACTTCAATTGTGACATTCGCTGTGTGGCTTGTGACGCCGTCCTGTTTGAACCACATATTGTCCAAGTCCATATTATCCAATCCGTTCCAAAGAAATTCGGCTATCATTGAACTATAGCGATTACCGTTCACAGCAACGTACCGGTCTTGATCATCACGGAAGGAGTACGACCCAATGACGCCGCTGGTTCATGAAACCCACCAAATCGTAATTTTTTAGGGATGCAATGGTCACTCATGGAGTACGTGTGGATTGCTGCCTAACCAATAACGTATAGTTTACATATTGACGAAGCCATTCAGCCAGAAATGCTTTAATTTGATCTTGTAAGGATGTATGTAGGTGCTTCCATCATGTGAGTAACGGGTATCTGATAGTCGAGACACTCGACTATGGCCTTCTTTCTAGATTTTAATTTATGGGCTCGAGAATCTATGATATTCAAATCATAATCATAGCTGCAACTCATTTTACCCAATGTGTTCCTTCCCGTTTTCTACTCTCGCTGCTTGCTTGCTTTCATTGGCTTTTTATATCCTTGCCATCTGGCCACATCCAATCCATCCTTTACATCCAAAACAGCTAACCTGGCCGACGACAGCTATTCATACAAAGAACTATGTTTTACATATATATCCATTTTTACATTTAGACTAGGTTTTAGGTGGGATGATAGCATTTTATTTCCTATACGAATTTCAGGGAAGCTAGGAAGGAAGTTCAGTTGGACTTGAGGGTATGAACTTGTCTTTTTCTATGTACGAGTGTGTATATATATATCCCAACAAAAACAAAGTTGTAAGAATATTGTTAAAAACTAATATTTAATTTCACATTCATTTTTTTATTTTCAGCGCACCCATACTTATTTAAATTACTTAAGAACTAATTAGTTTTTAGCAAATACCATATTGTTATAGTAATAGATCTGAAAAACATAACAAAAGAACTTATTTTTATACCATTTGATCCAAATATGTTCTGAAATTAAGACCACCATCAACTCGAAAACGGAACGAAAACGACTCATTTAACTTTTTTAGTTCCTACCAGTTTGTTCTTGAATTAAAACATTCAGCTTAAAATAAGAACATTTGTACTTACATGGTTATTAAGAACGAATGTTCTCAATTCAAGTACAATGTACTTGGTTTTTTCTCTCTGTGTGGGAAAATGATCACCACCGTGAAGTTCGTGGTCGGTTTTCAATTTGGTCTGAGGGACAAGGTTTGTGGTATGTCATTGTATAAAAATAGTGCATCCCTTCATATTATTGTTAGGCAACCCCTAGCTTTGGAGCCAGCTGTTAAAGTCACCTGCTATAATGCTATTTTTGTAAGGATTTCCTTGTTTGGTGCAATTTAGGTGAATATGAGACAAAACTTTTGTTTGAAGTTCATAATAGCTCCGGCAGAATCAAAATCGTTGTTAAGACTTACTGCTTTGTGCTGTATCGAATTCTGGATTAGAATTCCTACTTTACCGTGGGAATTGTTTAATGTTTTTTGTGTATGAAAATAAAGTTGATTGGGATGGGAATGTTATGAAGGGAATGTATATGGGTTTATTCCAGGCTTTTGAGCTATACCATTTTAGTAACAAGAAAGGAAGTTAGCTTCGGCAAGCAGAAGCTTATATACCCTTGCAGCTATAATTATTAAATTTAAAAACACAAAAAATGATATTCCCAATAGTATAAGATAATGTGTCAAAAAACACCGAAGCTATAATTTGTTTCATATTATTTTATTACCAATTTTTCGATCGTTCCTATGGCAGCTATATGATATAGTCTTCCGATTTTGATAAAACTTAATTCGAAATTCAGAACTAATTAAAAAATGGTATTTTCAAGAGTAGGAGGTTATATGTTAAAAAACACCGAAGCTATAATTTGTTTCATATTATTTTCCCAACAATTTTGCGATCGTTCCTATAGCAGCTATATGATATAGTAGTCCGATTTTGATAAAATTATATTCGAAATTCAGAACTAATTAAAAAATGTTATTTCCAAGCGTAGGGGGTTATATGTTAAGGAACACCGAAGCTATAATTTGTTTCATATTATTTTCCCACCAATTTTACGATCGTTCCTATGGCAGCTATATGATATAGTCTTCCGATTTTGATAAAACTTAATTCGAAATTCCAAACTAATTTAAAAATGTTATTTCCAAGCTCAGGATATAATTTTATTTAATTTTCTTTCCGATTATTCCTATGGGAGCTATAAGATACAGTTGTCCGATCCAGCTGGTTCCGACTTATATACTACCTGCTAAAGATATAAGACTTTTGGGAAAGTTTCAGCCCGATAGCTTTAAAACTGAGAGACTAGTTTGCGTAGAAACGGACGGACAGACGGACATGGCTAGATCGACTCGTCTAGTCATGCTGATCAAGAATATATATACTTTATGGGGTCGGAAACGTCTCCTTCACTGCGTTGCAAACTTCTGACTGAAATCAATATACCCTCTGCAAGGGTATAATTGTAGTTGGTCGTAATTGTTCCTGTAGCCGTTACAGTTCCACTGCAGGAGTAGTACCATTATAATAAATTGAACAACAGTTTACTTGGTGAAGAAGAAATCGTTTTATTTCTTGATTTGAGTGGACTGCATTTCATTTATTAAATTTGTCACATTTTTTGGTGTTCGATGCGTCCAGTGGTAGTCTTTACGCAGCACCAAAATATATTAAAAGGGCAGAGTTAGTGTTTCAAATACCAAAAGGAGAATAAGATTCAAATCTATATAACGGCTGTAACGCGTTTATCAACATTCCGGGCCGCCCTGAAACAATGAATTAGGCAGTACTGCTAACTTGGTGATGGGCCGGGTCATCTCTCCAGTAGACGTCTTAAGTTTAACAGCGCGTACAAGTCCATCAGGTTCAGGATGAGCTTCCACTACACGGGCTAGTATCCAAACTGCTGGAGGGAGATTTGAGTCCTTGACGAGGTCTACATTGCCTACTGCGATGTTGCGTTCCTTGTTGCTCAACTCTCGACGTTGCTGTAGGGATGTTAAATACTCTTGGTGCCAGTGTCAGGTGTGTAGCATAACGGTCGCGAGTTTACCACTGCACTGATCTAAGCAATCAGAGTTTGCATTTGTTCAAAGGCTTGAAAAGTTTTTCCCACAACTCGACGCAGATGTAGTTTGACGGAACGTACTGATGACTCCCACTTTCCTCCCCAATGTGGCGAATGAGGAGGAATGAAGCTCCACTTAATTCCATCATTGGCCAGCGATTGTGTTAGATTGCGTTGATGCTCCTGCGAAGATAAAAATTGCTGCATCTCATCTAATGCATTTGTTCAAAGGCTTGAACGGGTTTTCCCACAACTCGATGCAGTTGTAATGTAACGGAACGTACAGATGACTCCCACTTCCCTCCCCAATGTGACGAATGGGGAGGTCTAAAACTCCATTTGATTCCATCATTGGCAAACGATTGTGTTAGTTTGGGTTGATGCTCCTGCGAAGATAAAAATTGCGGCATCTCATCTAATGCCCGCTTGGCACCAACCAAATTCGTCCCTGAAGATCTGTGAGCATTTTCGTCGAAGGGACATAAAACGCCAAAGACATGCCAGGAATGTGTCTGTTCTCAGATCGATGGCCATTTCCAAATGTATCGCTGATGTTACAAGGCAAACAAAGAGGCATATGTAGCCCTTAGTTTTTCGGAGATTGCGCCCTCTTCTTTCCCTTAGTATAAATGGTCCAGCGTAATCACAGCCTGAGTGCTGGAAGGGTAAAGCTTCTGTTATACGGATGCTTGGTAGATCGGCCATGAATTGGTGCTATGAAACAAATGAGACAGATCTCCCTCTAGAACAGTTGTGAATGGGCGTACAATTAAAAAATGGGCCGGAAACAAGTAGCTAAGGTCAGTGTCAGGTGTGTAGCATAACGATCGCGAGATCACCACAGCACTGATCTGAGCAATAAGAGTTTGCATTTGTTCAAAGGTTTGAACAGTTTTTCCCACAACTCGATGCAGATGTAATTTAACGGAACGTACTGATGACTCCCACTTCCCTCCTCAATGTGCCGAATGGGAAGGTATAAAACAAATTGCAGCATCTCATCTAATGCCCGTTTGGAACCAAAAAAATGTTTCCCCTTATCGCTGAAGATTTGTGAGCATTTTCCTCGAAGGGACACGAAACGCCGAAAACATGCCAGGAATGTGTCTGTGCTAAGATCGGTGACCAGTTCCAAATGTATGGCTGATGTTACAAGGCAAACAATGGGACATATTTAGCCCTTAGTTTTTAGGGGATTGCGCCCTCTCCTTTCCTTTAGTATAAAAATGGTCCAGTGGAATCATAGCCTGAGTGCTGGAAGGGTAAAGCTTTTCTTATACAGATGCCTGGTAGATCGGCCATGAATTGGTGCTCCGTGAGTTTACGTTGCAGTTGTGAACCAGATTCCTTATCAGGTTACGCGCACCAAAGATGCAGTACTTTTGACGAGCATTTACAAAGGATGCAGAAGCTCCTTGATGAAGATTTGTCATATGCTCGTTTTCCAAAATCATTCTTGTGATGCGGTTCGACTTCGAAAGCAGTATAGGGTGTTTTACATCAGCTGGTAACTGTTGTCCAGTCGTCCACCAACTCAAAGAAGGCCATCCTTGAAATTAATCGGCGAGAGCTTCACCAACTGGGAGCGGCTGTGAAGAGGCCTGTTTTCCGTCAGTAGTTTGCGGTCCTCCATGAAACATCTCTGAGCCTCTTCCAGGCAAAGATGAGCATCAAAGGTGAGCGTCATTACATATGCCAGCGATACAGATTTAATGGCCTTGGTCTTTTGGATAAAGCGAAAGGCGTAAGCTACAACGCGTACCAGCTTTGTCCAGGACGAAATGCGTTGAGTCAAAGCTTAGATTGGTGACAATGAGCAGCTTTCCTGTGCGGCTAATGCGGTGGTCTTCACATCTTCTTTGCCATGGCCAGAAAATGAACCAGAATGGGCTCAGGAGACCCAACCGAAACCTAAGCCTTACCAATTTACATTAGGGAGAAAATCTCTAACGCCCTGGTCAACAAAATTGTTGCACTGACCGGGGACGGAAACTTCCATGTTGTTCCGGTCACAAAAGACGATTTCCATGAAACCAAGCTTCAGACCAAATCTGAAGAACATTTCCGAGCAGTATCCAAATACCTGGAGGAAGCTAGGAAAAGCTACTACACGTACCAACATAAAAGCAGCAAGGGCCTGCAAGTGGTACTAAAAGGAATCGAGCCCGACGTAACCGCCAAGGAAGTTATCGATGCTCTCAAGGAAAAAGGGTTTTCTGCAAAGAACGTCAGTAACATTATAAACAGGAAAAAAGAGCCGCAACCACTCTTCAGGGTCGAGCTGGAGCCAAACAGCAGAGTCTTGAAGAAAAATGAAGTGCACCCCATTCATAAACTGCAATACTTATTGCACCGAAAAATTAAAGTGAAAGAGCCACATAAAAGGAACGGCCAGTGCAATGCACAAATTGTCAGGAGTATGGACACACCAGGGCATACTGTTCACTTCGAACAGTCTGCGTAGCTTGTGGAGACTTCCACAATTCGGCTAACTGCCCTGCCAACAAAGAAGATCCCAAAAAGAAAAAATGCGTTAACTGCCAAGGTAACCACACGGCAAACTACAGGGGCTGTCCGATCTACAAGGAGATGAAGGACTGCATGCGAAAAGTGACAGCAAAGCGTCATCAGAATACCCAAAATGCGTACACTTACTCGCGTACGACGCCGGAAGTATTTTTCGGCACGGCTGCAAGATCCTCATTTGGTCAACTAAATACCCAGAAGGGCTTCTCATACGCCGATGCCCTTCGATCGGGGACGGAAAACCCACTCCAGTCTAATCTAGGAAACGCTCAGCAGATCCAAGTACAGTCGCAAAGCACTCTGGAAACTATGATGGTCACCATGCAACAAAGTATGATGGAATTTATGTCATTCATGAAAACGACCATGCAAACACTGGTTCAAAACCAGAACATGGTGTTACAGCTACTTGCAGCTAAGCAGTCCAAATAATCAGATGGCAAATCTACGAATAACAATGTGGAAGGCCAATGACGTTTCACGGCACAACCTTGAAGTAACACAGTTCCTGAATGAAAATAATATCGACATTATGCTACTGGTAGAGACTCACCTCACAAACAAATACAATTTCCAAATAAGAGCCTACACTTTCTACCGCACAGATCACCCATGGTAAAGCCCACGGCGGAACCGGCATCCTAATCAGGGAACGCATCAAGCACCACTTTCACCAAAGGTTTTCAACTAATTACTTGCAAGTCACGTCTATCAAAGTGCAGTCAGGCAACGGAAACCTCACCATAGCCGCTGTCTACTGCCCGCCTCGCTTTATAATTTCTGAAGGACAATTCATGGACTTCTACAACTTGCTTGGAGATCGCTTTATAGCTGCAGTGGACTATAATGCCAAACACACAGACTGGGGATCACGTCTTGTGACTCCCAAAGGAAGGCAATTATACAATGCAATCATAAAACCGAACAATAAAATAGATTATGTTTCCCCTGGCAGCCCCACATACTGACCAACAGACCCCAGAAAAGTTACAGACCTAATAGACTTTGCGGTGACAAAAAAAATTCCCCGCAATATAATAAGCGCCAAAGCGCTTTCGGACCATTCGCCAGTGCTAAAAACTCTTCTTCAAAGTACAAGAACTACAGGGTTGCCCATATTCGACGGACCCATCTGACGACGCCATAACTTTTGACAGAGATGCCAGATCGCTTAATGACATACCGCGTTTGAAGCGTCAGTCCAAGCAGATTTTTACCATGGAACAATACACGCCACGCGAGCGCTCTGAAATAGTTGAAATTTACATTCAACAGAACAAGTCAATTGTGAAAACTCAACGTGCTTTTAAAAAATTAAAAAATGTGAAAAGTGCGCCTTCTAAGAACACCATTAAGCGTTTATACGAAAAATTTACGACTGGTGAGGCTCTTTCTAATCCGAAGAGGCCAAATAAAAGTCGACCAAGGCGATCGGACGAGAATATCGCTGCCGTACGAGCCAGTGTTGAGATGTCCCCAAGAACATCCCAAAAACGCCGTTCTCAGCAGTTGGGCATGGCCACCGCGTTCGCCCGATTTGACGCCGCCTGACTTCTTCTTGTGTGGATATTTGAAGTCAAAGGTTTACGTTAACAAGCCAAGGACCCTAGAAGAGCTCAAGGACAACATTCGTGAAGAAATAGCCGCTATTCCGGCCGAAATGTTGGCGAAAACGATGGAAAATGCTGCAAAAAGGGCACAATACGCCATCAACGCCAGAGGCGGCCATTTGAAAGATATCATATTCAAAAATTGATGTAAACAAATCTACTTGGAACAAATTAAATGATTAAGATTGCCAACCGCCAAATTTTTATTTTTTTCTTTGATTTAAAAAAAAAAAACATGGGTCCGTCGAATATGGGCAACCCTGTACAGATCACCTCCTCAGGCTGACGTCGCACAGAACCAACTGGTTAAAATATAAAAAGTATGTAAGCTTACACATCAAATTAACCCCTCACCACAACATCGAAGCGGACAATGACTGCTGTTGAAAAAGTATTCGTGGAGGCAGCCTCTATCTCAACACCACAAGGCAGGGACGTGCAAACCAACCACTTCAAAACTAATCTGCAAATTGAACGGTTAGTCCTAGAAAAGAGGCGCCTGCGACGTGCCTGGCAAACCAACAGATCGCCGTCATCAAAACAGCGTCTTAAGGAAGCCACTCGCACACTAAATCGAGCTCTAAAGCAAGAAACAGAAAATGCACAGCTGCAGTACATTAAAAAACTTTCGCCAACCAGTACAAAACATCCTCTGTGGAGGGCTCACCCAAATCTGAGCTCTCCAATCGAAACAGTCACTCCGATAAGAATTTCATCTGGCATCTGGGTCCGCAGCGACGAAGATAGAGCCGAAACTTTTGCTTTTCATCTCAGAAACGTCTTCCAGCCGAACCCTACCACTGGTTCATTTTTCCTACCACAAATCGAATCTGAATCTATTTCCCTACCACCATTGTTTCAGCCAAAGGAGATCGCGAAATTCATTGGGGAACTGAAACCGAAAAAGGCCCTTGGCGGTGACCAAATAACCCCAAAAATGTTAATTGAACTTCCAAACTCTGCCATTGAGGTTATTTGTAAGCTTTTCACTGGGATCATAAGTCTCGGCTACTATCCGAAAAAATGGAAAAAGTTTATTATCATTACGGTACCGAAGCCCGGAAAAGACCACACAATTCCGTCATCATACAGACCAATTAGTTTATTATCGTGTCTGTCTAAGCTGTTCGAAAAATGCCTTCTAACTCGCATAATACCATATCTAGAAGCACACAATATTATCACTCCTCATCAATTTGGATTTCGTCAAAACCATGGAACAATCGATCAAGTTAACAGAATAACATCAGAAATACGCACAGCCTTTGAGCATCGGGAATACTACAGCGCAATATTCCTCGATGTATTTCAAGCCTTCGATCGAGTATGGCTAGATGGCCACATGCACAAAATCAAAACACACTTGCCTGATTACACTCACAAGCTTCTTGAGTCGTATCTATACAACAGGACCTTCGTAGTAAGGTGCAACATAACAACATCCGACGACTACATTATCAAAGCTGGAGTCCCGCAAGGAGCACGCTAGGGCCTACTCTGTTCCTCCTATACACAGCGGATATTCCCACGAACGAGCAGCTAACAACATCTACGTTCGCTGACGACACCGCAATTTTAAGTCTCTCGAGGTGCCCAGGCCGAGCCACAATACAGCTAGCAAACCACCTCCTCGTAGTAGAGAGGTGGCTATCTGATTGGCGGATTAAAATAAATGAACAAAAAGATAAACACATAACGTTTACTCTCAACAGGCACTATTTTTGAATAATACCAAGTCAACGATGTAACGTATCTCGGCGTCCACCTTGACAGACGACTAACCTGGAGAAGACACATCGAACGCAAGTGTAATAGTTTACTTCGTGTAGATTTTTATATATATAGTATAGTATAGTAGTATATAGCTATGCTCACTTATTCTGGAGCGCGGAGGTATATGCATGTACTTGAGTTTGGCTGAGCGGCCGGCGTGCAGCAGAATGCTGACACTTGCACTTTCTGTGTACGCCGCCGATCGACTCATATTTCGGCCACTTAGGTTTATGACCGGGCCTTTGTTTATGTAAACACTGCAACAGAGTGTTACAGTGTGTTTGCTTCAAGTACTCTTGGTACAGTAGATATTAAATATAAGTGCATACTATATCTCCCTCATTTTGAAAAATAACGTAATATAATGGAGCTATTTTCTTTGATATTATTTATAGCAATAAGATTAAAATTCTTTTTTTGTTTTTAATTTGTTTTATATTTTTTTTTTTGTGTATACTTATTTTAGATATGGTTATTCTATATGTTCTTATATTATGTATGGCCATACGTGATACATTTATGAAATAAAATTGATTATGAAATAAAGAGTTTTAATCTATCTTTATGTACTATCAAACAAAAACACCTCGTAACGAGGTAAGAAGTAGTGGCGAACGCGCCTTTAACAAAAATTTCTGATATCAACAATTGTGACGAAAAATGATATTACATTCGATAAAATAAATAAACTATATTAAATTTATGATTTCGGCCCGCAACAGTAAATATTTATTTACCTACACGTAGATTTTCCGTTGTAGTGTGCCGAATACATAAATTTAATATAGCTTATTCATTTTATCGAATGTAATATCATTTTTCGTCACAATTGTTGATATCAGAAATTTTTGTTAAAGGCGCGTTCGCCACTACTTTTACCTCGTTAAGAGGTGTTTTTGTTGGATATCAGAAGTTTTTTTTGCACAAGAGTTTAAGTACCCCAATACCATGACTAGGAGTCGTCCCCATATGGCTTGGCTATTGAAAAACCCAACACACAGATTCGACCCACAATCTTACCTGAACGCCACCTTAAATTAGGCACAACAAGTTTTATCGCTTCAATTACCTATTTTAATAGCGCAAGTTTGGAGTCTCAAGGGCTGTTTAGTTTCAGATTCCTAGAAAAATCTGTCGTTTTTTACATTTCCCGCCGAACTAGCGGGTTTTTCCAAAGTGGTAGAACAAATAGATCAAGTTTCCTATTTCGATTAGCTTCAGGTAAGTAAAGGACCCTAAAACCATAACAGATTTCCCGTTTGAAAAAATCTAATAAGAATTTTTTTTATCAAATTGGTTTTTTTCTTGTTTATTCCAATAAGTATGAAATATTTCCTATACGGAGCTGAAACGAATTGCACTTTTTATCGCTTAATATCTCCCAAACGGTAATTTTTGAGGCAAAAGTGTTATATATCAAAAGTTGAGGAATCTCAAGGGCTATATGCTTAAAAATTTAAAAAGAAAACGTTTGACTCAATTTTGAGAAAATAGTCAAAAAGTGGTTTTAAAAAATAACTTTTTGTCATAACTCTAAATCTATTATATTCAGACAATTTTACTATATAAAAAGTATTTAGCAAATTAAATTATCTTTTCAGAGATGTATAGCACGTTCCTGTAGCATTAGTTGTTTAGATACTATAAGCATTTTAAATCTGGTTTTTTTCTTTGATTTCCCGCTAAACTAGCGGGTTTTTCCAAAAGTCGTAGAACAAACGTTTTCTATTTCAAGCAACTTTATATACCCATAGGGTTTTCAAAACCCTTAAACTAAGATGGGATGCATACAAACCCACAAACAAAGGGACAAACATTTTGATTTTGGGAAGAAGAAAATCTTGTTTTTTGAATTACTTTTGAATGGGACATCGACGTGTATTCTCAGTTAAAATAAAACTAGCTAAACAGCCGGGGGTTTTTATCCCCACCGTATCCAGCAGCTCCAATTTTCAAAATTTTTACTTTTACACTTTCACCTTATTTTCTCCCAAACAAATCTATATTTCGAAAGTCTTGGTATGCAATCTTCTTAGTTTTTGCGAATCCTTTCGATTGATGTATCACTCGTTACGATCGGACCATAATGGCAGATTTTCAATTCTGCGGCTATATATAGTAGTTGTCTTCGCACGCTCTCTTGCGCGCTTCGCCACTACGTGTACTGCCGTCCACAGTGATTTGTTTTTTATTTTTATTATTTATTAAAGTTATGTTATCTCTATCTCCTATTTGTTCTACCTTATAAGGACCTGTATATTTCAAATATAACTTATGTCCTGTTTCATTTTTCAATAAAACCTGGTCTCCTATTTTTAAATCGAAATCTAATCTAGTTTTGTCGTAACTAATTTTCTGTTTTAACTTATGAGATTCTAGCATTAGTCTAGCTCTCTTAATTGCCTGTTCTAATCTAATGTGGTCCAATAGTATCTACAATTACTATATCAAAAGCTCTTTGTGGAGTTTCGGTTATAGTTAGTGGGGTCTTAGTATGTAAGTCGACTTAGTTAGACTTTTGGCATTTAGGACATTTCTTTATGTACTCTTTTATGTCTTTGGACATATTTTTCCTGTAATAGTGTCTCTGGACCTTGGCCAAGGTTTTTGTAATGCCTGTATGACCACCTTGTATTGGATCATCATGGAATGTAGACAATATAGCTTCTTTTTCTTTATTATTATACCCGTCACTCGTAGAGTAAAAGGGTATACTAGATTCGTCGGAAAGTATGTAACAGGCAGAGGGAAGCGTTTCCGACCCCATAAAGTATATATATTCTTGATCAGGATCACTAGCCGTATCGATCTGGCCATGTCCGTCTGTCCGTCTGTCTGTCCGGATTAACGCTGAGATTTCGGAAACTTTGAGAGCTAGGCTATTGAGATTTGGCGTACAGATTCCTGAGCTTCTTACGCAGCGCAAGTTTGTTTCAGTAGACTGCCACGCCCACTCTAACGCCCACAAACCGCCCAAAACTGTAACTCCTACAGTTTTGATGCTAGATAGAAAATTTTAAATGAAATATATTAGTCTTGTCAATACCTATCGCTTAACCCAAAAAATTTTGCTACGCCCACTCTAACGCCCACAAACCTCCCAAGTAAAAAAGCTATGACGTCAGAGCCAGACAATGCGAAATGTTTTTACGCGTGTATGTGTGTGTATGTAAATAGTTGCCGGCCGAACTTAGCGGCAAAGAAAAAAGCACTGCCGGCGCTCAGAGAGAGCAAGGTGCGCGGCTAACTTATTCTATTGAATAATGAACAACTTATCCATTTTTCCCATTGACGGGCAAAAAGCTTTAAAGATCTGTAAATCTTTATTTATCTCTTTCAATGAATATGTATTAGTTTAATAAATACCTATAGATCTTCCCAAAAAACTTTCCCGTTTTCAGTCCAATGCCCTCAAACCAAGGTAGTTAAGACAAGCCTTGACACTAGATCCAGAAAATGACATACATACATACACATGTATTTATGCATGTGTGTGGGTGTAAAAAATTGCAAACTAATATCCGGGGCTAATAGAACTCTTTCAAACAACGCTATTCAACCAATTATTTTATTGAATAACTAGTGCAAACATTTATGTATATTTAAATGTACAGAATGTGCCTTAAAATTGTGTATGTTTAGCAAGCATACATAAATATAAATGTTTTTTGTCTATTTTATGTGTTGCTTTCTCATTCTTGGTGCTGGCTGTAGGCTGTAACAAATGCTAGTCAAAAGCAGAGCCGAAAAATGAGAGCAAGGGAGAGAGAACAAAGTGCGCGGCTAACTTATTCAATTAAATATTGAACAAAAAAATAATCTATTTGTCCTTTTTTCCCTCTGTCCTCCAACCACTTTACTTATAGCTGTAATTTTGTTGATTGCTTATGTTCAACGAACATATGTATATTAATACAAATTATTTTATTCTTTTTTATGTTGTGCTCTCTCTTTCTTGGCGCAGGCTGTAGGCTGTAACAAATGCTAGTCAAAAAAACAATGGCAAATACAGCGCTGCCAACGCTAAGAGAGAGCAGGTCAAAAAAAAAGAGAATGAAAAGCGCTGCCAACGATAAGAGCGTACAGTGCGCAGCTAACTTATTCTATTGAATATTAAACAATTTAGTCCTGTTCTCTACCCTAACGCCAATTCATTGGTCTACCAATTTCAATTACCTATTTCTGATTATTGTTAGATTTAAATTGCTGAAAAGCAACAGCATGGGCGCGGGAGGGAGGGCTTTTGCTCTTTGCATTTTTTCCCTTCTTAGTGCATTTTTATGCGCCAAAAGAGAGGTATATTTGGGGGAAAAGGACCGAAATCCGTGCACGTTAAATTGGCGGGCTAAAAGTTTACAGCGCTGTACATATTTCTGTTGTCTTTTAAAATGTATAAGTATGTTTATTTATGTTGTTTGTATGTTTAATCAATGCCTTTGATTGTCAAACAAAATAGGCAGTTCACTCTAACGCCCACAAACCGCCCAAGGAGTTGAGAAAAGCAATGACTTCAGACGTCACTCAGACAATGTACATATGTATACATCATTTTATTTCTGCATGTTTGTATGTAAATAGTTGCAAACTAAATTAAGCAGCGATTAGAACTTTTAAATTGAACATGAAACATTTAAATTGAAGAAAACATTATAGGCTCTAAAATTGTTCATATTAAGCAAACATACATAAATATTAATGTTTTCAGTCTATTTTATGTTTTGCTCGTCGTTTTAGACTCCCCTGTTTTCTACCCTTACACCATGTTATTGGTCTACTTAATTCCGATTAGGTTAATATAAGATTTAAGTGCCTGACAAACAATGGTATGGGCGCGGGAGGGAGGGCTTTTTGCTCTTTGCATTTTCTCTTACCGCAGTGCATTCACATGGGCCAAATGAGACGGAAGATTGAAGTAAAAGGACCGAAAATCCGGGCACGTAAAATTGGCGCGAAAAACTTTACAGCTCTGTAAATCGTTCTGTCTTCAGATATCAGATCAGATATGCATATGCACTGATTTAACCAATACCTATATACTGTCCCATAAAATATTTGCCACGCCCACTCCAACGCCTACAAATTTCCCAAGGAGTTAGAAAAAGCAATGACGTCAGGCCAGATAATGACATATATTTACATATGTATGTTTGCGTGTAAATAGTTGCAAACTGAATTGCGCGGCGAATATACATAACTCTTTTAAACTATGTATGTTTGGCTCTCTCTTTCTCGGCGCAAGCTGAAACAAAAAAAATGATAATGTTAAGCGCTGCCAACGCAAAGAGAGAGCAGAGTGCGTGGCTCACATGTTATATTGAATATTTGACAATTTAAACTATTTATCCTTTTCCCGTCTTTCCTCTGGCCAATTTACTTATTGCTATTATTTTGCTGTCTGTTGTTGCTTAACAATCATACATTAATATAAATGTTTTCAGTCTGTTTTGTCTTGCTCTCTCTTACTTGGCGCAGGCTGAAACAAAAGCGGGACAAGAAAATGAGAATGAAAAGCGCTGCCAACGCTAAGAGAGAGCACAGTGCGCGGCTAACTTACTCTATTGAATAATAAACAACTTAATTTTGTTCCCCTTTTGGCTCTACCCGAACACCAGTTAATTGGTCTACCAGTTGTATTTACCAAATTCCGATCAGGTTAATGTATGATTTAAATTGCAAAATCAATAGAAAGGGCGCGGGAGGGAGGGCTTTTTGCTCCTAGCATTTTCTCTCTTTGTGCATTTTTATGCGCCAAAAGAGAAGTATATTTCGGGGAAAAGGACCGAAAATCCGTGCATGTAAAATTGGCGGGCAAAAACTTTACAGCGCTGTAAATCTTCTGTTATCTCTTTAGTCTACGACTAACCATCGTAAGCGAATCTACTGTGCCGAATGCGATTTTTGCGAATTTTTTAAGTGTCTTTCTATTTAAAAGCGATATTCCTAACGTAAATTAACCTTTGCAAGCAATTTAACGTAAACTCAATAAATTAATTTTCCTTTGCTAAGAAGTTAACGTAAATTTGTGTTTTTCCTTTGCTAAAAAGTTAACGTAAATTTGTGTTTTTGCGCGCACGAATTTTGTTTAAGGAGTTGCGAAGTTTTAAAAAAATAAATTATTTGTAAGTAAAACACGTCAAGCGGGTTTGGTGGGCAAAAATCAACTGAATATTCTTTATTGATAATGTTTTAAAGAAAACTTAATTTAGGTTTACAGAAGTGCTTATTAGGTTTTCTTACGAATTATTCTGGTCGACATGTGTAAGATCGTTGGCCTCTAGTTAGCCTGAATTTAATAACGATCGATGAACTATGCATTTCCTGTTTACTGTGTTATATTGCTTATTTGGATTTTATATTTTCTTAGAACTTATTTTGGTTGGCATGTGCCAGATCGTTAACCTGTGCATTTCCTGTTTGCTGTATTACTTTAATATATTGTTTATTTAGCATTTAATGAGTTAAGCAATTCTTGTACTTTATTATTAAGAGGTGGTAAAGAAGAAATTGGGTTTTGGACATATGTGGGAAGTGAAGTGGGGTTATACGTAACTTCTCCCCCTTTTAGATAAGAATTCTCCTGAATTCTATTGTTATTGAGCTGAATTTTAATTTTTTTTATGTTTTAAAACAATGTAAGCAATTTATACAATTATTGACAAAAGTATGGTTGCATTAAGAAAATAATTTATGTCTTTATGTGTTTTTAATTTTCTTATGTTCGACCAGTTAATCTTATTATTTTCCAATATTTTCTCAAAAGTGATTTGTTAAGTAAAATTTTGAGTTTGGTTTGATTTCTCATATAAAATTCTTTTCTTATCTAATTCGTATGAATTTGTAAAATAATTATTTTCTTTACCTATTGTACAATTCGTAAAGTGTATTAGAATATTTTTTTTCATTTTAATTTCATTGCTGTTACAATTTTGATATAATGTTTCATTTTTAGCATTCTTAATTACTACGGTTTCTTCGTCTAGTTCTAATATTTGCATTTCATTTCTTTGTATCAGTTTGCAATTTTTCTTAAATACACAATGTTTACTTTTTCGCATTTCTTTTAATTTTTTGTTTGTTTTATAGGTGTATGTTGATTTTTTATAGTTAAATATCAGTTCTGATTCCTGATCTATTTCAAAGTTTTCTTCATTAGGCATCGGTATTATCTGTTGTATTTTTACTGTTATAAAGTTTTTTTAGTATTTCTATTGCGAATACTAAAAGATTATTTCTGAACATAGCCGTAGCTAACTTTATATGGTTTAGTTTGTTGAAATCGATATTTAATTTTTTTATTTCGTGATCTGTTAATATGCTGGGATGTAATATATTGTATCTAGCAGAAGCAACGTTATCCTGCAAATGTTCAATCTTATTTTTTATTAACTGAATTTTTATCTGTTGGTCGTAATATAAGTTCTCCTGGTATCTGTTATTTTCGAATTTGCTAATTGCATTCAATTGTCTCTCTATTGCCTCTCTATCTGATTTAACTATTTGTTCAATGTATTTTATTGTATCATTGAAATACGTATTTATGTAAATTTGCTTGCTTAATGCTTCATCTGTTTCCTGCATGTTTTCTTTAAATGTAGAGATATGATTCTCAACTTCTTTCCTGTCTTTATCGTCCATTGTTCCAAACAACCATTTTGCTGAACTACCTACTACATTAATTAATCCTCTTCTTTCGCGATTGTGGTTTCCATATAGGGTATACAATTTGTTTTTTGTTTCAGTTAGTTCCGATTGTAATATGTGTTTGTTGTCATTGTTTGTCATTTCTATGTTTTTTCCTATTTCGTTCAAAATATTGTCAATATCTTTTACGTTTATTATATGTACTACTATATCTGTTGTGATAATTATATCTTGATTTTTCATCTCTATTTGCGCATACCCGTCCTGATCAGGTATTTCTTGAATCGTTAGTGTTCCCGCTGTTGTTGTTATTGCCATTGTCATTAGTATTGTCGTCAGCAACATAGTCGTCGTTAGTATTTTCGAATTCACTCTCAGGTCACATATCCTCTTGTAGATTTGGTGCGGCTCCGTGTCTGGTCTGTACCTTAACTTCAAGGTGGCTTTTATCAGGTCCCAGTTGTCCGGCTCCGCGATATTTATTACTGCATCCTTTGCTTGACCCTGAATTGTCCTGTGGAATATTGTCCTTGTGGCTTCTCTCTTGAGTTGTGGGTCCTCTACCGTCTGTAACAGGTACTCCACGCTACTGAAGAAGGAGTTGATGGAGATTTCCCCGGTTCCCGTAAAGGTTGCCAAACGATTGATGTTTTTGAACAACCGCTCTTGTTGGGCTGGGTTGTTTCCATTTCCTTGGAGCTGTACATACGCTTGTTGCAGTTGCTCCAGCTGTCTTTCCCTTATGGCCAATTGTTCCAAAAGATCCGCTTGGGGCATCTGGCCGTTATCGTGAGCCATCCTGCTATTGTCGTATGAAGCGATCCTTCGCTGCCTTCTTATATCCAGGTTGAGTTGATTTCCTTCTGAGCGCTGTCTAAGTCGATTTTAGTTCGATCTCTACAGGAATTAATCCACTGATTTTTAGTTGGATTTAATGCTGTTGCGCTGCTTGGTCTGGTTTTGCTTTGATCAATGCACTTTTCTATGCACTGCACCACGTTCACTTAGCGGACTGATTTTTAGTTCGCTTCTGTTCGCTGACTTTTTATATTTTTTATTTATCACAAAAAATTTTTGTTATATTTTTATACCCTTGCAGAGGGTATATTGATTTCAGTCAGAAGTTTGCAACGCAGTGAAGGAGACGTTTCCGACCCCATAAAGTATATATATTCTTGATCAGCATGACTAGACGAGTCGATCTAGCCATGTCCGTCTGTCCGTCTGTCCGTCTGTCCGTCCGTTTCTACGCAAACTAGTCTCTCAGTTTTAAAGCTATCGGGCTGAAACTTTCCCAAAAGTCTTATATCTGTTGCAGGTAGTATATAAGTCGGAACCAGCCGGATCGGACAACTATATCTTATAGCTCCCATAGGAATAATCGGACAAAAAAATGAAAAAAAATTATATCTTTGGTGTTTTTTAGCATATAAACTCCTAAGCTTGGAAATAACAATTTTTAAATAATATTGAATTTTGAATTAAATTTTATCGAAATCGGACGACTATATCATATAGCTGCCATAGGAACGATCGGAAAATTTGTGGAAAAATAATATGAAAAAAATTATAGCTTCGGTGTTTTTCAACATATAACCTCCAACGCTTGAAAATAACATTTTTTAATTAGTTCTGAATTTCGAATTAAATTTTATCAAAATCGGACGACTATGTCATATAGCTGCCATAGGAACGATCGCAAAATTGGTAGGAAAATAATATGAAACAAATTATAGCTTCGGTGTTTTTTAACATATAACCTCCTACGCTTGGAAATAACATTTTTTAATTAGTTCTGAATTTCGAATTTAATTTTATCAAAATCGGACGACTATATCATATAGCTGCCATAGGAACGATCGGAAAATTGGTAGGAAAATAATATGAAACAAATTATAGCTTCGGTGTTTTTTGACATATTATCTTATACTATTGGGAATATCATTTTTTGTGTTTTTAAATTTAATAATTATAGCTGCAAGGGTATATAAGCTTCGGCTTGCCGAAGCTAACTTCCTTTCTTGTTTTTCTTCACGTTAAGTTCGATTTGAATAATCACTGGACCCTCTTTAATTAAAAAGGATCCTACCGGCTGCGCCAATTTTGTTTTAAGGAGTTGCGAAGTTTTAAAAAAATAAATTATTTGTAAGTAAAACACGTCAAGCGGGTTTGGTGGGCAAAAATCAACTGAATATTCTTTATTGATAATGTTTTAAAGAAAACTTAATTTAGGTTTACAGAAGTGCTTATTAGGTTTTCTTACGAATTATTATGGTCGACATGTGTAAGATCGTTGGCCTCTAGTTAGCCTGAATTTAATAACGATCGATGAACTATGCATTTCCTGTTTACTGTGTTATATTGCTTATTTGGATTTTATATTTTCTTAGAACTTATTTTGGTTGGCATGTGCCAGATCGTTAACCTGTGCATTTCCTGTTTGCTGTATTACTTTAATATATTGTTTATTTAGCATTTAATGAGTTAAGCAATTCTTGTACTTTATTATTAAGAGGTGGTAAAGAAGAAATTGGGTTTTGGACATATGTGGGAAGTGAAGTGGGGTTATATACTCACGCGAGTTGTTGCTGCTTTTGCCGACGTCGCTGCCGCGATTTGCTGATGACTGGTTGCTGCGCACTTTGCTAAGTACCCTTTTTAAAGTAATTTTATTAACAATAACAAACATTTCTATTTTCATATTGTACATTTTTTTCTGGTAAATTTTCAATTTTAAATTTTTTTCATTTGTTTATTTTTCATTTTAAAGTAGTTTTATTGACAATTATAAATATTTATATTTTCATATTTAAAATTTTTTTCGATTAAATTTTAGATTTTAAATTTTTCTAATCGCTTCGCACTTTTTTCTTACTTATAGAAATATAAAAAAATTGCATTTTTAAAGGCTTTTTTTATATTTTTATAAATGTACGTATTTATTATCTAATAGTCCTATAAGTTTTAGTCTTTTTAAAGACTAACACTTATAATTCTATTTATTCTATTTATAAATTAAGGTATTTATTTATTCACTTATTTAAGTATTTCAATATTTTGATAGTCATATCAGTTTTAGTCTTTTTAAAGACTAACACTTATAATTCTATTTATGAATTAAGGTATTTATTTATTCACTCAATTAAGTGTTTTAATATTTGAATAATATTTGTTAGTTAGTTAAAGTAGACATTATAATAATATTTGAAGACTAGGTCTTTTTAAAGACTTTTTTTTTGATTACCATTATTTTATATCTTCAATATTTCTATATACTAATAAAATAGTTCTAATAATTTTGCTTAAATAATCCTTTTTTAAAAAATTACATTTACTATTTATATATGAAATTTAAAAAATTTTATAAAAATGCCTCGTTTAAATAGACCTACTGCATCTCAACGGGCTAGGAATCAATTATTAAGAAATAGGGCAAATAGGGAAAACATTGAGTATGCAGAGATGGAGAGGATAGAAAATGTAGGAGCTCATCGTAGGCGAAGGGAAAATATTTTAGTCAGGGATGCAGAGCAGGGCGTTAATACAGCGTCTCGTAGGTCAAGACGCCTTAATCTTACCGCTCGTGCAGTCGAACAAGCTGCCGATACTCAGCGTCGTTCAGAAAGGTGACAGTTTAGCGAGCTTAGAGATATAGAGAAAGATCAAGACACAGCGAACCGTAGGGAAAGGCGGCGAAATAGCCAAGTCCGAGCTACAGAGCAGGTTCAAAATACTGCTGACCACTCGGAAAGGCGCTTGTATCCTGCTTTCCGTGCGGATGAGCAAGCAGCCGATACTAGGCGTCGTTTTATTAGGCGGCAAAATAGCCAAGTCCGAGCTACAGAGCAGGTGCAAAATACAGCTAACCACTCGGAAAGGCGCTCGAATCCTGCTTTCCGTGCGGATGAGCAAGCAGCCGATTCTCGGCGTCGTTCAATTAGGCGCTTAGATCCTACGTATCGTGCGGGTGAGCAAGAAGCAAATACCCTGCAACGAGCACAGGTTAGATCAACACAGGATCGCCTGTTGGAAAGAGGAAAGGATAGGGCTAGGAGAGCTACAGCTAGAAGTGTTAGGGATCGCAGGGTCGTCGAGCAGGCGAGGAATACACTGGCTCGACGAAGTGCACGTATAGCTGCTCGACAAGCAGCTATCGATGCAATTCAAAATATAAGTCAAAGAGTTAGTCAGTATAGAAGCCTTAGTGGAAACAGGGAAGCAGAAAACCTTCGGAACTCAATCCGAAGTCTGGAGATACGGCTTATTATGTCTCAGGAGCATAGGCCCAGTAGAAGACCTTCTGAATTGGAAGTTCTTATAGCCACTTTTAATAAAAAAGTGATCAGATTTGCTTTTGTTGTAAAGGATTGTGGTTCCCAAAGCAAATAAATAAGCTTTCTGGAGCCTATTTAGAAGAACATTGCGAGTTCAGGGAAGAGATTTACCAAATTACAAGCCAGCTTGCTTTCACTGGTGAATCCTTTAAGTTCTGTGCAACCTGTCACAGCAATATAAAAGCCGGCAGAAAGCCCAAGCAATTTAACGTAAACTCAATAAATTAATTTTTCTTTGCTAAGAAGTTAACGTAAATTTGTGTTTTTCCTTTGCTAAAAAGTTAACGTAAATTTGTGTTTTTGCGCGCACGCGAGTTGTTGCTGCTTTAGCCGACGTCGCTGCCGCGATTTGCTGATGACTGGTTGCTGCGCACTTTGCTAAGTACCCTTTTTAAAGTAATTTTATTAACAATAACAAACATTTCTATTTTCATATTGTACATTTTTTTCTGGTAAATTTTCAATTTAAAATTTTTTTCATTTGTTTATTTTTCATTTTAAAGTAGTTTCATTGACAATTATAAATATTTATATTTTCATATTTAAAATTTTTTCCGATTAAATTTTTGATTTAAAATTTTTCTAACCGCTTCGCACTTTTTTCTTACTTATAGAAATATAAAAAATTGCATTTTTAAAGGCTTTTTTTATATTTTTATAAATGTACGTATTTATTATCTAATAGTCCTATAAGTTTTAGTCTTTTTAAAGACTAACACTTATAATTCTATTTATAAATTAAGGTATTTATTTATTTACTTAATTAAGTGTTTTAATATTTTAATAATATTTGTTAGGTAGTTAAAGTAGACATTATAATAATATTTGAAGACTAGGTCTTTTTAAAGACTTTTTCTTTGATTACCATTATTTTATATTTTCAATATTTCTATATACTAATAAAATATTTCTATTTATTTTGCTTAAGTAATCCTTTTTTAAAAAATTATATTTATTATTTATATTTTAGAGATATATTTTCCATTGGGGAAATTTAAAAAATTTTATAAAAATGCCTCGTTTAAATAGACCTACTGCATCTCAACGGGCTAGGAATCAATTATTAAGAAATAGGGCAAATAGGGAAAACATTGAGTATGCAGAGATGGAGAGGATAGAAAATGTAGGAGCTCATCGTAGGCGAAGAGAAAATATTTTAGTCAGGGATGCAGAGCAGGGCGTTAATACAGCATCTCGTAGGTCAAGACGCCTTAATCTTACCGCTCGTGCAGTCGAACAGGCTGCCAATACTCGGAGTCGTTCAGAAAGGCGACAGATTAGCGAGCGAGGAGAGGCGCTTGGATCCTGTTTTTCGTGCGGGTGAACAAGCAGCCGATACTAGGCGTCATTTTATTAGGCGGCAAAATAGCCAAGTCCGAGCTACAGAGCAGGTGCAAAATACAGCTAACCACTCGGAAAGGCGCTCGAATCCTGCTTTCCGTGCGGATGAGCAAGCAGCCGATTCTCGGCGTCGTTCAATTAGGCGCTTGGATCCTACGTATCGTGCGGGTGAGCAAGAAGCAAATACCCTGCAACGAGCACAGGTTAGATCAACACAGGATCGCCTGTTGGAAAGAGGAAACGATAGGGCTAGGAGAGCTACAGCTAGAAGTGTTAGGGATCGCAGGGTCGTCGAGCAGGCGAAGAATACACTGGCTCGACGAAGTGCACGTATAGCTGCTCGACAAGCAGCCATCGATGCAATTCAAAATATAAGTCAAAGAGTTAGTCAGTATAGAAGCCTTAGTGGAAACAGGGAAGCAGAAAACCTTCGGAACTCAATCCAAAGGCAGGAGATACGGCTTATTATGTCTCAGGAGCATAGGCCCAGTAGAAGACCTTCTGGATTGGAAGATCTTATAGCCACTTTTAATAGAAAAGTGAAGCTTGGTCCCGATCAGATTTGCCTTTGTTGTAAAGGATTGTGGTTCCCAAAGCAAATAAATAAGCTTTCTAGAGCCTATTTAGAAGAACATTGCGAGTTCAGGGAAGATATTTACCAAAATGCAAGCCAGCTTGCTTTCACTGGTGAATCTTTTAAGTTCTGTGGAACCTGTCACAGCAATATAAAAGCCGGCAGAAAGCCCAAAGGTGCCATTTCCAACGGCCTAGATTTCCCAGAAATTCCTCATTGCTTAAGGGGGCTTACTCCCTTGGAGGAACGACTGATTTCACCTCGCCTTCCATTTATGATTATTAAGTCGATAGGTCATGAGCGTCAGAGTGCTATAAAAGGAGCTGTTGTAAATGTTCCAATTCCAGTAAGCAATATTGTGACGTCCCTCCCACGAGCTTTTAATGAAGCTGAGGTTATACAGCTCTACCTCAAGCGAAGAATGGAATATGGACATGATTTCATGGCAGAGACCATTAGGCCTTCTAAAATTGCTGACGCTATTAGATACTTAGTGAATACCGAGCTTTACAGAAATCATAATGTGTCAGTAAACGAGCAGTGGATCTCTGATTTTACATCCGAAACTGTTCCCTTCATAGCATCCAGCAGGAGGATGTAAATTCGGAGGCGACTAATTCCGATGAGAATGCGGAAGCCGAAGAGCTAAATCCTGGAGGACAAGAAACGATGCTTCAGAATAACCAGACACACAATGTAGGAATTCCTAGAATTACAATGGCTCCAGGTGAGGGCCAAAGACCTCTCGACGTGATTCTCGATGCTGACTCTGAAGAATTAGCGTTCCCAAGCATATATGCTGGCGTCAAGAGACCATCTTCAGAGAGTTATACAACCGTAGTTAGGTCTGAGCTTAGGAACGTAGATAGAAGAGGTTGTAGAACTGACAAATTATTCTTCAATTATAAGAAGTTGGAATTAATTAAAATTCGAAACAATATTTCAACTTGCTTACGTAAGCGCAGCGCCTCCAGCGCTATAACAGCTGCTAACGTACTTGATGAAGATTTTATGGGCAACTTAATTAGCCATGATGATGGATATCGAATTCTTAAAGATATTCGCACGTCTCCTGCTCACTGGAAAGAAGAAAAGAAGAAAGTCATGGCTATGATTCGCCAGTTTGGTTTGCCAACTTTCTTTATAACTCTGTCGGCCGCTGAAACTAGGTGGCCAGAGCTGATAGTACTGCTCAAGCGCAATGTAGATTGGGTTGAAATAAATGAAGAAGAAGCTTTAAATTTACAATTTAGGGAAAAGGCGCGCCTGATTAGGACAGACCCAGTGACGTGTGCAAGATATTTTGATTATAGATATAGGGAAGTTCTTAAGTTAATGAAGAAACCTGGGGGTATCTTTGGAAGTAATTTTGTTACTACCTATTATTGGCGAGTTGAGTTTCAACAGAGAGGTTCACCTCATATTCACGGTATGTTTTGGCTGAAAGATGCCCCGGAAGTGGATTTCAACAATGAAGAATCTATGTCTAGTGTAATAGCCTTCATTGATCAGTTTGTAACTGTGGATGTTACAAACACAGATTTGGCTCCGTATGTTGAATACCAAAAGCATAAGCACGGGCATTCGTGTCTTAAAAAGGTGCGCGGACAATCTGTTTGTCGATTCGGTATTCCACATCCTCCAATGCCCCAAACGGAAATATTGAAGCCACTTCCTGAAGAAACTCAAAACTTTTCTCTTCGCCACGAAAACTTTAACAAAATTCGTAGCTTTTTGCTTCGCGATCAATCAGATGATTTGATTAGCCATCTTAGCATATTTGAAAATTTTCTTTCTCATGATCAGGCGAGCCTCAGTTACGAGGACTACATACATATATGCTATTAGGTCTAGTTTGAAAAAACCACAGATTTTTCTGAAGAGAACATTTGCAGAAATTCAAGTTAATGCTTATAATAAACACATTCTTTCTATGCAAAGGGCAAATATGGATATCCAGATAATTTTGGACCCTTTTGCTTGCTGTAGCTACATAATTAATTATATTAACAAATCCCAAAGGGGTATTTCCAAGTTAATGCGAGAAGCAGCTAATGACATTCGAAGAGGCAATTCAAGCATTCGGCAAAAGCTACAGTATCTTGGTCACAAATTTGTTTCGGGCACTGAGATCTCTGCTCAGGAGGCCGTATATTGTTGTCTGGGATTGGCGTTGTCAGAATCTAGCAATAAATGCGTTCACGTAAACACCTTCCCTCCAGAACAACGAGTTCGTATGCTTAGACCTACAAGCGTCCTGCAAAATATGCCTCAGAATTCCACTGACATCTTTCAGAAAGGTTTGCTGGACAGATACGAACAAAGACCAGATTCTCATGAAGGCCTGTGTTTAGCCGATTTTGCTGCAAACTATGTGTTCGTACCCAAAGGTACTCAACATGACCACACCCAACAAATCAAGCAGTAGCCAAATTGGGAACAGTACCAGGCGCTCAGTAGCACTCACTGCAGATGAGAATTGCTGGTCAGCATATTATATCATATGTCTCACTAACTCACCATCTCACCGTCACAACGATACGCTGACCCGCCAATGCAGTCAGCACATTTGCGGTGTCAGCCGAGCCAACCACGCAACTGCTACCGTAATCATAATTCCCTGACCTACTTTAGAATATAGCTTCTTTCACTAACCATTACACTAAGCTTCCGTGTTCTAAGTAGAATATAAGCAGGTATCAAATGAAGAATAAATCAGTTATCAACACACCTCATAACTCCGCGGTTCTACTTCCTACCTCTGGGAATAGGGCTCGTAATACACTATCTCAACTAGCAGCTAACCACGTTAGCTCACCCTCAGCGCAGTTCAGCATCGCCTGTGGTCCGGCATTGCAGTAACCATCGTTACCATTGCCGCGACGCGATCGTCCTGCAGGTGTCTACTTCGGTTAGGCACAAACATTGGTGACCCCGACGTGATCCTTTAACAACAAAGGATCACACTCAAGCAACCCCCTTCCCACTAAAGGAACTTCAGCTTCATCCAGCTTCAAAGGATACGCTTCGTCTTCCAGCGTCACAGGAACTTCAGCTTAATCCAGCTTCACAGGATACGCTTCTTCTTCCAGCGTCACAGGAACTTCAGCTTAATCCAGCTTCACAGGATACGCTTCGTCTTCCAGCGTCACAGGAACTTCAGCTTTATCCAGCTTCACAGGATTCGCTTCTTCTTCCAGCGTCACAGGAACTTCAGCTTAATCCAGCTTTACAGGATACGCTTCTTCTTCCAGCGTCACAGGAACTTCAGCTTAATCCAGCTTCACAGGATACGCTTCGTCTTCCAGCGTCACAGGAACTTCAGCTTTATCCAGCTTCACAGGATACGCTTCTTCTTCCAGCGTCACAGGAACTTCAGCTTAATCCAGCTTCACAGGATTCGCTTCTTCTTCCAGCGTCACAGGAACTTCAGCTTCATCCAGCTTCACAGGATACGCTTCTTCGTCCAGCGTCACAGGAACTTCAGCTTCATCCAGCTTAACAGGATACTCAGCTTCATCCAGCTTCACAGGATACTCAGCTTCATCCAGCTTCACAAGATTCTTTGTTTCCAGGACACACAATATGTCTACTTCATTCATTGAGGAAACAAGTCACACAAGAATCGATTTACACAATCGATTACTAGACACCCAAAACGAGCTGCAAGGGAAAATCCAACAGCTCATTAAGAATTATGGCAAGGATTCTGCCGACCGACGCCACCGAGACGGATATTATTCCGGTAAACTAACTCAGTTAAACGATCTTTGGCAGCAGTTTTGCGACCTAGATGAAGAGGTCCAGCAAGCGGCACTACCCACTGGAAGTGAGTACTCTTCACGACTAGTAGCACTTAAAGAGCTGGTCGAAAAATATCAGAATATCTTTCTGGACAACATGCCGACTGGAAGCGGGCTTCCGAAGGCCCCCAGACGAACTTCGGCCAACATCAAGCTCGCAACAAGAGATCAAGTCAAAGGAGATTCCACAATTGACACGGTGATCCGACAGTTGCAGAGAAGATGCAACGAATTGGAGTCATCATTAACATTAGCCTCGAACGCTCCAACTGTCACCCCAGCCCTACAAAGGCACCTGGATCTCCATTGGGCGTTACTAAGGCAAGCCCACGACGAATTGGATAGCACACCTGGGGCCGCAGCTCTGGCAGAAGCAGAGCTAGCCCAATTCCACACATTATACGAGGAATACGAAATGAACCTGCTACGAGAAAACGACGCGCCAATGAGCCTAAACTTGGCACTTCCGCCAATTAGCATTCCGGAGTTCAACGGCGAGTATCTAGACTGGCCACGGTTCCATGATCTGTTCGTGGAATTGGTACATAACAAACCATATTCGGCCAGTCAAAAACTACATATTCTACAGAGTTCGCTTCGTGGTGAAGCGAGAAACGTCTTGACAGACACAGCCTTCTCACAGGGTGGCTATGACGACACCTGGTTGCGTTTAAAGGCCAGGTACCAGAACGGAAAAATACTAGTATTCGCCGCCATTGCAAAAATTATTGACCATAAGCCTATAGACGGCTCCTCGCGCCAACTAAGGGCCTTGCATGACACTATAAAAAATTCAATGAGTACTCTTAAAAACCTTGATATCAGCACAAAATCCTGGGATCCAATCCTATGTTTTCTTATCAGAAGAAAACTAGACCAGCAGTCTCTAGCTGCTCTTGAAAATTCAGCGGATGCACCAACGGAAATTCCAACGTTATGGAGTGTACTGACGTTTATTGAGCGGCGCGCTTGCATGCTGGAGACGATAAGCGCTCAACCCACAGCAACACTCCGCTATCAGTCAGTTCACAACGAAGAGAGCTGTAAGATTTGTCATCTAGGACCACATCATATTAGAGCATGCAGCCGTTTCCAGGAAATGGACCCCAAAACACGGCGCCAAGCCATTATTCAAATAGGAGCATGCACAAATTGTTTGTCTACAGCTCATAAGGTTGAAAACTGTGGATCACCGACCACTTGTCGAGTCTGCCAGCAACGGCATCATTCACTGTTACACCAAGGACCGACTAGCAATCCAGTGGCCGGCGCAGTAACCGTTGCAGGCTACGACCACGAAGGAGGATATACTTTGCTCGCGACCGCCAAGGTCTCATTACAAGGGCCAAACGGTCAATTACAAACATGTCGCGCTGTAATAGATGGTGGATCACAGGTGAATCTTATTTCAAGGAGAATGGCAGATCTGCTATCTCTTAAACAAAGGTCACCGATTGAAATATCTGGAATCGGAGGAAAGATATCAACAGCAATTAGATCAACACTAAAGCTCTCATCCTGTACATCAGGGTTTGAAAAACTATTAGAGGTATTTATTATGCCCACAGTCATTACAGACCAACCGTCAGTACCGATTACAACCGATCTTAATATTCCCGAGGGACTGCCGTTAGCAGATCCTGACTTTCGGCAACCAGGACCCATTGACCTAACTTTAGGGGCTGAAGTATTTTCTCGTGTAATTACCGGTGAATGTCTTGAACTAGGACCTAATAAACCTTTGGCACAAGGCACAAGGCTTGGGTATGTAATCACAGGTTATCTCAATAAAGAAACCTCATCTGATACGGAAATCAACCCCAATCTAATAGAAAACAGAGATGATTTTGCAGGACCGAACGCTGCTTATGAGCCAACGAAAGATAAAAATCCGATGAATATAGAACCGACGTCTCATCAATTCAAAACCTACAAGAAGGCTGACTTTGGTTCAACATTTCTAAACTTAACCAAGAAAGATCTTAGTTTTGTTGCAGAACGTCATCATACCATAGACGTGCCAAATGATCAAATTCTACGAGGGCACAATTTCAGTCCCCACGGTAATGTAAATTTTATCGCAAAGGGGAGTGTTCAGCAGCATCAAGAAGATGTGAAGGACCTGAATCACAAACAGGAACCGCCGCAATTGAAGATCCCCCGTGGTCAATGATTTGTTAGGTGCTTTCTATACAATTCGGCCAAGGGCGGACCGACATCACGCCTTTAATTGAGGGTACCCCTCAATGGGGGGGAGAATGTTCGTACCCAAAGGTACTCAACATGACCACACCCAACAAATCAAGCAGTAGCCAAATTGGGAACAGTACCAGGCGCTCAGTAGCACTCACTGCAGATGAGAATTGCTGGTCAGCATATTATATCATATGTCTCACTAACTCACCATCTCACCGTCACAACGATACGCTGACCCGCCAATGCAGTCAGCACATTTGCGGTGTCAGCCGAGCCAACCACGCAACTGCTACCGTAATCATAATTCCCTGACCTACTTTAGAATATAGCTTCTTTCACTAACCATTACACTAAGCTTCCGTGTTCTAAGTAGAATATAAGCAGGTATCAAATGAAGAATAAATCAGTTATCAACACACCTCATAACTCCGCGGTTCTACTTCCTACCTCTGGGAATAGGGCTCGTAATACACTATCTCAACTAGCAGCTAACCACGTTAGCTCACCCTCAGCGCAGTTCAGCATCGCCTGTGGTCCGGCATTGCAGTAACCATCGTTACCATTGCCGCGACGCGATCGTCCTGCAGGTGTCTACTTCGGTTAGGCACAAACACTATGAGTTTTCAAAAAGCCGAGGAAGAACTCGTCAAGGGAGAAATAGTGACAACGAAGCTGAAGAAGAAATTGATGTTTTAGGAGAAATTTATTTCGCGCTTCGCGACGGTAGTGGTTTTATTAGAGAAAGGAATAGGCCGAGTATTATTAGGTATAGCCCCTTCAATATTAATATAGATAGACAGAATTATTTTAGAGCATTAGTGATGCTTTTTTCTCCGTGGAGAGACGAACAGGTAGATTTAGTACAGAGAAATTGTGAGGAGTTTTACCTAGGGAATGAAGAGGCTATTAAAGCCAATTTTGATAGATTTAATTCCATAGTAAGTTTGGAAGACGCGCTTAGAAGGGCCATGGAAGTAGAGGAGAATAATGAGGAAAATATAGATGAGGAGGCCGCAGATAATGAGGAGTTTAGGGCCCTAGCTTTTCCGGAAATATCTTCTCAAATAAATGTTTTAAACTTAAACAATCATGTTCAAGAAATTGATCCGGATAGCAATATCCGGATAATAAAGCTCCCGCCAATTATTTCTGCTGAAAACTTAGCAACTTTAGTTAGATCCCTCAATTTAAAGCAAAAAACCTTTTTAACGCATGTTTTGCATAATGCAAGAAGAAATGCTAGTTTTTATGAGTTCGTAGGAGGCGGAGCAGGTGTCGGCAAGAGTAGACTTATTTCTACGCTATTTCAGTCCCTTTCCAAGGAGTAAAATGGTAGAGCAGGATGCGACCCAACTTCGGTTAAAATATTATTGTGCGCTCCCACAGGAAAAGGTGCTTTTGGAATCGGAGGCTCCACTCTTCATTCCATGTTCTCTCTCCCTGTAAATCAGGCTGGGTCTGCATTTAGGAGCTTAAGGCCTGATTTGTTAAATACCCTGCGTTCTAGATTTATTGATCTCAAAGTACTTATAATAGACGAAATTTCTATGGTCGGCGCAACAATGTTTTCCCATTTGGACTCTCGCCTAAAGCAAATTTTTTCCAACGTCGATGCTCCCTTCGGAGGTATTTCGGTCATCGTGTTCGGCGATCTTAGACAATTGCGGCCAGTATGTGATCGTTGGATTTTTCAGCCGCCGTCGCATGATCCATACAGTGCTATATTTGGATCTTACCTGTGGAGCCCTTTTAAGTTTTTCGAACTCACAGAGATAATGCGACAGCGAGATGACCAGCCGTTTGCAATTGCACTCAATAACATGGCGTCCGGCCAAATGTCGTCTGATGATATAAGCTTACTTAGAACCCGAATTTCCGATGAAAGTCAAGTACCAAATGACGCAATTCACCTTTTCTCAAGCAATCAGGACACAGATCGGTACAATAGGGAGAAGCTAAACTCGATTCCCACTGATCAGTTTAACTCGGAAGCTATAGACTCAGTTAAATCTGCACAACTTAGCTCAGAGCAGAGGAACAGATGTCTGGAACAAGCTAGGGCATTAAAAGCATCTGAAACACAAGGTTTGTGTACCTCACTGATTTTAAAAACCACTGCTAAATATATGATGACGGTCAATGTAGATACATCAGATGGTCTCGTTAATGGAGCCACAGGTGTTCTTAGGGAGATAGGCTTCAGTACGTCCAACACTCCGAGTATTCTTTGGATACAATTTTTAGATGAAAGCATAGGAGTTAGTGCACGATCAAAGTGCAGTCACCGTCAAGAGCCTTCATGGACCCCAGTTCTTAAGATTATCAAGAGCTTTCAGATTAATTCTAGCCAGGCCACTACCATTGACCGAAAGCAGTTTCCAGTGGTACCTGCAGAAGCCATTACTATTCACAAAAGTCAAGGAGCTACGTACAGCAAAGTGGTGGTTCACACTAGTCCAGGAATGCAAAGAGCTGCACTGTATGTAGCCTGTAGCAGAGCCACAAGTGCAGCAGGTCTTTATATCATTGGACCTTTCGTCCCTCCAAGATCCGCTCAGGACTCAGCTTCAGAAGAAGAGCTCCGAGAATTGCGTTCCGCTAAGTTACTGAAAACCCATTTCGATTGCTTACTCAATAGTCCGAACCTTCATGTCTTTTTCCATAATACGGAAAGCTTGCACTGCCACATTAGCGATGTATGTTCCGATCAGCTAATGCTTAAGTCTTCACTTTTGTGCTTCGTTGAGGCTTCCACATACTCAAATGAAGCATATGATATTCCTGGCTTTACCCCAGCAGTGCGACTAGATTGCCAGTCAGTAGCTAGCGGAGCTCGGCCAAAAAGAGGCATTCTCGTATTCATTCGAAACGAACTTTTTGAGAATGTTAGTCTTTGTTCAAGTGGTCGCTTTTTTGCTAATTCTACAAATTTAGCCTCTCCAGTGTTCGAGTTTGCCACCTTTAAGTACCGTTCTTTAGGGATTATTGTTATATATAAAAGTCCGACGTATCCATTGATAAAGTTTGAAACAGAATTTAAGGATTTATTTCAGCGGCACACGTTTTTAAATAGTAATTGTTTAGTGTTAGGAGATTTTAATTTGTGCCTTCACTCCATCTCTGGCTGCTGTAGGAGAATTTTCGATTTCTTAGGAGATGCTAAGGGTTTTAGTTCATTACTAGATTTGGATTCGTCCACAACCAATTGCAATACGCATATTGATTGGGCGTTTTCAAATATTTTCGATAATAGGGCCACTGCGCGCACATTTGAGACCACGTATAGCTACCACAGTGGTATATTAGTCAGCATAAGGGAGGCAGAGTAGGTAGTGTACATATGTATATACTTAAATATAATATTAATAATATATATTTAAAAAAAAACAAAAAAACCAAAAAAGAAATGTAGTAGTTAAAATTTAATAAATTTTTTATTAACAAAAAAAATTAAAAAAAAAAAAAATTGTGTCTGGCTGTCTGTGTATCTGTGTGTCTATGTGTCTGCTGTCTGCTGTCTGCTGTCTGTCTGTCTGTCTGTCTGTCTGTCTGTCTGTCTGTCTGTCTGTCTGTCTGTCTGTCTGTCTGTCTGTCTGTCTGCCTGCTGTCTGTCTGTCTGAATGTCTGTCTGCCTGTCTGTCTGTATGTCTGTCTGTCTGTCTGTCTGTCTGTCTGTCTGTCTGTCTGTCTGAATGTCTGTCTGTCTGTCTGTCTGAATGTCTGAATGGCTATCTGTCTGTCTGTCTGAATGTCTGAATGGCTATCTGTCTGTCTGTCTGTCTGTCTGTATGTCTGTCTGTCTGTCTGTCTGAATGTCTGTATGTCTGTCTGTCTGTCTGTCTGAATGTCTGTCTGAATGTCTGAATGGCTATCTGTCTGTCTGTCTGAATGTCTGAATGGCTATCTGTCTGTCTGTCTGAATGTCTGTCTGTCTGTCTGTCTGTCTGAATGTCTGAATGGCTATCTGTCTGTCTGTCTGAATGGCTATCTGTCTGTCTGTCTGAATGGCTATCTGTCTGAATGGCTATCTGTCTGTCTGTCTGAATGGCTATCTGTCTGTCTGTCTGTCTGTCTGAATGGCTATCTGTCTGTCTGTCTGTCTGTCTGAATGGCTATCTGTCTGTCTGTCTGAATGGCTATCTGTCTGTCTGTCTGAATGGCTATCTGTCTGTCTGTCTGAATGGCTATCTGTCTGAATGGCTATCTGTCTGTCTGTCTGAATGGCTATCTGAATGTCTGTCTGAATGGCTATCTGAATGTCTGAATGGCTATCTGAATGTCTGAATGGCTATCTGTCTGAATGTCTGAATGGCTATCTGTCTGTCTGTCTGAATGTCTGTCTGTCTGTCTGTCTGTCTGAATGTCTGAATGGCTATCTGTCTGTCTGTCTGAATGGCTATCTGTCTGAATGGCTATCTGTCTGTCTGTCTGAATGGCTATCTGTCTGTCTGTCTGTCTGTCTGAATGGCTATCTGTCTGTCTGTCTGTCTGTCTGAATGGCTATCTGTCTGTCTGTCTGTCTGTCTGAATGGCTATCTGTCTGTCTGTCTGTCTGTCTGAATGGCTATCTGTCTGTCTGTCTGTCTGTCTGAATGGCTATCTGTCTGTCTGTCTGTCTGTCTGAATGGCTATCTGTCTGTCTGTCTGTCTGTCTGAATGGCTATCTGTCTGTCTGTCTGTCTGTCTGAATGGCTATCTGTCTGTCTGTCTGTCTGTCTGAATGGCTATCTGTCTGTCTGTCTGAATGGCTATCTGTCTGTCTGTCTGAATGGCTATCTGTCTGTCTGTCTGAATGGCTATCTGTCTGTCTGTCTGAATGGCTATCTGTCTGTCTGTCTGAATGGCTATCTGTCTGTCTGTCTGAATGGCTATCTGTCTGAATGGCTATCTGTCTGTCTGTCTGAATGGCTATCTGTCTGTCTGTCTGAATGGCTATCTGTCTGTCTGTCTGAATGGCTATCTGAATGTCTGTCTGAATGGCTATCTGAATGTCTGAATGGCTATCTGAATGTCTGAATGGCTATCTGAATGTCTGAATGGCTATCTGAATGTCTGAATGGCTATCTGTCTGTGACTGTCTGTCTGTCTGTGACTGTCTGTCTGTCTGTGACTGTCTGTCTGTCTGTGACTGTCTGTCTGTCTGTGACTGTCTGTCTGTCTGTGACTGTCTGTCTGTCTGTGACTGTCTGTCTGTCTGTGACTGTCTGTCTGTCTGTGACTGTCTGTCTGTCTGTGACTGTCTGTCTGTCTGTGACTGTCTGTCTGTCTGTGACTGTCTGTCTGTCTGTGACTGTCTGTCTGTCTGTGACTGTCTGTCTGTCTGTGACTGTCTGTCTGTCTGTGACTGTCTGTCTGTCTGTGACTGTCTGTCTGTCTGTGACTGTCTGTCTGTCTGTGACTGTCTGTCTGTCTGTGACTGTCTGTCTGTCTGTGACTGTCTGTCTGTCTGTGACTGTCTGTCTGTCTGTGACTGTCTGTCTGTCTGTGACTGTCTGTCTGTCTGTGACTGTCTGTCTGTCTGTGACTGTCTGTCTGTCTGTGACTGTCTGTCTGTCTGTGACTGTCTGTCTGTCTGTGACTGTCTGTCTGTCTGTGACTGTCTGTCTGTCTGTGACTGTCTGTCTGTCTGTGACTGTCTGTCTGTCTGTGACTGTCTGTCTGTCTGTGACTGTCTGTCTGTCTGTGACTGTCTGTCTGTCTGTCTGTGACTGTCTGTCTGTCTGTCTGTGACTGTCTGTCTGTCTGTCTGTGACTGTCTGTCTGTCTGTCTGTGACTGTCTGTCTGTCTGTCTGTGACTGTCTGTCTGTCTGTCTGTGACTGTCTGTCTGTCTGTCTGTGACTGTCTGTCTGTCTGTCTGTGACTGTCTGTCTGTCTGTCTGTGACTGTCTGTCTGTCTGTCTGTGACTGTCTGTCTGTCTGTCTGTGACTGTCTGTCTGTCTGTCTGTGACTGTCTGTCTGTCTGTCTGTGACTGTCTGTCTGTCTGTCTGTGACTGTCTGTCTGTCTGTCTGTGACTGTCTGTCTGTCTGTCTGTGACTGTCTGTCTGTCTGTCTGTGACTGTCTGTCTGTCTGTCTGTGACTGTCTGTCTGTCTGTCTGTGACTGTCTGTCTGTCTGTCTGTGACTGTCTGTCTGTCTGTCTGTGACTGTCTGTCTGTCTGTCTGTGACTGTCTGTCTGTCTGTCTGTGACTGTCTGTCTGTGACTGTCTGTCTGTGACTGTCTGTCTGTGACTGTCTGTCTGTGACTGTCTGTCTGTGACTGTCTGTCTGTGACTGTCTGTCTGTCTGTCTGTCTGTCTGTCTGTCTGTCTGTCTGTCTGTCTGTCTGTCTGTCTGTCTGTCTGTCTGTCTGTCTGTCTGTCTGTCTGTCTGTCTGTCTGTCTGTCTGTCTGTCTGTCTGTCTGTCTGTCTGTCTGTCTGTCTGTCTGTCTGTCTGTCTGTCTGTCTGTCTGTCTGTCTGTCTGTCTGTCTGTCTGTCTGTCTGTCTGTCTGTCTGTCTGTCTGTCTGTCTGTCTGTCTGTCTGTCTGTCTGTCTGTCTGTCTGTCTGTCTGTCTGTCTGTCTGTCTGTCTGTCTGTCTGTCTGTCTGTCTGTCTGTCTGTCTGTCTGTCTGTCTGTCTGTCTGTCTGTCTGTCTGTCTGTCTGTCTGTCTGTCTGTCTGTCTGTCTGTCTGTCTGTCTGTCTGTCTGTCTGTCTGTCTGTCTGTCTGTCTGTCTGTCTGTCTGTCTGTCTGTCTGTCTGTCTGTCTGTCTGTCTGTCTGTCTGTCTGTCTGTCTGTCTGTCTGTCTGTCTGTCTGTCTGTCTGTCTGTCTGTCTGTCTGTCTGTCTGTCTGTCTGTCTGTCTGTCTGTCTGTCTGTCTGTCTGTCTGTCTGTCTGTCTGTCTGTCTGTCTGTCTGTCTGTCTGTCTGTCTGTCTGTCTGTCTGTCTGTCTGTCTGTCTGTCTGTCTGTCTGTCTGTCTGTCTGTCTGTCTGTCTGTCTGTCTGTCTGTCTGTCTGTCTGTCTGTCTGTCTGTCTGTCTGTCTGTCTGTCTGTCTGTCTGTCTGTCTGTCTGTCTGTCTGTCTGTCTGTCTGTCTGTCTGTCTGTCTGTCTGTCTGTCTGTCTGTCTGTCTGTCTGTCTGTCTGTCTGTCTGTCTGTCTGTCTGTCTGTCTGTCTGTCTGTCTGTCTGTCTGTCTGTCTGTCTGTCTGTCTGTCTGTCTGTCTGTCTGTCTGTCTGTCTGTCTGTCTGTCTGTCTGTCTGTCTGTCTGTCTGTCTGTCTGTCTGTCTGTCTGTCTGTCTGTCTGTCTGTCTGTCTGTCTGTCTGTCTGTCTGTCTGTCTGTCTGTCTGTCTGTCTGTCTGTCTGTCTGTCTGTCTGTCTGTCTGTCTGTCTGTCTGTCTGTCTGTCTGTCTGTCTGTCTGTCTGTCTGTCTGTCTGTCTGTCTGTCTGTCTGTCTGTCTGTCTGTCTGTCTGTCTGTCTGTCTGTCTGTCTGTCTGTCTGTCTGTCTGTCTGTCTGTCTGTCTGTCTGTCTGTCTGTCTGTCTGTCTGTCTGTCTGTCTGTCTGTCTGTCTGTCTGTCTGTCTGTCTGTCTGTCTGTCTGTCTGTCTGTCTGTCTGTCTGTCTGTCTGTCTGTCTGTCTGTCTGTCTGTCTGTCTGTCTGTCTGTCTGTCTGTCTGTCTGTCTGTCTGTCTGTCTGTCTGTCTGTCTGTCTGTCTGTCTGTCTGTCTGTCTGTCTGTCTGTCTGTCTGTCTGTCTGTCTGTCTGTCTGTCTGTCTGTCTGTCTGTCTGTCTGTCTGTCTGTCTGTCTGTCTGTCTGTCTGTCTGTCTGTCTGTCTGTCTGTCTGTCTGTCTGTCTGTCTGTCTGTCTGTCTGTCTGTCTGTCTGTCTGTCTGTCTGTCTGTCTGTCTGTCTGTCTGTCTGTCTGTCTGTCTGTCTGTCTGTCTGTCTGTCTGTCTGTCTGTCTGTCTGTCTGTCTGTCTGTCTGTCTGTCTGTCTGTCTGTCTGTCTGTCTGTCTGTCTGTCTGTCTGTCTGTCTGTCTGTCTGTCTGTCTGTCTGTCTGTCTGTCTGTCTGTCTGTCTGTCTGTCTGTCTGTCTGTCTGTCTGTCTGTCTGTCTGTCTGTCTGTCTGTCTGTCTGTCTGTCTGTCTGTCTGTCTGTCTGTCTGTCTGTCTGTCTGTCTGTCTGTCTGTCTGTCTGTCTGTCTGTCTGTCTGTCTGTCTGTCTGTCTGTCTGTCTGTCTGTCTGTCTGTCTGTCTGTCTGTCTGTCTGTCTGTCTGTCTGTCTGTCTGTCTGTCTGTCTGTCTGTCTGTCTGTCTGTCTGTCTGTCTGTCTGTCTGTCTGTCTGTCTGTCTGTCTGTCTGTCTGTCTGTCTGTCTGTCTGTCTGTCTGTCTGTCTGTCTGTCTGTCTGTCTGTCTGTCTGTCTGTCTGTCTGTCTGTCTGTCTGTCTGTCTGTCTGTCTGTCTGTCTGTCTGTCTGTCTGTCTGTCTGTCTGTCTGTCTGTCTGTCTGTCTGTCTGTCTGTCTGTCTGTCTGTCTGTCTGTCTGTCTGTCTGTCTGTCTGTCTGTCTGTCTGTCTGTCTGTCTGTCTGTCTGTCTGTCTGTCTGTCTGTCTGTCTGTCTGTCTGTCTGTCTGTCTGTCTGTCTGTCTGTCTGTCTGTCTGTCTGTCTGTCTGTCTGTCTGTCTGTCTGTCTGTCTGTCTGTCTGTCTGTCTGTCTGTCTGTCTGTCTGTCTGTCTGTCTGTCTGTCTGTCTGTCTGTCTGTCTGTCTGTCTGTCTGTCTGTCTGTCTGTCTGTCTGTCTGTCTGTCTGTCTGTCTGTCTGTCTGTCTGTCTGTCTGTCTGTCTGTCTGTCTGTCTGTCTGTCTGTCTGTCTGTCTGTCTGTCTGTCTGTCTGTCTGTCTGTCTGTCTGTCTGTCTGTCTGTCTGTCTGTCTGTCTGTCTGTCTGTCTGTCTGTCTGTCTGTCTGTCTGTCTGTCTGTCTGTCTGTCTGTCTGTCTGTCTGTCTGTCTGTCTGTCTGTCTGTCTGTCTGTCTGTCTGTCTGTCTGTCTGTCTGTCTGTCTGTCTGTCTGTCTGTCTGTCTGTCTGTCTGTCTGTCTGTCTGTCTGTCTGTCTGTCTGTCTGTCTGTCTGTCTGTCTGTCTGTCTGTCTGTCTGTCTGTCTGTCTGTCTGTCTGTCTGTCTGTCTGTCTGTCTGTCTGTCTGTCTGTCTGTCTGTCTGTCTGTCTGTCTGTCTGTCTGTCTGTCTGTCTGTCTGTCTGTCTGTCTGTCTGTCTGTCTGTCTGTCTGTCTGTCTGTCTGTCTGTCTGTCTGTCTGTCTGTCTGTCTGTCTGTCTGTCTGTCTGTCTGTCTGTCTGTCTGTCTGTCTGTCTGTCTGTCTGTCTGTCTGTCTGTCTGTCTGTCTGTCTGTCTGTCTGTCTGTCTGTCTGTCTGTCTGTCTGTCTGTCTGTCTGTCTGTCTGTCTGTCTGTCTGTCTGTCTGTCTGTCTGTCTGTCTGTCTGTCTGTCTGTCTGTCTGTCTGTCTGTCTGTCTGTCTGTCTGTCTGTCTGTCTGTCTGTCTGTCTGTCTGTCTGTCTGTCTGTCTGTCTGTCTGTCTGTCTGTCTGTCTGTCTGTCTGTCTGTCTGTCTGTCTGTCTGTCTGTCTGTCTGTCTGTCTGTCTGTCTGTCTGTCTGTCTGTCTGTCTGTCTGTCTGTCTGTCTGTCTGTCTGTCTGTCTGTCTGTCTGTCTGTCTGTCTGTCTGTCTGTCTGTCTGTCTGTCTGTCTGTCTGTCTGTCTGTCTGTCTGTCTGTCTGTCTGTCTGTCTGTCTGTCTGTCTGTCTGTCTGTCTGTCTGTCTGTCTGTCTGTCTGTCTGTCTGTCTGTCTGTCTGTCTGTCTGTCTGTCTGTCTGTCTGTCTGTCTGTCTGTCTGTCTGTCTGTCTGTCTGTCTGTCTGTCTGTCTGTCTGTCTGTCTGTCTGTCTGTCTGTCTGTCTGTCTGTCTGTCTGTCTGTCTGTCTGTCTGTCTGTCTGTCTGTCTGTCTGTCTGTCTGTCTGTCTGTCTGTCTGTCTGTCTGTCTGTCTGTCTGTCTGTCTGTCTGTCTGTCTGTCTGTCTGTCTGTCTGTCTGTCTGTCTGTCTGTCTGTCTGTCTGTCTGTCTGTCTGTCTGTCTGTCTGTCTGTCTGTCTGTCTGTCTGTCTGTCTGTCTGTCTGTCTGTCTGTCTGTCTGTCTGTCTGTCTGTCTGTCTGTCTGTCTGTCTGTCTGTCTGTCTGTCTGTCTGTCTGTCTGTCTGTCTGTCTGTCTGTCTGTCTGTCTGTCTGTCTGTCTGTCTGTCTGTCTGTCTGTCTGTCTGTCTGTCTGTCTGTCTGTCTGTCTGTCTGTCTGTCTGTCTGTCTGTCTGTCTGTCTGTCTGTCTGTCTGTCTGTCTGTCTGTCTGTCTGTCTGTCTGTCTGTCTGTCTGTCTGTCTGTCTGTCTGTCTGTCTGTCTGTCTGTCTGTCTGTCTGTCTGTCTGTCTGTCTGTCTGTCTGTCTGTCTGTCTGTCTGTCTGTCTGTCTGTCTGTCTGTCTGTCTGTCTGTCTGTCTGTCTGTCTGTCTGTCCTGTCTGTCTGTCTGTCTGTCTGTCTGTCTGTCTGTCTGTCTGTCTGTCTGTCTGTCTGTCTGTCTGTCTGTCTGTCTGTCTGTCTGTCTGTCTGTCTGTCTGTCTGTCTGTCTGTCTGTCTGTCTGTCTGTCTGTCTGTCTGTCTGTCTGTCTGTCTGTCTGTCTGTCTGTCTGTCTGTCTGTCTGTCTGTCTGTCTGTCTGTCTGTCTGTCTGTCTGTCTGTCTGTCTGTCTGTCTGTCTGTCTGTCTGTCTGTCTGTCTGTCTGTCTGTCTGTCTGTCTGTCTGTCTGTCTGTCTGTCTGTCTGTCTGTCTGTCTGTCTGTCTGTCTGTCTGTCTGTCTGTCTGTCTGTCTGTCTGTCTGTCTGTCTGTCTGTCTGTCTGTCTGTCTGTCTGTCTGTCTGTCTGTCTGTCTGTCTGTCTGTCTGTCTGTCTGTCTGTCTGTCTGTCTGTCTGTCTGTCTGTCTGTCTGTCTGTCTGTCTGTCTGTCTGTCTGTCTGTCTGTCTGTCTGTCTGTCTGTCTGTCTGTCTGTCTGTCTGTCTGTCTGTCTGTCTGTCTGTCTGTCTGTCTGTCTGTCTGTCTGTCTGTCTGTCTGTCTGTCTGTCTGTCTGTCTGTCTGTCTGTCTGTCTGTCTGTCTGTCTGTCTGTCTGTCTGTCTGTCTGTCTGTCTGTCTGTCTGTCTGTCTGTCTGTCTGTCTGTCTGTCTGTCTGTCTGTCTGTCTGTCTGTCTGTCTGTCTGTCTGTCTGTCTGTCTGTCTGTCTGTCTGTCTGTCTGTCTGTCTGTCTGTCTGTCTGTCTGTCTGTCTGTCTGTCTGTCTGTCTGTCTGTCTGTCTGTCTGTCTGTCTGTCTGTCTGTCTGTCTGTCTGTCTGTCTGTCTGTCTGTCTGTCTGTCTGTCTGTCTGTCTGTCTGTCTGTCTGTCTGTCTGTCTGTCTGTCTGTCTGTCTGTCTGTCTGTCTGTCTGTCTGTCTGTCTGTCTGTCTGTCTGTCTGTCTGTCTGTCTGTCTGTCTGTCTGTCTGTCTGTCTGTCTGTCTGTCTGTCTGTCTGTCTGTCTGTCTGTCTGTCTGTCTGTCTGTCTGTCTGTCTGTCTGTCTGTCTGTCTGTCTGTCTGTCTGTCTGTCTGTCTGTCTGTCTGTCTGTCTGTCTGTCTGTCTGTCTGTCTGTCTGTCTGTCTGTCTGTCTGTCTGTCTGTCTGTCTGTCTGTCTGTCTGTCTGTCTGTCTGTCTGTCTGTCTGTCCTGTCTGTCTGTCTGTCTGTCTGTCTGTCTGTCTGTCTGTCTGTCTGTCTGTCTGTCTGTCTGTCTGTCTGTCTGTCTGTCTGTCTGTCTGTCTGTCTGTCTGTCTGTCTGTCTGTCTGTCTGTCTGTCTGTCTGTCTGTCTGTCTGTCTGTCTGTCTGTCTGTCTGTCTGTCTGTCTGTCTGTCTGTCTGTCTGTCTGTCTGTCTGTCTGTCTGTCTGTCTGTCTGTCTGTCTGTCTGTCTGTCTGTCTGTCTGTCTGTCTGTCTGTCTGTCTGTCTGTCTGTCTGTCTGTCTGTCTGTCTGTCTGTCTGTCTGTCTGTCTGTCTGTCTGTCTGTCTGTCTGTCTGTCTGTCTGTCTGTCTGTCTGTCTGTCTGTCTGTCTGTCTGTCTGTCTGTCTGTCTGTCTGTCTGTCTGTCTGTCTGTCTGTCTGTCTGTCTGTCTGTCTGTCTGTCTGTCTGTCTGTCTGTCTGTCTGTCTGTCTGTCTGTCTGTCTGTCTGTCTGTCTGTCTGTCTGTCTGTCTGTCTGTCTGTCTGTCTGTCTGTCTGTCTGTCTGTCTGTCTGTCTGTCTGTCTGTCTGTCTGTCTGTCTGTCTGTCTGTCTGTCTGTCTGTCTGTCTGTCTGTCTGTCTGTCTGTCTGTCTGTCTGTCTGTCTGTCTGTCTGTCTGTCTGTCTGTCTGTCTGTCTGTCTGTCTGTCTGTCTGTCTGTCTGTCTGTCTGTCTGTCTGTCTGTCTGTCTGTCTGTCTGTCTGTCTGTCTGTCTGTCTGTCTGTCTGTCTGTCTGTCTGTCTGTCTGTCTGTCTGTCTGTCTGTCTGTCTGTCTGTCTGTCTGTCTGTCTGTCTGTCTGTCTGTCTGTCTGTCTGTCTGTCTGTCTGTCTGTCTGTCTGTCTGTCTGTCTGTCTGTCTGTCTGTCTGTCTGTCTGTCTGTCTGTCTGTCTGTCTGTCTGTCTGTCTGTCTGTCTGTCTGTCTGTCTGTCTCTGTCTGTCTGTCTGTCTGTCTGTCTGTCTGTCTGTCTGTCTGTCTGTCTGTCTGTCTGTCTGTCTGTCTGTCTGTCTGTCTGTCTGTCTGTCTGTCTGTCTGTCTGTCTGTCTGTCTGTCTGTCTGTCTGTCTGTCTGTCTGTCTGTCTGTCTGTCTGTCTGTCTGTCTGTCTGTCTGTCTGTCTGTCTGTCTGTCTGTCTGTCTGTCTGTCTGTCTGTCTGTCTGTCTGTCTGTCTGTCTGTCTGTCTGTCTGTCTGTCTGTCTGTCTGTCTGTCTGTCTGTCTGTCTGTCTGTCTGTCTGTCTGTCTGTCTGTCTGTCTGTCTGTCTGTCTGTCTGTCTGTCTGTCTGTCTGTCTGTCTGTCTGTCTGTCTGTCTGTCTGTCTGTCTGTCTGTCTGTCTGTCTGTCTGTCTGTCTGTCTGTCTGTCTGTCTGTCTGTCTGTCTGTCTGTCTGTCTGTCTGTCTGTCTGTCTGTCTGTCTGTCTGTCTGTCTGTCTGTCTGTCTGTCTGTCTGTCTGTCTGTCTGTCTGTCTGTCTGTCTGTCTGTCTGTCTGTCTGTCTGTCTGTCTGTCTGTCTGTCTGTCTGTCTGTCTGTCTGTCTGTCTGTCTGTCTGTCTGTCTGTCTGTCTGTCTGTCTGTCTGTCTGTCTGTCTGTCTGTCTGTCTGTCTGTCTGTCTGTCTGTCTGTCTGTCTGTCTGTCTGTCTGTCTGTCTGTCTGTCTGTCTGTCTGTCTGTCTGTCTGTCTGTCTGTCTGTCTGTCTGTCTGTCTGTCTGTCTGTCTGTCTGTCTGTCTGTCTGTCTGTCTGTCTGTCTGTCTGTCTGTCTGTCTGTCTGTCTGTCTGTCTGTCTGTCTGTCTGTCTGTCTGTCTGTCTGTCTGTCTGTCTGTCTGTCTGTCTGTCTGTCTGTCTGTCTGTCTGTCTGTCTGTCTGTCTGTCTGTCTGTCTGTCTGTCTGTCTGTCTGTCTGTCTGTCTGTCTGTCTGTCTGTCTGTCTGTCTGTCTGTCTGTCTGTCTGTCTGTCTGTCTGTCTGTCTGTCTGTCTGTCTGTCTGTCTGTCTGTCTGTCTGTCTGTCTGTCTGTCTGTCTGTCTGTCTGTCTGTCTGTCTGTCTGTCTGTCTGTCTGTCTGTCTGTCTGTCTGTCTGTCTGTCTGTCTGTCTGTCTGTCTGTCCTGTCTGTCTGTCTGTCTGTCTGTCTGTCTGTCTGTCTGTCTGTCTGTCTGTCTGTCTGTCTGTCTGTCTGTCTGTCTGTCTGTCTGTCTGTCTGTCTGTCTGTCTGTCTGTCTGTCTGTCTGTCTGTCTGTCTGTCTGTCTGTCTGTCTGTCTGTCTGTCTGTCTGTCTGTCTGTCTGTCTGTCTGTCTGTCTGTCTGTCTGTCTGTCTGTCTGTCTGTCTGTCTGTCTGTCTGTCTGTCTGTCTGTCTGTCTGTCTGTCTGTCTGTCTGTCTGTCTGTCTGTCTGTCTGTCTGTCTGTCTGTCTGTCTGTCTGTCTGTCTGTCTGTCTGTCTGTCTGTCTGTCTGTCTGTCTGTCTGTCTGTCTGTCTGTCTGTCTGTCTGTCTGTCTGTCTGTCTGTCTGTCTGTCTGTCTGTCTGTCTGTCTGTCTGTCTGTCTGTCTGTCTGTCTGTCTGTCTGTCTGTCTGTCTGTCTGTCTGTCTGTCTGTCTGTCTGTCTGTCTGTCTGTCTGTCTGTCTGTCTGTCTGTCTGTCTGTCTGTCTGTCTGTCTGTCTGTCTGTCTGTCTGTCTGTCTGTCTGTCTGTCTGTCTGTCTGTCTGTCTGTCTGTCTGTCTGTCTGTCTGTCTGTCTGTCTGTCTGTCTGTCTGTCTGTCTGTCTGTCTGTCTGTCTGTCTGTCTGTCTGTCTGTCTGTCTGTCTGTCTGTCTCTGTCTGTCTGTCTGTCTGTCTGTCTGTCTGTCTGTCTGTCTGTCTGTCTGTCTGTCTGTCTGTCTGTCTGTCTGTCTGTCTGTCTGTCTGTCTGTCTGTCTGTCTGTCTGTCTGTCTGTCTGTCTGTCTGTCTGTCTGTCTGTCTGTCTGTCTGTCTGTCTGTCTGTCTGTCTGTCTGTCTGTCTGTCTGTCTGTCTGTCTGTCTGTCTGTCTGTCTGTCTGTCTGTCTGTCTGTCTGTCTGTCTGTCTGTCTGTCTGTCTGTCTGTCTGTCTGTCTGTCTGTCTGTCTGTCTGTCTGTCTGTCTGTCTGTCTGTCTGTCTGTCTGTCTGTCTGTCTGTCTGTCTGTCTGTCTGTCTGTCTGTCTGTCTGTCTGTCTGTCTGTCTGTCTGTCTGTCTGTCTGTCTGTCTGTCTGTCTGTCTGTCTGTCTGTCTGTCTGTCTGTCTGTCTGTCTGTCTGTCTGTCTGTCTGTCTGTCTGTCTGTCTGTCTGTCTGTCTGTCTGTCTGTCTGTCTGTCTGTCTGTCTGTCTGTCTGTCTGTCTGTCTGTCTGTCTGTCTGTCTGTCTGTCTGTCTGTCTGTCTGTCTGTCTGTCTGTCTGTCTGTCTGTCTGTCTGTCTGTCTGTCTGTCTGTCTGTCTGTCTGTCTGTCTGTCTGTCTGTCTGTCTGTCTGTCTGTCTGTCTGTCTGTCTGTCTGTCTGTCTGTCTGTCTGTCTGTCTGTCTGTCTGTCTGTCTGTCTGTCTGTCTGTCTGTCTGTCTGTCTGTCTGTCTGTCTGTCTGTCTGTCTGTCTGTCTGTCTGTCTGTCTGTCTGTCTGTCTGTCTGTCTGTCTGTCTGTCTGTCTGTCTGTCTGTCTGTCTGTCTGTCTGTCTGTCTGTCTGTCTGTCTGTCTGTCTGTCTGTCTGTCTGTCTGTCTGTCTGTCTGTCTGTCTGTCTGTCTGTCTGTCTGTCTGTCTGTCTGTCTGTCTGTCTGTCTGTCTGTCTGTCTGTCTGTCTGTCTGTCTGTCTGTCTGTCTGTCTGTCTGTCTGTCTGTCTGTCTGTCTGTCTGTCTGTCTGTCTGTCTGTCTGTCTGTCTGTCTGTCTGTCTGTCTGTCTGTCTGTCTGTCTGTCTGTCTGTCTGTCTGTCTGTCTGTCTGTCTGTCTGTCTGTCTGTCTGTCTGTCTGTCTGTCTGTCTGTCTGTCTGTCTGTCTGTCTGTCTGTCTGTCTGTCTGTCTGTCTGTCTGTCTGTCTGTCTGTCTGTCTGTCTGTCTGTCTGTCTGTCTGTCTGTCTGTCTGTCTGTCTGTCTGTCTGTCTGTCTGTCTGTCTGTCTGTCTGTCTGTCTGTCTGTCTGTCTGTCTGTCTGTCTGTCTGTCTGTCTGTCTGTCTGTCTGTCTGTCTGTCTGTCTGTCTGTCTGTCTGTCTGTCTGTCTGTCTGTCTGTCTGTCTGTCTGTCTGTCTGTCTGTCTGTCTGTCTGTCTGTCTGTCTGTCTGTCTGTCTGTCTGTCTGTCTGTCTGTCTGTCTGTCTGTCTGTCTGTCTGTCTGTCTGTCTGTCTGTCTGTCTGTCTGTCTGTCTGTCTGTCTGTCTGTCTGTCTGTCTGTCTGTCTGTCTGTCTGTCTGTCTGTCTGTCTGTCTGTCTGTCTGTCTGTCTGTCTGTCTGTCTGTCTGTCTGTCTGTCTGTCTGTCTGTCTGTCTGTCTGTCTGTCTGTCTGTCTGTCTGTCTGTCTGTCTGTCTGTCTGTCTGTCTGTCTGTCTGTCTGTCTGTCTGTCTGTCTGTCTGTCTGTCTGTCTGTCTGTCTGTCTGTCTGTCTGTCTGTCTGTCTGTCTGTCTGTCTGTCTGTCTGTCTGTCTGTCTGTCTGTCTGTCTGTCTGTCTGTCTGTCTGTCTGTCTGTCTGTCTGTCTGTCTGTCTGTCTGTCTGTCTGTCTGTCTGTCTGTCTGTCTGTCTGTCTGTCTGTCTGTCTGTCTGTCTGTCTGTCTGTCTGTCTGTCTGTCTGTCTGTCTGTCTGTCTGTCTGTCTGTCTGTCTGTCTGTCTGTCTGTCTGTCTGTCTGTCTGTCTGTCTGTCTGTCTGTCTGTCTGTCTGTCTGTCTGTCTGTCTGTCTGTCTGTCTGTCTGTCTGTCTGTCTGTCTGTCTGTCTGTCTGTCTGTCTGTCTGTCTGTCTGTCTGTCTGTCTGTCTGTCTGTCTGTCTGTCTGTCTGTCTGTCTGTCTGTCTGTCTGTCTGTCTGTCTGTCTGTCTGTCTGTCTGTCTGTCTGTCTGTCTGTCTGTCTGTCTGTCTGTCTGTCTGTCTGTCTGTCTGTCTGTCTGTCTGTCTGTCTGTCTGTCTGTCTGTCTGTCTGTCTGTCTGTCTGTCTGTCTGTCTGTCTGTCTGTCTGTCTGTCTGTCTGTCTGTCTGTCTGTCTGTCTGTCTGTCTGTCTGTCTGTCTGTCTGTCTGTCTGTCTGTCTGTCTGTCTGTCTGTCTGTCTGTCTGTCTGTCTGTCTGTCTGTCTGTCTGTCTGTCTGTCTGTCTGTCTGTCTGTCTGTCTGTCTGTCTGTCTGTCTGTCTGTCTGTCTGTCTGTCTGTCTGTCTGTCTGTCTGTCTGTCTGTCTGTCTGTCTGTCTGTCTGTCTGTCTGTCTGTCTGTCTGTCTGTCTGTCTGTCTGTCTGTCTGTCTGTCTGTCTGTCTGTCTGTCTGTCTGTCTGTCTGTCTGTCTGTCTGTCTGTCTGTCTGTCTGTCTGTCTGTCTGTCTGTCTGTCTGTCTGTCTGTCTGTCTGTCTGTCTGTCTGTCTGTCTGTCTGTCTGTCTGTCTGTCTGTCTGTCTGTCTGTCTGTCTGTCTGTCTGTCTGTCTGTCTGTCTGTCTGTCTGTCTGTCTGTCTGTCTGTCTGTCTGTCTGTCTGTCTGTCTGTCTGTCTGTCTGTCTGTCTGTCTGTCTGTCTGTCTGTCTGTCTGTCTGTCTGTCTGTCTGTCTGTCTGTCTGTCTGTCTGTCTGTCTGTCTGTCTGTCTGTCTGTCTGTCTGTCTGTCTGTCTGTCTGTCTGTCTGTCTGTCTGTCTGTCTGTCTGTCTGTCTGTCTGTCTGTCTGTCTGTCTGTCTGTCTGTCTGTCTGTCTGTCTGTCTGTCTGTCTGTCTGTCTGTCTGTCTGTCTGTCTGTCTGTCTGTCTGTCTGTCTGTCTGTCTGTCTGTCTGTCTGTCTGTCTGTCTGTCTGTCTGTCTGTCTGTCTGTCTGTCTGTCTGTCTGTCTGTCTGTCTGTCTGTCTGTCTGTCTGTCTGTCTGTCTGTCTGTCTGTCTGTCTGTCTGTCTGTCTGTCTGTCTGTCTGTCTGTCTGTCTGTCTGTCTGTCTGTCTGTCTGTCTGTCTGTCTGTCTGTCTGTCTGTCTGTCTGTCTGTCTGTCTGTCTGTCTGTCTGTCTGTCTGTCTGTCTGTCTGTCTGTCTGTCTGTCTGTCTGTCTGTCTGTCTGTCTGTCTGTCTGTCTGTCTGTCTGTCTGTCTGTCTGTCTGTCTGTCTGTCTGTCTGTCTGTCTGTCTGTCTGTCTGTCTGTCTGTCTGTCTGTCTGTCTGTCTGTCTGTCTGTCTGTCTGTCTGTCTGTCTGTCTGTCTGTCTGTCTGTCTGTCTGTCTGTCTGTCTGTCTGTCTGTCTGTCTGTCTGTCTGTCTGTCTGTCTGTCTGTCTGTCTGTCTGTCTGTCTGTCTGTCTGTCTGTCTGTCTGTCTGTCTGTCTGTCTGTCTGTCTGTCTGTCTGTCTGTCTGTCTGTCTGTCTGTCTGTCTGTCTGTCTGTCTGTCTGTCTGTCTGTCTGTCTGTCTGTCTGTCTGTCTGTCTGTCTGTCTGTCTGTCTGTCTGTCTGTCTGTCTGTCTGTCTGTCTGTCTGTCTGTCTGTCTGTCTGTCTGTCTGTCTGTCTGTCTGTCTGTCTGTCTGTCTGTCTGTCTGTCTGTCTGTCTGTCTGTCTGTCTGTCTGTCTGTCTGTCTGTCTGTCTGTCTGTCTGTCTGTCTGTCTGTCTGTCTGTCTGTCTGTCTGTCTGTCTGTCTGTCTGTCTGTCTGTCTGTCTGTCTGTCTGTCTGTCTGTCTGTCTGTCTGTCTGTCTGTCTGTCTGTCTGTCTGTCTGTCTGTCTGTCTGTCTGTCTGTCTGTCTGTCTGTCTGTCTGTCTGTCTGTCTGTCTGTCTGTCTGTCTGTCTGTCTGTCTGTCTGTCTGTCTGTCTGTCTGTCTGTCTGTCTGTCTGTCTGTCTGTCTGTCTGTCTGTCTGTCTGTCTGTCTGTCTGTCTGTCTGTCTGTCTGTCTGTCTGTCTGTCTGTCTGTCTGTCTGTCTGTCTGTCTGTCTGTCTGTCTGTCTGTCTGTCTGTCTGTCTGTCTGTCTGTCTGTCTGTCTGTCTGTCTGTCTGTCTGTCTGTCTGTCTGTCTGTCTGTCTGTCTGTCTGTCTGTCTGTCTGTCTGTCTGTCTGTCTGTCTGTCTGTCTGTCTGTCTGTCTGTCTGTCTGTCTGTCTGTCTGTCTGTCTGTCTGTCTGTCTGTCTGTCTGTCTGTCTGTCTGTCTGTCTGTCTGTCTGTCTGTCTGTCTGTCTGTCTGTCTGTCTGTCTGTCTGTCTGTCTGTCTGTCTGTCTGTCTGTCTGTCTGTCTGTCTGTCTGTCTGTCTGTCTGTCTGTCTGTCTGTCTGTCTGTCTGTCTGTCTGTCTGTCTGTCTGTCTGTCTGTCTGTCTGTCTGTCTGTCTGTCTGTCTGTCTGTCTGTCTGTCTGTCTGTCTGTCTGTCTGTCTGTCTGTCTGTCTGTCTGTCTGTCTGTCTGTCTGTCTGTCTGTCTGTCTGTCTGTCTGTCTGTCTGTCTGTCTGTCTGTCTGTCTGTCTGTCTGTCTGTCTGTCTGTCTGTCTGTCTGTCTGTCTGTCTGTCTGTCTGTCTGTCTGTCTGTCTGTCTGTCTGTCTGTCTGTCTGTCTGTCTGTCTGTCTGTCTGTCTGTCTGTCTGTCTGTCTGTCTGTCTGTCTGTCTGTCTGTCTGTCTGTCTGTCTGTCTGTCTGTCTGTCTGTCTGTCTGTCTGTCTGTCTGTCTGTCTGTCTGTCTGTCTGTCTGTCTGTCTGTCTGTCTGTCTGTCTGTCTGTCTGTCTGTCTGTCTGTCTGTCTGTCTGTCTGTCTGTCTGTCTGTCTGTCTGTCTGTCTGTCTGTCTGTCTGTCTGTCTGTCTGTCTGTCTGTCTGTCTGTCTGTCTGTCTGTCTGTCTGTCTGTCTGTCTGTCTGTCTGTCTGTCTGTCTGTCTGTCTGTCTGTCTGTCTGTCTGTCTGTCTGTCTGTCTGTCTGTCTGTCTGTCTGTCTGTCTGTCTGTCTGTCTGTCTGTCTGTCTGTCTGTCTGTCTGTCTGTCTGTCTGTCTGTCTGTCTGTCTGTCTGTCTGTCTGTCTGTCTGTCTGTCTGTCTGTCTGTCTGTCTGTCTGTCTGTCTGTCTGTCTGTCTGTCTGTCTGTCTGTCTGTCTGTCTGTCTGTCTGTCTGTCTGTCTGTCTGTCTGTCTGTCTGTCTGTCTGTCTGTCTGTCTGTCTGTCTGTCTGTCTGTCTGTCTGTCTGTCTGTCTGTCTGTCTGTCTGTCTGTCTGTCTGTCTGTCTGTCTGTCTGTCTGTCTGTCTGTCTGTCTGTCTGTCTGTCTGTCTGTCTGTCTGTCTGTCTGTCTGTCTGTCTGTCTGTCTGTCTGTCTGTCTGTCTGTCTGTCTGTCTGTCTGTCTGTCTGTCTGTCTGTCTGTCTGTCTGTCTGTCTGTCTGTCTGTCTGTCTGTCTGTCTGTCTGTCTGTCTGTCTGTCTGTCTGTCTGTCTGTCTGTCTGTCTGTCTGTCTGTCTGTCTGTCTGTCTGTCTGTCTGTCTGTCTGTCTGTCTGTCTGTCTGTCTGTCTGTCTGTCTGTCTGTCTGTCTGTCTGTCTGTCTGTCTGTCTGTCTGTCTGTCTGTCTGTCTGTCTGTCTGTCTGTCTGTCTGTCTGTCTGTCTGTCTGTCTGTCTGTCTGTCTGTCTGTCTGTCTGTCTGTCTGTCTGTCTGTCTGTCTGTCTGTCTGTCTGTCTGTCTGTCTGTCTGTCTGTCTGTCTGTCTGTCTGTCTGTCTGTCTGTCTGTCTGTCTGTCTGTCTGTCTGTCTGTCTGTCTGTCTGTCTGTCTGTCTGTCTGTCTGTCTGTCTGTCTGTCTGTCTGTCTGTCTGTCTGTCTGTCTGTCTGTCTGTCTGTCT